>NC_040094.1:48872838-49175868 GCF_003369695.1 Bos indicus x Bos taurus
CCAGAGTGTGGACTCAGTAGTTGGGGCTCATGGGTTTAGTTGCCCCGTGGCATGTGAAATCTTCCCCTACCAGGGGTCAAACCCGTGTCCCCTGCATTTGCAGGCTGGTTCTTAACCACTGGACCACGAGGGAAGTCTGCTAGTGATTGTATGGGCCCGGGATTCAGGCACTGCTCAGTGGAAGTGGCTCATCCTGCCTTGCAGGGTGGAGACCTTTGCTGGGGCAGCTCTGATGGCGGCAGAAGGCTGGCATGGCTCAGCGGGGTTTCGGCTGTGCTCCTGGCTGTCAGCTGGCTTCCTTGGTTTCTCTGTGTGGCACATGCTGGGGCAGGGACACTCATGTGGGTTCCTGCATTCACGTGCTGGGTGCCTGGGCTGGCATGGCTGGAGCAGCTGGGGTCTGGCCGGACATCTCTCTCTAGGAGAGCTTGGATGACCTCATGTGGTGGCAGCCTCAGGCGGTCAGATTTCTTACCCAGTGGCCAGCATCCACAGAGCAAAAGCAGCCAGATCTCTTAAAGACTAAGTTAGTCCAGAACTGGGACAGGTCACTCCTGCCACATTTTATTGGCTAAAGCAAGTCACAAGATTCAACCAGTCACAACCCAGGTTCAAAAGAAGATTAAGAAGTTTCCACCTCTTGGGAGAAGTGGCAGAGATGGTGAAGTATCTCTGATGAGAAGAGTGGACTCAGAGGTCCTGGAACAAAGTAGGCAGGTTCACTGGCTCCCCTGGCCTTGGGATTTTCCTTCAGAGGCGTGGAGACCAGAGCTTCAGGGCTGGGCGCAGACAGACTCTCAAAGCTGAGGTCTCCTTGGGGAACCTCGATCATACAGGAAGTCCTAACAGAAGGTGGGCAGACCCCAACTTGTCACTGGGGCAGCTCTTTCCACTCACCATAGAATAACAAAAAAAGGGGTCCACTGAGATGAAAAGCTCTGGTTAGATCCAAGGGTGAACTTCCTCAGCTCACAAAAGGTGGAAGGGGAAGTGGAGCCCCTGCTCGGACAGCTCGGCAGATGTCCCATCAGTCCTGGCCCTGAGAAATCCCAGGGTGATCTGCCTGCTGGCATCGGGCACGTGGGGTGCAGAAGAGCCCAGACACCATGGTTTCCTTCAGGAAGTCTGAGACCAGGGAGAGACAGACCGTGAGAAGAGGAACCACAGGACCCACGTCCTGGAAAGTCACTGAGCGTGACTGAGGGTCCCCGTGCCTCCAGAGCACATACCTTGCACAGTCAGAAAGCCACACACACAGCAGTGCAGGCTCGAGGTGTTCAGGGGAGCTGGAGGCAGGGAGTGGCCTGGAGGACCATGCTGTAGGAGTTTCCAATCCCCAGATCGCCTCCATTTCTCCTTTTGGTTTTCCTCCCCATGATGCTGTGGCGGTCCTGGGGGCATGCTCTGCGAGCAGGGTTGGCCGCTGCCTTTGCCCAGGGCTCCTTGCTGTCTCTCTCCCACCCCGTGCTCCAGGATCAAGCAGTGCACCTCGGTGAACATGGAGGACCTGGTGGTGGCCCACCACGAAATGGGCCACATACAGTACTTCATGCAGTACAAGGACTTGCCCGTGACCTTCCGGGAGGGCGCCAACCCTGGCTTTCACGAGGCCATTGGGGACGTGCTGGCCCTCTCAGTGTCCACCCCCACGCACCTGCACAAGATCAACCTGCTGAGCAGCGGGGACGGCGGCTACGGTGAGTGAGGAACGGGGAGATCCAAGCGGGCAGAGGGGCCGAGAAGCGGCAGCGAGCTTGGGAGGCAGAGAGGAGGCTCCATGGGCCACAGGCGGTGCCAGGACAGAACACAGGGAGCCAGGGGACAGCCAGCGGGGAGAGCAGGAGGGAAAACCCGTCCCAAGAGGCAGGTCGCCCCACCCATTCCACCCACCGCACACCTGCTCAGCCCCCTGCTAGGCTATGGCGGGAGGCATCCCTGGATCTGACGTCGGGCTCCCTTCTCTTGGCAGAGGAGGATATCAACTTTCTGATGAAGATGGCGCTCGAGAAGATCGCCTTCATCCCCTTCAGCTTCCTCGTCGACCAGTGGCGCTGGAGGGTGTTCGATGGAAGTGTCACCAGGGAGAACTACAACCAGGAGTGGTGGAGCCTCAGGTTCTAGAGCCCTGCGGCGGGGTGTGGGCCGGGGGTCTCCACGGGGTATATGCCGGCACCTGCGTCTGTGTGTACCTGGTGTGTCTGCATGTGTGGTGTCTAGGGGAGTGTGTGTGTGTGTGTGTATGTGCGTGCCTGTGTTTGTATGTACGTGGCATGTCTGTGTGTACCTGGTGTGTCTGTGTGGCATGTAAGTGTGTGTCTGTGTGTGTGCCTGCATCTGTGTGTACCTGGTCTGTGTGCATGGTGTCTAGGTGTGTGTGTGTGCTTGTGTCTGTGTGTACCTGGTGTGTCTGCCTGTATAGTGTCTAGGGGTGTGTGTGTGTGTGTGTGTGAGCGACGGGGTACCGGGGGGCAGGGACTCACAAAGGCACAGCTTGCAGGAGTTGTCAGCACCCTGTGCAGGCCCAGGGCAGGCACCATATTGCAAATCAAGAACACCAACTCTCCCAGCTTGATTCTCCCCCAAAAGTGAAAGTGTTAGTCACTCAGTCATGTCTGACTCTCTGTGACCTCATGGACTGTAGCCCGCCAGGCTCCCTGTCCATGGGATTTTCAAGGCAAAAATACTGGAGTGGGTTGCCATTCCTTTCTCTAGGATTTCTTCCCAACCCAGGGGTCAAACCCAGGTTGCCTGCATTTTTGATGGATTCTTTACCGTTTGAGCCACCAGGAAGTGCTGATTGTCCCCAAACCCTCCCTCTAATGTGTCTTCCTCCTCCACAGGCTGAAGTACCAGGGTGTCTGTCCCCCACTGGCCAGATCTCAAGATGACTTTGACCCAGGGGCCAAGTTCCACATTCCTGCAAGTGTGCCTTACGTCAGGTAACAGGAAAGGGAGGAGGGCGTCTGGAGGGGCAGCGCCTCCGCGTGGTGTTGAGACACCTTTGCTACCCCTTCCAAGAGCTACCTGCTCCAGGAGCTGCCGTCAGGGCAACCTGGGGACCCATGTGTGGTGCACTGTGTCTGGGCCTCTCACCTGTAACCAAGACTGACGTTGTTTCACTCTTGTGATACAATGAGAGCCCCCGCCCTCCAGACGGTTGAAAACAGAAAGTTCACTATAACCAGCTAATGGTTACAAGACCTTGGTTAGTTAACATGAACCATGACCCATGGCCAGACTATGCCCTGAGCACTATTTTCTCATTTTTACAGCATTCTGTTCCCTTATATGTATTGAACATATTTCCTGTGACATAATTTGAGTTGTACCTGGGGACCTTCTACCCACTGGAGCTAGGACTAGAGGCCCAGCTGGATGGAAGCCTGTATTGTTAGGGGTATGGGGTCACAGCCTTGGGATTAGACAGTACAGGTTCAAATCTCATCTCCATGACTGTTCCCTTGAGTAAATCCCTCCATCTCTGCAAGCACCAGCTTCCTCACCTGTGGAATCCCATTTCATAGGATCGTTGCAAGAGTTCACATCTTAGCACACAGTTGTAATACAGAACACGCTTGGGGACTGGTGGCCATAACCCACCATCATTAAATCACTGTCTTAAATGGAATGCGGAAACACAGCAGCACCATCAGTCGTGCAGCCACCACGTGCATGCGCCCAGTCAGCCCCTCTCCCTCTGCGTGCTGCAGGGGAGTGCTGGCTGGGGGCTGGGAAGTGTGATTAGAGGAGCTGGAGCCCTCCATCGAGGCAGGGATCTGGGGCAGAGGGCCCCTGTGCTCCCCAGGCCAGTGAAGGAGGGCTTATGTCCATCATGCCCAGCCTTCTACCCCAGCACCTGGCTCAATGTCAGCACAGTCAGGACCTAATAAATAAGCATGAGGTGGGTAAGCTCTGTGCCTGAGTCCAGGAAGGAAGAGAAAGCCTGCTCAGAGGCTCCAGGGAGCAGCGGGGGGAGCAGGGAGCCAAGGAGAGTCAAGGGCACCTCCATGCAGGCCTGACCAGCCAGTGTGCCAGGGTGACCTACAGAGAGACCCTCCGCCCGCCTTCCCAACGGGCTTCTGAGCTCCTGAGCTGGCACTCACTTTCACACAGAAGCCGGCCCACGTGACGGCTAGCTTCCCGGCTTAGCACAGATAATTCTCCAGGAGGGAGAGGGCAAAGGGATCGCCCTCCAGATTCTGACCAGCAGCCTTAGCAAAGCACATACAGGAAAGGCCAGGAAAGACAGTGCACCTGACTTGTGCCCAGCCTTTCCGTCTGCACTGCTGGTTCAGGACATTCCAAACCTCCCCACATTCAGAGAGGCTGCCCCTCCTTGACCGGCAAATTCCTGCAGGGAATTCTCACTGCTTTGGGATAAAGGAGGTCATTTGGGCTGGCTTCCCTGCCCGGTCAGAAGCATGACCCTGTAGGCGACGCCTCAGGGACAGAGATGTCATTTCTGTGTCCAGAGCAGCCCGCCACATCTCTGATGGGCTCTGCCCCACTCGGCCTCACCCATGAGCATCCCTAGCTCTAAGAGTCTCTCCCAAGATGCTCCATGCGGAGGCAGCTCTGTGGTGAGAGGCGGGGAAGGAGGCCTGATGACTCTGCAGGCCAGGACGGGCTCACCCTGACGCCATGGCAGGCAGCAGGAGGCAGGGTGGCTGGGGCTCGAAGACGCTGCCCCCAGCGCCCACCCCAGGCCTCGCCTGCCCCCCTGCAGGTACTTTGTCAGCTTTGTCATCCAGTTCCAGTTCCACCAGGCGCTGTGTCAGGCAGCAGGCCACCAGGGCCCCCTGCACAAGTGTGACATCTACCAGTCCAAGGAGGCCGGGAAGCTCCTGGCGTGAGTCTCCTCTGGCCTTGCTCTGACCCCTGTCCTCCCCACGATGACCTACTTCCCAGTGGAGCTCTTCCCAGAACATCTACCATGGCCTCGGCCAGGGTCACCCTTTCCCCAAAGCCCCAGACCTGCCCAGGCCCTCAGTCCCGGGTGGGGAGCGGAGGCTGGGGGCGGGGATAGAGAGCGCTGGTGTGAGACTGGGACGGGGTGGGACAGGGAGCCTCCCAGCCTGTCCCTCTGACTCGGTTCCCCGCCTGGGGCTCCCCCAGGGATGCCATGAAGCTGGGCTTCAGTCAGCCGTGGCCCGAAGCCATGCGGCTGATCACAGGCCAGTCCAACATGTCGGCTGCCGCCATGATGACCTACTTCAAGCCGCTGCTGGACTGGCTCGTGACGGAGAACGGGCGGCACGGGGAGAAGCTGGGCTGGCCTCAGTACAACTGGACGCCAAACTCGGGTACCGCCACCCACCCCCCTGGGCCCCGGGGCAGCCCCAGGGCTCGCTCAGGGCTGGGGCCCTCCCAAGATAAGGCAGGTTGGAGTCCCGCCGCCGCGCTCAGGGTTGGGGAGCCAGCGGTGTGCCCGGCCTGGCCCAGCGCCTGCTCTCGTTCCTCCCCGCCCAGCTCGCCTGGAGGGCCCCTTCGTGGGCTCCGGCCGCGTCAACTTCCTGGGCCTGAACCTGGAGGAGCAGCAGGCCCGCGTGGGCCAGTGGGTGCTGCTCTTCCTGGGCGTCGCCCTGCTGGTGGCCACGCTGGGCCTCACCCAGCGGCTCTTCAGCATCCGCCACCACAGCCTCCGCCGGCCCCACCGCGGGCCCCAGTTTGGCTCCGAGGTGGAGCTGAGACACTCCTGAGAGGAGACCGGGAGGGGCCCTGCGCTGCTCCTGACGCTCACCCCAGCCCCTTGCCCTCCTCCTGCCCCCTCCTCCTCCTGCCCCCGCCCCCCCCCCCCCCCCCCCCCGCCAGTCCTCTGGACCTCCGGCCATCGTGGCCTCTGCCCCCCCCGCCCCGCCCGGTCCCCAGAGACCCAGAGTCTCCCTCACGTGGCACCCTCTCCCCGTCTCCCTGTGGATACAATTAAAGGTCCTGCCTTCCCATCCGCGTCTGTGTCCCTCACGGGGAAGCTCCCTCGCTTCCTGCCAATCAAGGGCGTCACTTCTCGGGGGTCTTCATCTCTTTCCAAGAAGAGGCTGGAAAACGCCCCCGAGCTCTGGCCCCAGCACCACCCAGCGCCCAGGCCAGTCCCCTCTCCAGCCCGGGCAGCTGGCCCCTGGCCTGCTGTGGCAGGCAGGCCTGGCCAGGCCTGGGCACTGGCCCAGGAGGGCTCTGGGCGGCAAAGAGGGAGCAGACATTCCGGGCTGCTGGAGCCCTGCCCCCGCTATTCCCATAAACGGTCCAGTCCCCGGACAGAAGGCTCCCAGCTGTCCTCCAGTCCCCGGGGGTAGCGCCTTGCTGGCTGAAGGCACAGAACTGGCTGGTGCCTGCCCCGGCTCCATGTCCACTCGCACACATGCTCAGAGCCACCGGAGTACTGCCCACAGGGCCCAGGGTCAGCACCCTTTGCCCTAGCCGGGCAGAAGGGGGTGCCCACGCAGGGACTGACTGCAGGGACCACCCCTGCCCCTGCCCCCAGCACATGCCTTCACCCTGAGTCTTCCTCAGAGGCCAGCCTGGTTTTGAGGGAGTATCATTTTGAGGGACATTTTAAAATCATTTATCTAGATGTTTATTGTAGAAAATCTAGAAAATACAGAAATGTGTAAAGAAAAGCCTTTTTTATATCAACACTGAGAGACAAGCACTGTTGACATTCGGTATACATATTTCCAGCCTTTTTTTCTCAACACTATATTTTAAATCTGATCACACTGTATTTACAGCTGTGTAACCTTTTTCCAGGTAGCATGACTAGACTGTCTTTTTCTTAATATTTAAATGCCAAACCTAGAACCTGGCCAAAGCCTGGCCCCCCTGGGAGGACCCTTGGCCCTGTGCCCTTTCTTGGCTTTGGCCCAACCCTAGTATCTGTCCTCCTAGTATCCTCTAGTGCCACAGCTTTTGCAGCCCCGCTGCCAGTCTCTAGCTGCTGTTGTGTCAGTGTGTGTGTATCTGTGTGTTTGTGTGTCTCTGTTAGTATGTGTGTCTGTGTTGGTGTCTGTGTGTTCCTGTGTCTGTGATTGTGTGTATCTGTGTTTATGTGCCTGTGACTGTGTGTGTGTGTGTGATTGTATTTGTGTGTGTGTGTTGGGGGGCACGTAGATGCAATCATGCAGGCCTATTCCATGGGTCAGGATGTGGAGTTGAGGTATTCCGGATTTGCAAGAGGGTGGAAGTTTATGATTACTTGAGACAGTGGAATTTATAAACATAGCCTCTAAATAGTTCCAAGCCTTCTACCACCCAAGTCTTCTTTAATGACCCCCCCTCCTCAGCCTGATGTTTCAAAAGCTGTTTGGCAGACAGAGGTCATTGTCATATGACCCCCTTCCTATCTTTACAAGCTTCAGGGGTTCCTGCTGCCAGTCAGAGTCTGTGGGCTGCACTCAAAAGGTCTGAGCTGCAAAGAAGACTTAACAGCCTTATATCCACGAGGGCTTTTGAAATATTAAAAACGTTTAGACTCCTGTTTCTGCCTCCTCAGATGATCGAGGTGAGGCCGTGCCTAACTAGGGGATAGCTGAGGGGGTGGTGACAACAGGAAGAGGGGCCATTCTGACATTTTCTGCCAGTGACCTGAGAGCTGGGCCCTGCCCAAGGCTGCCCCTCAGGGACCAGCTCTGATCCATGCGGGCCAGAAGTGATGATGGTTTGTCCAATCTCCGCACCCTGCCTCAGGCTGCCCACTCTGACTCTGTAGGGAATCGACTGGCTTCAGATTAGGCCTAAGTCAAATCCTACCTCTGAACTTGACCTTGAGCAACTTACTTCCATTTTTTGAGCCTCCAATTTCACGCCTGTGAGATGGTTCCTATGATAGTTCTTATGAACCCTCTCATGATTGCTGCAATTGGTCGGATGAGACAATGTAGAAATTCCTGGTGCCTAGTTTCCTGATCATCATCTCCTGATAAAGATTGCTTCATAACTGCCTCCCACTTCAAGCATCCCCTCGAGTCTCAGCCCGAGAGAGCTGGAAGGGCAAAGTTAGACCAGCCCCTCCCTGAAGAGATGGAGAAAACCGCCCAGAGCAGCTCACTGTGAGCTGGATAGACATTCTTCACGATTCCTTCCTGTACTATCGGATGTCCTCCCACTGGGAGTGCAGTGGGCTCGTTCACCTCCAGGCCTGGGCTGCTTTAAGTTCTGGAGACGTTCAGCTGTCATCTCCTCGTCCTCTTCAGTCTCTTCTCTGGGACTCCTGCCAGGCCCTGCTGGGAGCCTCCTATTTTGTCCTCTATGTCTCCTCATTCCCGCTCGTATTTCTCATCCCCCTCTCTGTCCTGTGCTCCAAGTGATTTCCCTGGCTGTGTCTTAGCCTGTGCATTGAGATGACTACTTTTCCAATTTAATAACCATACTTTTTTTTTTTCACTTCTATTAGTTCTAGACCTCCCGTGTCTTCACAAAAGTTTATTCTTACTTCACAGATCCTGTTCCTTCTCTTATACTTTTAAAAACCTGCATTTTTAAAAAATTGCTGTAATATATACCGAGCATTTACCATCTGACCTTTTTTGGGGGGTGGGGGCGCTTGACACAGCATGTGGGATCTTAGTTCCCCGCCCAGGGATCAGACCCATACCCCCTGCACTGGAAGCACAGAGTCTTAACCACTAGACTGCCAGGGAAATCCCCATTTTAACCGTTTTGAAGTATACAGTTCAGTGGTATTGAGTATATTCAATTACTGTGCAGCCATCACCGTATCTATTCGAGTCCCCTTCTCTTGGGTACACATCCCAAATTGAAATTCCTGGGTCACAAAGTAATTCTATACTCTTTTCCACAATGGCTGCACCATTTTAGTACCAGCAGCAGTGCACAAATGTTCCAATTTCTGCATGTGTTAGCCATCACTTGATGTTTTCTGTGTTTTGTTTTTTGGAATTTTTTTGGTAACAGCCATCCTAGTGGTATCTCAGATTTTGATTTGTATTTCCCTAATGATTAGTGGTATTGGACATCTTCTCAAGTACTTATGATCCATTTAGAGATAATCTTTAGAAAGATATCTAGTGAAGTCCTTTGCCCATCCTTGAATTGGCTTGGTTGTTTCTTCACTGTTGAGTTTGGGGAGCTCTTTATATATTCTGGCTATTAGTCACTTATCAGATCTAGGATTTGCAAGTATTTTCTCCAGTTCTGTTGCTTGCCTTTTTACTCTGTTGTTCGTGTCCTTTGATGTGCAGAAGCTCTTAATTTTCATGAGGCCCAGCTTGTCTGTTTTTTCTTTTGTTGCCTATGCTTTTGGTAGCATATCTAAGAAATTATTGTCAAATCCAATGTTCATGAAGCTTTTCCGCTATGATTTCTTCAAAGAGTTTTACAGTCTGCGTTCTTATGTTTAGGTCTGTAATCCATTTTGAGTTTATTTTTGCAGATGGTGTGAAGCCTAGTTAAGTCCCTTTCAGATTTCCCTAATGCCTGTCCTTCCTTGGCTGTGGTCTAATCCATGCCTGTGTCCAGAGTTTAGCAGAGACTCTGCAGCCGAGCTATGTGGATTTGAGTCCCACCTCCACTGTTTGCTAGCTGTGTGACTATAAGCAAGTTTCCCAACCTCTCTGTCCCTCCTTTTCCTCATCTATAAACTGGATGTATTGATCACAGTACCTGCCTCGTAGTTTGTTGTGAGGATTCATATCCCAAAAGCCCTCAAAAGGTCCCTAGCCCCTGTACAGTGCTTAGTGGTGGAGGTCATTACTAACACTAACTGCGTTGGATTTCCTCTTGTACATGGTATTCTTGACCTATGAGCCATCTTCACTGGAATAGCCTTCCACGGGGGAGCCCTTCCCAGGCACACAGCAGGTTGTGAAGGTGTCCTCAGGGTTGGTTTCATGGTTGTTTCTTGCAGAGTCCTTTTAGAAAAGTAGCCATCTGCTGGCTCCCCTGATGGAGGCATTACTTCCACTGTGGCTGACTATTCTCAGGTGGGTGCTGATGCTGCAGCCCTTTGCACATGGATGCACTTTGATTGCTCACATGGGCTCCCACTCACTGCTGCATGAGCCCTCCTTGTCTCCCAGGCATCTGAATAGTCCCTTTCCTTGCTTTCCATCTCAGCTCTGTATTTTGCATTTTTAAAATACTATATTTGACCCCAAATAGCCAAAGCAACCTCGAGAAAGAAGAACTAAGCTGGAGACATCACACTTCCTGATTTCAAACTTTATTACAAAGCTACAACAAACACAACAGTTTGGTACTGACATAAAAACAGACACATAGATCAATGGAACAGAATAGAAAGCCCAGAAATAACCCCACACATATATGGTCAATATGTTTATGACAGAAAAGTCAAGAATATACAATGAGGGAAGGATAGCGTCTTCAGTAAGTGGTGTTGAGAAAACTGGATGGCCACGTGCAAAAGAATGAAACTGGACCCCTGTCTTATACCACAGACAAAAATCAACTCAAAGTGGATTAAAGGCTTCAAAGTAAGGCCTGGAACCATAAAAATCCTAGAAGAAAATACAGAGAGTAAGCTCCTAGACATCAGTCTTAGCCAAGATTTTTTTTTAATTTGACACTAAAAAAGGCAACAAAAGCAAAACTCAACAAATGATTCTACATCAAACTACAAAGCTGATGCACAGCAAAAGAAGCCATCAACAAAATGAAAAGGCAACTCCCAGACTCAGAGAAAATATTTGCAAATCGTATACTATCTGATAAAGGGTTAAATATTAAACATACATGAAGAATTCATAGAAGTCCAAACAACTACAGGAAAAATTTGATTTAAAAATGGGCAAGGATCTGAATAGACTTTTTTCCAAAGAAGATTTACTGATGGCCAAGAAGTACATGAAAAGTTACACAACCTCACTAGTCATCAAGGAAATGCAAATCAAAACCACAATGAGACATCACCTCCACCTTTTAGAATGGCTATTATCAAAAAGACAAGAACTGTTAAGTGAGAGCAAGGAAATGAAGAAAAGGGAACCCTTGTGCACTGTTGGTGAGAATGTAAATTGGTGCAGCTACTTGGAAAACGGTATGGAGGTTTCTCAAAAAAAATTTAAAATAGCCTACCATCAGTTCAATTCAGTTCAGTTCAGTTACTCAGTTCAGTTCAGTCGTGTCCGACTCTTTGTGACCGCATGGAATGCAGCATGCTAGGCCTCCCTGTCCATCGGCAACTCCCGAAGTTTACTCAAACTCATGTCCACTGAGTCGGTGATGCCATCCAACTATCTTATCCTCTGTTGTCCCCTTCTCCTCCCGCTTTCAATCTTTCCCAGCATCAGGATCTTTTCCAATGAATCAGTTCTTCTCATCAGGTGGCCAAAGTATTGGAGTTTCAGCTTCAGCATCAGTCCTTCCAATGAATATTCAGAACTGATTTCCTTTAGGATGGACTGGTTGGATCTCCTTGCAGTCCAAGGGACTCTCAAGAGTATTCTCCAACACCACAGTTCAAAAGCATCAATTCTTCAGTGCTCGGCTTTATAGTCCAACTCTCACATCCATACATGACTATTGGAAAAACAATAGCTTTGACTAGACAGACCTTTGTCGGCAAACTGATGTCTGTGCTTTCTTGTATGCTGTCTAGGTTGGTCATAGCTTTTCTTCCAAGGAGCAAGTGTCTTAATTTCATGGCTGCAGTGATTTTGGAGCCCCCCAAAATAAAGTCTGTCACTGTTTCCACTGTTTCTCCATCTATTTGCCATGAAGTGATGGGACCAGATGCCATGATCTTAGTTTTCTGAATGTTGAGTTTTAAGCCAACTTTTTCACTCTCTTCTTTCACTTTCATCGAGAGGCTCTTTTAGTTCTTCGCTTTCTGCCATAAGGGTGGTGTCATCTGCATATCAAAGGTTATAGATATTTCTCCTGGCAATCTTGATTCCCGCTTGTGCTTCATCCAACCCAGCATTTCTCATAATGTACTCTGCATATAAGTTAAATAAGCAGGGTGACAATATATGGCCTTAACGTACTCCTTTCCCTATTTGGAACCAGTCTGTTGTTCCATGTCCAGTTCTAACTGTTACTTCCTGAACTGCATACAGATTTCTCAAGAGGCAGGTCAGGTGGTCTGGTATTCCCATCTCTTTAAGAATTTTCCAGACTTTGTTGTGGTCCACACAAAGGCTTTGGCATAGTTAATGAAGCAGAAGTAGATATTTTTCTAGAACTCTCTTGCTTTTTCAATGATCCAACGGATGTTGGCAATTTGATCTGTGGTTCCTCTGCCTTTTCTAAATCCAGCTTGAACATCTGGAAGTTCACAGTTCTACTACTGTGGGCAAGAATCCTTTAGAAGAAATGGAGTAGCCATCATAGTCGACAAGAGTCTGAAATGCAGTACTTGGATGCAATCTCAAAAACGACAGAATGATCTCTGTTCATTTCCAAGGCAAATCATTCAATATCACTACCAGTAATGCTGAAAAAGCTGATGTTGAATGGTTCTGTGAAGACTTACAAGACCTTCTAGAACTAACACCCCAAAAAGATGTCGTTTTCCTTATAGGGGACTGGAATGCAAATGTAGGGAGTCAAGAAACACCTGGAGTAACAGGCAAATTTGGCCTTGGAGTACAGAATGAGGTAGGGCAAAGGCTAATAGAGTTTTGCCAAGAGAACACGTTGGTCATAGCAACCACCCTCTTCCAACAACACAAGAGAAGACTCTACACATGGACATCACCAGATGGTCTATACTGAAATCAGATTGATTATATTCTCTGCAGCCAAAGATGGAGAAGCTCTATACAGTCAGCAAAAACAAGACCAGGAGCTGACTGTGGCTCAGATCATGAACTCCTTATTGCCAAATTCAGACTTAAAAAAAATAGGGAAAACCACTAGACCATTCAGGTATGACCTAAATCAAATACCTTACGATTACACAGTGGAAGTAACAAATAGATGCAGGGATTAGATCTGATAGAGTGCCTGAAGAACTACCATATAATACAGCAATTCCACTCCTGGGTATGTATCCAAAGAAAATGAAATTATAGTCTTGATATCTGCACTCCCATGTTCATTGCAGCATTATTTACAATAGCTGAGATATGGAAACAGCCTAAGTGTCCACTGATGGAAATTAAAAGTGTAACACACACACACACACACACATGTGCATGTACATGCACAGGAATACTATTCTGCCATGTAAAAGAAGGCAAGCTTGCCATTTGCAACAACATGGATGGAACTTCAGAGCATTATGCTAAGTGAAATAGGTCAGACAGAGAAGGGCAAATACTGTACGATCTCATTTATATGCAGAATCTAAAATACAAAAGCCTGCCCAGTGGCTCAGCAGTAAAGAATCTGCCTGCAAGGAAGGAGACACAGGAGATGTGGGTTCAATCCCTGAGTGAGAAGATACCCTGGAGGAGGAAATGGCAACCCACCCCAGTATTCTTGCCAGGGAAATCCCATAGCTGGAGAAGCTACAGTCCATATGGACTAGCCTGAGGGGCTACAGTCCCTAGGGTCGCAAAGAGTCAGACATGACTGAGCAACTGAGCTCACACAACAATAACAGTAAAAAAAAAAAAAAAAAAAACACCCCCAAACAAAACAAAACAAAATTGAACTCATAGATATAGAGACGGTGAATGCCAGAGGCAAGGGTGGGTGGGTGAAATGGGTGAAGGCAGTCAAAAAGTATAAACTTCCTGTTGCAAGATAAATAAGTCCAGAGGGTGACATGTATAGCATGAAGATAATAGTAACCAAATAATAACCAAGCAACCAAAAAGTACTTTTTTTTTTTTTTCATCCTGGTAGATGGCCCCTTACCTTCTGTGCCTCCTGACAGCAAACTCATGGTCTAGGGCTCTCCCTTGGGAAACAGGTGTAAGGACAGTGAAAGAGAGGAGGAGCCCTGGGTCGATCATACTTCCCTCAAGAGAGAAAAAGGCCAAAAAACGTGAACATAAGCGGTCAAGTCAGAAGAACATAGAAAGACAACTGTGCTTCCAGAATCCAGAGACCCAGAGAGGTCTTTTCCTTCCGTCTGTGCATTCATCCATCCTCCCACTCACCTGCTCAGAAGTAATGCCAGCCTGTGGAGGGAGGGGGTTCATCAATCCCTGGTCAAGATCAAGGGTGGCTCCAACGCCAGGGAGAAGTGACCAAGAAGAGTGGAACAAGCTCTGGTCTAGACATTAAGAGCCCTGGTTGTCCTTTTGGCTCTGCCACTGACCTGGTGTGAAGGTGGTACTGCTAGACCATTCTAGACCTCAGTCTCCTCACCTGTAAAATGGGGACAGTTGGGCCAGAAGTTAGGCGGGGCCTTTCCCTTTCTGACATTCCACGGCTGACCCTTTAGCCCCTGATGTCACAATATGGAGCTGGACCGTGATTGGGCCACAGCCTCCTCCGGCTCTGCTGTTCGTTTGGTCATGGGAACAAGATGGACTTGCCCTGGCCCTTCCCTCCTCGTGCTCTTCTGTTGTGCCGTGGCTCAGGGTGACCAGGACTCAGGTGGGGCTGGGACCCGAAGGAGCGTGGGATCAGACCCAGGGACCAGGCAGGGGCAGGCCTCTCCCAGGACAATTGACGCCCATCTCCTTCTCTGCAGACCAGCTCTACAATGAGACTGTGGCAAAGGCCTTCCTGGAGTTTTACGAGCGAACAGCCCAGGTTGTATGGAACCAGTTCATGGCGGCCGCCTGGAACTATGTCACCAACATCACAAAGAAAAATCAAGAGGAGATGGTGTGGCACCACTTCCGCCCCTGCCCCTTCTCCCTTTGTTCTTCTCAGGAGTCACAGTGCAGGGGTGCTGGGGGGCCAAGGAATCACACCTTTTGCCACTCTTCCAGAGCTAGATGAGAGAGGGAAGCCCCAAAGCACATGTCGGAACAGACGTCAGGCTCCAGGCCTCCTGGAGCCCTGAAAGCTGTCTGGGCTAGAACCTCTAGCTTCTTTCCTCTTGTAAATATCACCTGCTTGCCTGTAGTGGGCAGGTTCCCTCCCTTCTTGCTTTTGGCAAAGTTTCAATGACTCCAAACCCTTTAAAGGGGCTTTGGAAGGAGGTTGTGGGGCTGGGCCCTGGAGTTCCATGTGACACCCTCACCCTCTCCTTCACCCTCACACGACAAACATGGTGACCGTCCTTCCAGCTGTACAAGGACGTGGAGAAGTCCCAGCACACACTGTACTTTGGCACGCGGGCCCGCATGTTTAAGATCGCCAACTTCCAGGACTCGGACGTGAAGCGCATGCTGAGTAAGCTGCTGAACGTAGACAAGGCGGCCCTGCCCAAGGAGGAGCTCCGGGAGGTGATGGACGAGCCCCCAGGTCTCCAGGCACATGCTCCCCACCTCAGGGGTGGGCAGGCCGCTGGGTGGGGAGCCGCCTGGGGCTGGAAAGAGTTTGGGAGAGGCAGAGCCAGAGCTTCCTCTGGGTGGGTGGGGGAGGTGAGCAGAGGCTAGTGGGAAGATGGGACGATGCCTTGGCCAGGCCTGCCTCTCCCAGCTGATGGGACTAGCGCTGGGGGTGGGCCCATGGCTGCAGACCTGCCCTGGGTGACACCTGTCCCCCCCAGTACAACAAGATTCTGGCCTACATGGAGACCACGTACAGCATGGCCCAGGTCTGCCTGAATGAGGGGCCCTGCCTGCCCCTGGAGCCTGGTGAGCACCCAAGCCCACCCCCACCCACCCCAGAGTCTCAGCACAGCCCGTTCCAGTAGCCTCCAGATTCCCACCTTCCTCCCAGCCCCAGCTGCACTTGGGGAGGGCTACCCACGGCGGGACAGGGCAGGGGGCCGGCTGGAGTGAGGTCCCACCTCGGCTCCTTTTCTGGGTACAGACCTCGAAGAAGTCATGGCCACCTCCCGAGACCAGAAGGAGCTGCTGTGGGCCTGGCAGGGCTGGCGGGACGCCGTGGGTCGCCAGCTCCGCATGACCTTTGAGCGCTACGTGCAGCTCAGCAACAAGGCTGCGAATCTCAATGGTGAGGCCCCTCACCCCTCACCTGCCAGCCCATCCAGCTGGGCAGACTGCATCCTGCAGGGGGTTCAGGGCAGTGCTGGGAAGGGTGAAGCCAAGTCTGGGTAGGACCTGGAGACAGGAACCCTGAGTCCTGCCGCTGGGGAATGCAGAGCTGGCTCACTCGTCCGTGTGGATCCACAAACAGCAACTGAGCACTACTCCTGGGGTGTGCCGTTGCTGGAGAGGGTCTGAGGATGCACAGGTGGAAAAACAGGGAAGGTGCCCACCTTCCCCGGGCTTACAGGCCTCTGGGAGACAGATGCTCATTTCCAGTCACCACCCATAAGTGCTGAGAAGGATGGGGCTTCAGAGAGAGAAGAAGGGACCCTGTTTCAGCCAGGTGGGTGGGGAGGGCCTTGCTGGCATTCATCCAAGGCCTGAAAGATGGAGCAAGCCGGGCAACAAGAAGCCCTCGGGAGGATCTGAAGAAAGGCAGCCTGGGTGGGTGGGGCTCCAGGTGGAGAGAGAGGAGCAGACCCTGTCTGCCCAGGCCCAGAGGATGCTCAGTGTGTGCTTTGCTAAGTGCCTGTCCATCCCACTCTCATCCTTTACGGATGGTGACTTGGTGGGGGGTGTTTTTCCTGTTTGGCAGATAAAGACCTTGAGGATCTAGGAGGTCAGTTGGCTTCCCTAGCAGGTGCCTGGGTTTCCTGCCAGCCAGGCCAGGCTGAAGGGTAGGTGGGGGTGACCCCTGAGCCCCCTCCCCTGTCCTAGGTTACCAAGACATGGGGGCCTTGTGGAGGTCCAAGTACGAGTCCGACACGCTGCAGGAAGACCTGGAGCAGCTGTTCCAGGAGCTGCAGCCGCTCTACCTGAACCTGCATGCCTACGTGCGCAGGGCCCTCTACCGCTTCTATGGGCCCGAGCTCATCGACCTGAGGGGGCCCATCCCCGCCCACATCCTGGGTAAAGCCCCAGCTGGCAGCAGAGGCGGGCAGGTGGAGTAGGCCTCCCGAGCAGGCGCGCAGTCGGTGGGGAGAGACGGTCTCCCGCCTCCTCTTAACCCTGCCCCTCCTCTTCCAGGGAACATGTGGGCTCAGTCCTGGGTCAACATCTTAGACCTGGCCCTGCCCTTCCCGGAGAAGCCCCCCGAGGACATCACGAAGATCATGCAAGGCCAGGTCAGCGTTCGGGCCCCGGTCTGCCCTGCCCACCCCACAGCCCCCGGGTGGGGCCCCAAACTCTGCCTCTTCCCCACAGCACTGGAAGCCTGAGAAAATGTTCCAAGAGGCTGAAAAATTCTTCACCTCCATGGGGCTGCTTTCCACCCCTCCTGAGTTCTGGAAAAACTCCATGATGGAAAGGCCAACTGACGGGCGGGAGGTGGAGTGCCACGCGTCCGCCTGGGACTTCTACAACGGGAAGGACTTCAGGTGCTCACCCTGCGGCTGGTATCACCCCCTTCCTCTGCTCCTTCTGCTCTCCACCTGTCTGCCTGTCTCAGCGGGGTGGCAGCCGGGGGGTGGGGGGCGGGGAGCCGGCCACCTGGGGGAGATGAGTGTGAAAGCCACGCGTCTGGCCGCTGCTCGGATGTGCCACCTGGAGTACCAAGAGCACAAGGCCCTGCTGGTCTCCAGCCCAACCACCCAGTCCCTTTACAGAGCCTGAATAGGGAAATGTCTCCTTTTCCCAGGGCATCCCCATGCTCCTTGACCCCTGCCCTTTAACCCTAGGATAAAGAAGTGCACCGAAGTGACCATAGAAGACCTGCTGTCCATCTTCCACCAGATGGGCCACATCCAGTACTTCCTGCAATACAAGAACCTCTCGGTGATCTTCCGCGCAGGCGCCAACCCAGCCTTCGAGGAGGCCATGGGGTCGGTGGTCACCCTTTCAGCCTCTTCCCACAAGCACCTGCTCAACAGAGGCCTGCTCAGCCAACAGCACCAGGACAAAGGTGATGGGGACCAGGAGGATCCCAGGCCTGGGGACCCCGGGCAAGGCCTAAGGGAGGCGGGACCAGAGCCACCTCCTAACTGCCCCCACTGCTTTCCCCAGAGGAGGAGGTCAATTTCCTGATGAGCGTTGCCCTGGAGAAGATCGCCTTCATCCCCTTCGCCTACCTGATGGACCTGTTTCGCTGGAAGGTCTTTGACGGCACCATCGAGAAGGATGTGTACAACCAGGAGTGGTGGAACCTCAGGTGGGGAGGATCGCCATTCGGGCCCCTCTGGCCACGCCTGGACTAGGGTGGGCTTTGGGGGCAGCCTCAAGGGGACCGCCTGCTACCAAAGGGCACCACCGTCTCACCTCCGGGGGCAGAGCTGGGCGTGTGATGCTGCTAATCTGCGGCCATGGGGAAGCCCTGGGGTGGCATTGGCCGTCTGTTGTCACCAGACAAAAGCATCCCTGCTGAAGTGGGTAGGGCCGGAGCATGAGTCTTGGGGGATTGTGTTGAATCTGGCTCCAGCACTCAGCAGGCTCATAGCCCCTCGGGGGATCCCTGGAGGCCGGCAAGCTCGCATGGTGGTTGCACTTGGGCCCCTCCAAGAATGGGATGCTGACCACCAGGCAGGCCTTCCTGCTCCTCCCCTCCCTTCTCTGCCTCCCAGTGGGGCCAGCAGAGGGGGTGTTTGGGGTCTGAGCTCTTTCCTTTTGGTGGAGAGTTTTTATATGACAAGGGCAAGCCCACTGCCCCCTTTCCTATTATCCCGACACACACACATACACAGACACACACACCTGTCTCTTACTCTGTCCCCAGGCCTGTCTGTGGGCGGAACTGGCAGTGAAGGAGCCCCCCAGCAGTCGGGCGGCATCAGTCTTGAGTGAGGGGCACCCGTGTCCATCCCATCACCGACCCCTGGCTGTTAGATTGGATAATAATTGCGCATGGGCAAGGCTTCCCCTTCTCCACCAATCCTCAGACCCACCAGCTCAGGTCTGCCGGCCACAGGTGCTCCCAAAGGGCCCACAAGTTCTGCATCAGGCCCTTAGGCTGACTTGAACCTTTACAGGTGCCCAGCCTGCCATCACCCTGCCACCCAGGGATGGCAGAGCAGGCTGCCCCTCCCTTTGTCCTCTCACCCTCTGACTCCCACCCCAAATTCAGGACTGGACCTCACTGGGGGGATTGGCAGAGTCTTGACCTTGTGCCCCCTTCAAGGGCACCCCCACCAGCCATCTGGACTGAGTGATGGAAACCAGAGGCTGAGGGAGGGGGCGACTCCCTGGCCCTTGAACAGAACCTCGTGAATGAGAGAGGAGCTTCCCCATGAGGACTGTGCAGGGCTCCAGTGGGCTGACGTGAAACGACAAGCTTTTCCATAGACTTCATCCACCCCAAAGATGGCTCTCGTTATGCCCATTTCACAGACAACACTTTACAGCCCGGCTCAGTAACAATCAACTTTCCCACAGTCACACAGCTCAGAGGGGCAAAGCCAGCAGTTACCGGGGTCTGCCCGCGACTCCGCCGTGTCCTGCTACCAACTCCCTGATCTCTAGGCCTCGCTTTTCCTCCATACCGCAGGGATGGTGCTGTGTTTTCTTCTCAGCACTTCTTATCAGATGAAACCACTTGGTTGGTTGGTCCATGGCCATCCCCCATCAGTAGGAGGAAAGCAGGGACCCTGCCTAGCCCGTTCCCTCCCGTGTCCCCAGAGCCAGGATAGTGTTGAGGGAGCCTGTGTGGAGAACTCAGCATGGTTCCTGCAGAGAGGACGTGCTTGATGTTAACTCCTGTAATTGTTTAATTCTCTGATTCCCAATCCCCTGTGTTTTCAACTCATTTATTTAATCAATAAAATGCATTAAGTGTCCTCTTCATGCCAAGTCACTGTGATAGCTGTGCAAATGCTCCAGAAGGAAAAGGGCTCTGGAAATCTTACCAGGTGGCACTTTCAAGCCCCCGATTTAACACCACCCCCAGGTTGAAGTACCAGGGCCTGTGCCCTCCCATCCCTCGGACAGAGGAGGACTTTGATCCAGGCGCCAAGTTCCACATCTCTGCCAGCTTGCCCTACATACGGTAAGGTCTGGGCCACTCCAGCAGAACCGGCCTAGGGGGTGGGGGTTAGGGGACACAGGACCCAGGTGGAGGATTTTCAGGAAGGCCCCAGACCCAAATGTCCTCCCCCTGCACGCCTCCCCACCTCCTCCCGTCGGACAGCACACCCTCCTGAGGGCCTTGTCCTGAGCACACTGAGCTTTCACATGAGCTCCCCTGCGGAGGGCAGCGTGATGGAAAAGCGTGTCTGCTGTCCCGAGAAGTGAGCAGGAGGGGGGAAGGGGCGCATGAGTCCAGAAGGTTAGGAAGCAGAGACCCTGCAACATCCCAGGGCCAGCCTACCTGATGGTAACCGCTGACCCGAGCCCACCCCGCCACACCCCCAGCCGGCCTCGCCTTCTCTCCCCAGGTACTTTCTCAGCCTCGTGCTCCAATTCCAGTTCCATGAAGCACTCTGCAAGGCCTCGGGCCACATGGGGCCGCTGCACCGCTGTGACATCTATAACTCCAAGGAGGCTGGGAAGCTCCTGGAGTGAGTGCCCTCCCCCTTTCCTTGTCCTCCCCCACCTTGCTGGACGCCTGCCCTGGGCCCCTCTCCTCACCTGGCTCCACCCCAGGTCCCCTGCGCAGAGCTTATGTTCTAGTGGAAGTTCTTCCCTCTGTCAGACTATGAGAGACTACAGAGTTTGAGAGACCATGGTCTCTCCTATGTTAGTCAAAGCCCGTTTTCTCTTATGTAGCCCCTGTGGTCAGAGAGATGGTTTAGCCCCTCCTGCTAACATGCACACACACGCATGTACGCACTTGTTCACGTTGTCAATAAATCGAACTGTCCCAGGTGGGAAGCCAGTGTTGGGGTCTCGCCTCTGCCTCCATCTTCCATCTGAATCCCCTTATTCTTTCCCTGCAAGGTGCCTGCCTAGCTTCTCAGCAGCACTTGATGCCCCCTGGGGTGCACTCTGCTTTGCCTGTCTTTTCTCAGAGGTGCCTGAACCCAGTTCCCGGGCTGATCCAGGCTGCTTTTGCACCAGCCTCTTGGCCCACTCTGATCAGCTTGTGGTCTACTTTGACCCCCTCCCCACAGTCTTTTTTCCCGGCTCTTGGTGTCTAGCCCATCCTTTCCATCCCTGCCTCTGTGGTGCAAGCTTCTGGCCCTGAAGGAAACCTGGAGTGGGGTGAGAGGCTGACCTGGGCTGGAAGCCTTTACTTCCACAGGCTGGCTCTCTAGCAAGCACTCTTACAGTGTTCCACATTAGCAGTTCATAACTTGCAAAGTGGACTTTATTATCCACATTTCATAAATGATGAAACTGAAGCTCAGAGAAGTATAATTTCATGTTGCTGATCTAGGAAGTGGCAGAATCATGCTTTGAACCCCAAAGTGACTCCAGAACACATTATCTTCCACCCTATTGCTTCCATCAGTTATAAAGGATGCTGTTCTGGTGAAGCTAGACCTGGGTCCTCTGGTCCCAGGATCAGCACTCCAGTCTCTGGGATATGGAGCCCGCCCCACTGACATAATATTTTTCTCATTGCATTTCAACCGATTTCAGTAGGTCCATTACCATAATCGGTCAAGGTCATGTTGAGTTTATTCCTGGTTTCCCAGAGGATGAACAAAGCCACTATTTAGTATCCTAATAATTATCCACAATAATTTAGCCTCCTTTGGAAATGTAATGAGCACGTTCGTGATTCCACCATGCAGCTTGTCAGTACCCACGAGGCCAGACAGAGTTGCGAGACTAATCCTTGCCTTTGCTCCCAGGAGGGCTGCACTTGACATGCCTTCTTGTCTCCCTAGTCTTTTTGCTATTTCATCTTTTCATACTCCTGGGATTTGTTCTAGCCAACTGCCCAGGTTTGAGCTTCTCAGAATGTGTGGAACAGAAGGGGCCTCTCGGCTCCCTGCGTTCGTGTCTCTGGCTGCCCATCATTTACTCACTCAGCAAACATTTACCTGCGCACGTGCCAGCCTGCCCTGCGTCCAGCAGGGGGCAATGGGCCACAGGATAAACCCATAACCATACGCCAAGAAAGGAGCTGCTGCAGCAGGAAAGGGATTTGGTGAACGTGCAAAGAGGGGAAGGAGGTCTTGCCAGGGGACCAAGGAGGGAACTCTGTCCCTCAATGCATGAGTACAAGAAATAGCAGACTTCCGTTTTTTTTTTTTAATACATTTTAATATTCATTGGATATTTTCAAGAGAACTCTTAAGGTTTTTTTTTTTTTTAATAATTTTATATTTTTGGCTGTGCTGAGTCTTCATTGCTGCTCAGGCTATTTCTCCTGTTGTGGGGAGCGAGGGGCTACTCTGAAGTTGTGGTGATTGGGCTTCTCATTGCCATGGTTTCTTTCGTAGCAGAGCCTGGGCTCTAGTGCTCAAGCTTCAGTAGATGTGACACGCGGACTCAGCAGTTGTGGCTCCTGTGTCCTAGAGCACGGGCTCAGTAGTTGTGACCCACAGGCTTAGTTGCTCCATCGCATGAGGATCTTCCCGGATCAGGGATCAAACCCGTGTCTCTTGCACTGGCAGGCAGATTCTTTACCAGTGAGCCATGAGGGAAGCCCAGCATCAACTCACTTTTGACTGAGCCTTTATCCCACTTGATCGGTGAGACATTTGACCTCAGTCTTTCTCATTTCCCTACCCCTCTCCACCCAGGACATATAAGGCTCCCAGGGTCTGACTTGGTACCAAAGCACGCCGAGGACTCACCAGTCATCTCTAGGCCTTTTGTGGAAGGATGGGGCAGGCAAGCGCTTGCAGGCGAGAAGGGGAAGGGCAAGATTCTTGGCTGCTCTTTTCCCTAATCGAGTTTAAAACTTGATTTTGCTACTTTCGACTCATCTTCCTAAGTGTGATCGCCCTGGGGCAGCCTCCAGGTTGGTGCCATTGAGAATAGAAGGTAGAAGTGGCCTTGGTCCAAGTTCCCAAATTCCCCTGCCTCACCCAAGCAGCCACGAGGACCTGATCCTGTCCATGGGCCCATTTCTGCCACCCTGGAGTTGAGGGCTCCAGGCAGTGCCCAGTTGTCACCTTCGCAAGTCTCACGTGCTGCCTGCATCAAAACTCTTGTCCCACCCAGCCTGAAGGACTACTTCTGAGAAGGCAGACTCTCAGTGGTTGAGACTTTACCCCACCAGGTCCTTCCTTTTCTGCAGTACCTGCCACTTGATAAAATCCTCTTACCTAAATGTAGTTATGGGATTTCCTTTGGTTTTTTCCTTTCTATCTTGATGACTTTTCTCCTCCATTTCTCTAGGGTCCTAACTACATTTTCCCCCAGTGGTCTCTGCCATGCATGGATCTACTGACCTTTAGTTTCCCCACCTTATTCTTTCCCAGTTGTTTATTAAGCAATGTATATAAGACTTTGCAAGCTACAAAGCCCTCTTTGCTGCCATTGAGTGTCTTCATCCTCACCACAGTGAAATTAATGGGGGCTGGTTTTACTGATGAAGGAGCTGAGGCTGAGAGAGGTTAAGTTGATCATCTGTGGCTGTGCAGCCCATAACTAGCACTGCTGGGTCTTGAACCTGAGTCTTGATGGCCTAGATTTCATACTCTAGGCCTCTGGGCCTCTCAGCCCCACCTCTCCAGGTCAGATCGGGGAAGCAGGTTGAGAAGTATCACATACACCTTCTGCTGCCTCTGCAGGGGACACTGGGGTGGAGGAGCCCGGAGCCCTGGCTGCAGCGCAAGCTGTCCCCCTACCTGAGTGCATGGGCCAAGCCTAAGGCTAGACCCCCTGCCACGGAGCACTTGATGAGCCTCGAGGCAGCTGACATTTCTGCAGTGCCGCAGGCAGTGCACAGAGCACATCCCACGCTTGCAATCTCACTAATCCTCCCAAACACTCCCTGGGAGACCGGAAGGGACTGAAAAGCAGTCTCTCTACTGACACTGAGCACCTCATGGGAAAGAGTGTTTCATGACTTTAGGCTTATTTGAGTCCAGGATAATAATAATCCTCACAGTGGTAGTACTAGTAATAATAATAATAGTAATCAGACATTTATTGCCTACCTAATTATGCTCCCAGAATTGTGTCTATTTGGTCAGCACAACCACCCTAAGAGGTAGGTACTGTTATTTTCTCCATTTTATGGATATGGAAATTGAGATTCAGAAAGGTTAAGTACCAGCCCAGGGTCCCACAGCTGAGTCACAGAGTCAGGATTCAAACACAGGTTAGTATTATTTCAAAGTTTGAGATTTCTTTTTCTTTTTTTTTAACTGGAGGATAATTGTTTTACTGTATTGTGTTGGCCTCTTCCATACAGAGCTTGTGATTTTATCCATTATGCTGAACATCTGTTGGGAGAGTCTGGCTAGCAAAGTCAGACTCTAAAGATGGGGTTGGGCATACTGAGGGGTCCCAGCAGCATCAGCCAATGCCCCCACACACCCTCACAGCCGTACTTACCCTCCCAGGGATGTCCTGAAGCTGGGCTCGAGCAAGCCCTGGCCAGAGGTCCTGGAGAAGATGACCGGGGAGACCAAGGTGTCTACAAAGGCCCTCATGACCTACTTCAAGCCCCTGCTGAACTGGCTGGTCACTGAGAACGTGCGGCAGGGGGAGATACTGGGCTGGCCAGACTTCAGCTGTTCCTTTGAAGGTTTGATGATCTGACCCTCATCCCACCTCTGTTTCAGCTCCAGGCCCGACCCTAGCCTGCCCTGGGCCAGCCCCTACCACAGCTCAGCCTTCACCCCTCGCCCATTAAGGACCTTGCAGTGTGACCCTGTCTGCACCTGATACAGCCTCGGCCAAGACCACAGCCCATGCCCCAGCCACTGGCTCGGAGGCTTCCTTGCCCACTGTCCGGCTAGACTGCAGGGTGGATCTGAGCACGGGGTGGGCATTTTACCTCTTGACCCTGCATGGAGCCACTGCTGGGCTCCATGGGGTACATGGCCCTACCTGTGCCATCCGCTGCTCCTCCTCCTCCTCCTTCTCCTCTTTCCTATCCTCCTTCCAGGGCAAGGCCCTCACTTTTGGAAGGCAGGTGCCAGAGGCTGGGGGAAAATGTCTGTGGCCATCAGATCCCCTCTGGTCACCATGAGGCACCCTCCCCAGCTTCACCTGCTCTGTGTGTTTCCTGTGTCTTCCACAGAAAGAGAAACAAGCAGGGCAGCATTCCTGGGGATGGAGCTGAACTCTGACCAGGTCAAATCCTGGCAGTGGACGTTGCTGGCCCTGAGCTTTGTCATGTTACTGGCAGTCCTGCTGCTGGGCCGCAGGCTGTACACCATGGAAAAAAGCTCACTGACCCAAGACACCAGTACACAAGACACCTGGTCACAGAGCACCCGGTCACAGAGCCCCAGATCACAGGATGCCAGCGCCATCAAGCCAGCATCGAAAACCTGCTTTCTGGGCATAGCGATGGAGCCCCACCAAGTTGTCAAGAGACAGTGGATGCTGCTGGGCCTCTGCCTCCTCCTGATGCTGTGCTCCATTGGCCTCATCATTTGGATTTTCACACAGCACAACAGGAAGCCTCCGTGGATGAGAGATGAATGGGGGAGCTGGGACTAGACACCACTGCAACTGGTGAGGTTTAGGGGAAGGAGGAGGGTGGCCAAATGGAGAGGCGGTGGAGGAGGGGACTGCTTGCCTGAATAGCACCCAACTGCTATTGGGTGCAACCGTGGCAGATCTGGGTATATGGGCAGTTGTGCGTTTGTGAACTCATGTATGTGAGGCCATGTACATGGGTGACTGTGTGATTCCATGTCTGCCCTGGGTTCCAGACCAGCTTCCTTCTCCTGGGGTTCAGGATCCATAGTTTTAGTGGATCCCTCCAAACCAGCCCCTCACCCCAAAACTGGTTCTTCACATGATGTTTTCTTCAGAAATTCTACTGTGGGGCTGGACAGAGGCTGCAATACCCAAGGAGTATCTGCCATAGTTAGAAACAGGACACTGCTTCAGTGCCTTCAGAAAATGCATGCACGTAGAACCAGACACTCCTTATACATCCTGTCAGTTCATGAGCGCTGAACTCTGTATACTGGCCGGCACTGTGTTGGGCTGCATAACGCAGCCCCCAGAAGCTGCCTGTCAGCTGTCTGAGATGCAAGGAGCCTTATAAACTGCCCCATGGCCCATCCCGGCCCCAGACCGGGCCCTCCAAAATGCAGACAGTGGGTAGCTGGGCACCCAGCCAGGCTTGATTAATGATTGACTTCTTTAATATTTAAACAAAGCTCATCTCCAGCCACTCCACTCCAGAGATGGCCTTGTTCAACACACACACACCTGCTGCCTGGCCTGTTGCCCTGGGGATTGAGCACAGGGCAAACAGCACCTTTCCAGGCTCAGTGGAGGAGGGGAGGATGGGGAGGGAGAGCTTTAAGGAGGACATTGGGGAATGAGTGCTCTAGGGACAAGCCTAGGAAGAGAAAGGGAAGGCCTCTGCTCCTGCCCCTCTTTGCCCTTTCTTTCCAGCCTGGGTCTAACACAAGGGTGCCACACCCAGTGTATGGGAACTTACTGAGTTTGGACTGAGGCCCCAGGGGCCCCCTGGGAGACTGAAAATCAATGTCTGTCGGAAATTAGGGGAACCTTGAGAGGAAGTAACATCACAGCCAGAAACCACAGAGGAGGCATCAGGGCTGCAGTTGAGCAAGCGGGAAGGTGGCCAAGAGATGGGACTGGCTCTCTCTAGATTAAAGATCTGAGCCCAGAAGTCAGGGATCAGGGTACAGAAGGACTGGGCCGAGCTCTCCATGGAGCCTACCTCTGTCCAGGTTTCAAGAGGTCTTCTTGAGTTCTGGCAGAGTCTGAGCACTTTCTGTTCTGACCGCAGGCTCCAGAGCACCCTCATTTGATGTCTCCGTCACTGCTGTTACTTTGCCTTGCTGTAATGTCCTTATTTGTCCCCATTACTAGCTGTCAGCTCTGTAAGGTCAGGACACAGTGAAACATCTGTAGCCAGCACAGGCCATGGCACACAGTGGGGATTTGGAAAATGTTTGAGTGAGTGAGGAAGTGAGTGAATGAGTGTCCCACTGCCCAAATTTCTCCTCAGAGCTCAGCACCCCATGCCCTGAGCCCATGAGAAACAGCCCCACCTTTCCTCCACAGCCAGCCTACCCCCCCCCCCCCGACATGGGGCCAGCCAGGACAACTCAGCACCCCCCCCCCCCCAGGAGGCCACACTTGCAGCCCTCCCATCCCCCAGCCACAGTGGCCAACGAGATCCGCATCAGGCACTGTGGCTCTGCATGGCAAAGGTACAACCAGCCCAGGAAACCAAGCCTCTCACCTGGACTCCAGCAAAACTCTCACTGAGCCTCCTTGTCCGTCCTCCCTCCCCCACCCGCCGTTGTAAAGTTTCTTTCTTTGGACCTCCACTGTAAAGTTTCTTTCACTGGAATATTTCCTTCATGTCTAACTACTTAACAACTTGGTTGTCCATCAGTTAAATCTAGATGTGCAAAATGGCATCTGAGGGTCTTTATCATTTATCCCACCTCCCAGCTCAGCCCCTTGCACTGATTCCATCATCGGCCTTTGCCTAAGGTGCATGCCCTATTGAGTGCTTGCCCTCCAAGGATGGCTCCAAACTGGCTGTTGGACCCTCTGCAAAGCTTCAAGCTCACCAAGATGCTCAGTGAACAGTGGTCTCCTCCCACTCCTCTCCAAGAAGGCTCTTTCAGTAAACCTCACCCCATCCCCATCTGCTTATTCTATTGTATTCATTTTCAACCAGTACTCAGACACTTTTATCAGTGGTCACTTGCTAATATGTGGTTTTAAATCTGTTCTTTTCCCAAGCAGTATCTGTATGCCAAGAGCTCTCAGGCCTCTAAAGAAAGCACCTCATTGCATATTCCTTGTTTATTACACTGCCAGTACCAGGTCCTGGATGGGCTTGCCACTAGTTCTGCATGGGCACTGGGATTCAGTTGGAGGGCACTTGGTAAGGATGGGCAAAAGGTCTGTCCATACCATTGCCCGAGTCCAGTCCAATGGTCAGATCAGGAAAGAAACCTTCAGCAGAAGACCGTTTGAGGCCTTTAACAACCCCTTCGGCTCCTCCTCTCCTCCCCTGCTTGAGAGAGACGGCCTGGCAATGTCCAGACTGGCCCCCTGGTACCTGAACCGGGTCTGAGAGGGCCGAGGGCACAGTCCATTGGGACAGAGTAGAAGCTCCTCAAAGAGGCCCTACCCGATTGACTCCTGGCGCCGGACTCCCTCCCAGCTCCGCCCCTGAAGAGTCAGGGCCCCGCCCCTGCCCCACTGAGTCCCGGAAAAGTTGCCCCCGCCCCGCGGACCCCGCCCCGCCGCCGCTGCCGCGCGGCTCCTTTCAGCACCGCGGCGCGGACAGCTCCCGGGCGGCCAAGGAGGGAAGGACGCAGGGCGAGCGGCCGGCCGGGGAGGGCAGCAGAGGTGTAGACGCAGGCGGGCGGGCGGGGCACGAAGCCCTGCGGCCCTCCCCGGGGGCGGCGCCCACCGGAGCCGGACGCAGCTGAGCCAGAGGACAGGCGGAGAAGCAGGGAGCCGGAGCGCTGCTGGCTCCGGGCAGAGGCCGCGGCCGAAAGATGCCGGTCCGCAGGGGCCACGTCGCACCCCAAAACACTTACCTGGACACCATCATCCGCAAGTTCGAGGGCCAGAGTGAGTGTGTGCGGTGGGTTGGGGCATGATCTGGAGCCCTGGTTCGGTGGCAGGAGTGGCCGGACCCTTTACTAACTTCGAATGGAGCAGGGTGGGGGGTGTCTGATATGCCAAACGCATATCCTTCCCTTCAATGTCCGAGAAACACCTTTTCCTCCAGCGAGCCCCTACTTTTACCTCCAACACCACCCTCCCTTCTGCTACATGGTGGGCAAAGTGCAGCTCCCCGCTTCACCTGAGTTGTTTTCTTGCCGGTTCTAAGCCCTGACCTCCCCTTGTATCCCTGCCATGCTTCCCTCCTGACTCCCCCACCCCACCCCCAACTTCCTCCAGAGGTTTCCTTTTCGCCCTCCTTTTCACCTCCTGACCGAGCCACTCTGGTCTTTCTAGGAGCTCACCCAGGCTGGGCCCCCATCTGGTCACACCCCTGCTCCCTCTCACCTATCCCTTTCCCTGCTCCAGGAAGCCTTGGGCCTCTCTCCCACTTCACTGACCCCATTACTGCCCTGGTCTTCCCACAATTCCCAGGCCTGACTCTCCTTCCCCTTCTCTGGTCATCGTCCTGCTTCCCCCTCCTGACCATCCCCTCATTACTCCCAGGAGCCCCATGGCCTTCCCCCATGACTCTGGCCTTCTTGGTCTTCCCACCCTCCCCAGACCTGACCTTCCCCTTCCTTCATTTTGATCACAGCTCTGCTCTGCATCCAGATCCAATCCCCCCCACGCACACACACACCAACCACTCCCACAAGTCCCTCTGATCTTTCCCTCCCTACTGCCTGGTCCTGGTTGCCATGGGCTCCCACCTCCCGCCCCAGGTCGTAAGTTCCTGATCGCCAACGCTCAGATGGAGAACTGTGCCATCATTTACTGCAACGATGGCTTCTGCGAACTCTTCGGCTACTCCCGAGTGGAAGTGATGCAGAGACCGTGCACCTGCGACTTCCTCACAGGCCCCAACACCCCTCGCAGTGCCATGTCCCGCCTGGCGCAGGCCCTGCTGGGGGCCGAGGAGTGCAAGGTGGACATCCTCTACTACCGCAAGGATGGTGAGGCACCCTCAGACCACAGATTCCGCAAGGCAGGCTCGGCCCCTCTCTCATCCAGGCAGAGTGGTCATGGGAAGGGCACCGACCCCGGGGACCAAAGGGCCTGGATGAATCTTGTCTCCTCAGCTGTATGGAGAAAGTGCTGGACCCTGGGTGCAATGCCTTCCAAGGTCCTTTTCAGGGGCCAGGGACGAGGCTGAGCCACCAACTGGTCCTGGCCACATGCAGGGCCTCCCACACCATCGTCCCTCCCCCATGTCCCCGGTCTCCTGGCTGTCCACTCTGTCACTGTCAGCCCCAGCTGTCAGGCAGCTGGGACGGAAATTAACCTTTCCTCATCTCCGTCTGCTCTGGGGATTAGGGGAGGAGTCACCCCCTCAAGGCCTCTGGGGCCAGGCAAGGCATGGGGGCGGCTGGCTTGAAAAGAGGGCTGGGTGAGGCTCAGGGACCCCAGCTCCTTGGGGAGACAGAGTCTGGAGTTTGTGCTGGCCCTGGAGGCTTGTCCAGTTTGGGATATTACTGCCAGCCCAAGCTACTGCAGACAGAACAGAAGCATAGGGCGGGGGCCGAGGATAAGAAATTCTGGAGCCCTTCAAGGCCCTCCCCTCAGTACTTCAGTGTCTCCACTGGGTCTGTGCAGAGAGGAAAGAGATGGGTGGGAATTAGGGTCCCCAAAGTCCCTTTGAAATCACCTGGATCAGTGGCCCTCTCAGCCTGCTTCTGCGTCAGAATTACCTGGAACTTGTTTTCCAAAACATACCTTCCCTAGAAAGGGGCTGACTCAGAGGTGTGAAATGAGGCCCAAACAGGTGTATTTGGGGAAATCCCCCTGGCAGTTTAGATGTTCTGTCAGGTTTAGGAACCACTGGCTTGGATTAATCCCTCGTTTCATGGGTGAAGAAACTGAGTCCCGAGAAAAAGAAAGAACTTGGCCAGGATTCTACTGCATGGGTCCCAGCTGGGACTGGACCCCAAGTCTCTGGATTCTTCCCTCAGATATATCTGGTCCGAATAACCCCAAGAGGGGTGAAAGGAACCCAACAGCCTCTGTGTTCCGAGGTGGAACTTTTGGGGAAGGAAGCCCAAGAGGGCCCTCCCTGGAGAAGAAAGCATGAGGGCCACTGGAGTGCAGGTGAAGGGCAGGCACCTTTGGACTGAGGCTGAAAGGTGCTCACGGCCTGGTTGCAGGGCCCTGGTGTGTGTGTGGAGCATGAACGTAAGTGTAAACCTGAGCATGTGTGTGTGTAAGGTGTTTGAGGTGCTTCTTGGGCAGGTCCTGGCTGTCCCTCTGGCTGTAGTGATTAGGGGACTAGGAAGAACCTGGCTTAGTTTGGGAGCACTCACAGGGTTAACAAAGTCAGAATATTTTTAAAAGCTGTGACCTCGCCTCCTCACATCATTGCAGAGAGGTGACAGTCAAAGGAGTGAGAAGGGTCCCAGGGGAACAGGATGGGACAGCAGGGAATGACGGAGGCCCACAGGTCCCTCTGTCCCTCTCCTTGACCTCAGAGCCCTACCTGGGCCTGAGAGGGGTAAGAGCCGATCATAGACGCCTAGTGATGTCAGCTCAGGGCTCTTAGGGTCTCCTCAGCACCCTAACTGTGCCTGGGCCAGGGGCCGAGGTCAAGGTCAAACCTTGACCCTCTGAGATCCTCAGGTCCTCAGAACCCTGTTGGCGTCTTCTAGCCATCAGAAGGAGCCCTAGAGACCTAGTCTTAGAGGTTTTCTGTGGGTGACAATGAAAAGTTACCCACATACCTGTGCGTTGTGCTTAGTCACTCAGTCATGTCCAACTCTTTGCAACCCCCTGGACTGTAGCCTGCCAGGCTCCTCTGTCTTCCACATTGCAGGCAGATTCTTTACCATCTGAGCTACCAGGGAAGCCCACCTTGACCCATTGTAGTCCAAGACCTTGAGCACCTTGGACCTACCTGAAATTGGTGTGAAACCTAGAAAGGGGAACCTTCTGGCCAGCATTCCCCTAAGAGAAGGATGTGATGCTCAGATAACTTATGTACACCCTGTGGTCCACTCTGACCATGTGATTGTTTTTTCTGTTTTGTTTTTATCATATTCACATGGCTCTTATAGCCTGCTGAAGGGCATTCCCTTCCTCAGGTCAATACCTCCTCTCCCCCATCTTCCATTGATTAGAGGAGGTGTCACCCCCCCCCCCCCCACCTCCTACAGAATTCTAGCTGATTTATAATCCTCTTTTCCTCTAAAGGGGTAAACCACTGATAGTTCTCCAAGTTCAAGTAGAGAGTCTGTGGCCATACACCTCCACATTGTGCATCTGTGTAAAACTGTGCTCAAAGAGGCCAGGCCATTTGACAAAAATTACCCCATGAGACAGGGCTCAGAGACCCCTGAGAAACTGGCTCTGCTGCCATCTACCTTCACGAGGAAAAGTTAAGACCCTAACAGCTAGGAAGCATGGGGATGGCCGCAAGACTCGAGCCAATGAGAGTCTGGAGGGAGCCCTGGAGAACAGTCCTACGGCTGCGCCCCCTGGGGACCTGCCAGAGGGGCCCAGCCCCGCCTGCCTGCCTTGGCTGGATGTCTTCTCTGATGACCCCAAGCCAGAGAGTCCCCCAATCTCCAAGCCAGACTCGAGGAAGCCTGGGGCTCCTCCAGTCCTCAGCTCCAGTTCAGGAAGAAGGGTGTGGGCAGAGGTCTCGGCTCCCAGTGTCTTGTGTACACTTACCCATGAATGCCAGAGACACCCAGCGGGGAGGCAGGGTGGAGCAGCCGCACTCTTAGTGGCGGCCTTTGTGGCACCAGCTCTTCCCTGAGGGCTCACCACATACCGGATGCAGGGTGTGAAGAGATGGGGACAATAGACAATACTAGAGCCTCCAAGGGGAGGGGCGGGGACTATGAGAAACTGAAGGAAGGGGCGCATCTAGAGGCAGAGAAAAACCGGGAGCAGTGTGCTGTCCGGGGTAGGAGGGGGAGAGACGAGCCCACTGTCCAAGCTCAGAGAGGTGGGCCCCGAGAGGAAGCCCTGCAAGAGAGGGCGAGCAGAACCTGTCGACCACCCTCCAGGATCAGGGTGAGGGCACAGGAACACTACCACTCCCGGGCACCCCTTAGGGTGACACACTCACCCACTTGTGGTCGCCCACACTCACTCCTGAGCAAGGACAGCTTGTGATGTGCTTAGTTGCTCAGTCATGTTCAACTCTTTGCGACCCCATGGACTGTAGCCCACCAGGCTCCTCTGTCCATGAGGATTCTCCAGGTAAGAATACTGGAGTAGGTTGCCATGCCCTCCTCCAGGGAATCTTCCCAGCCCAGGGATCGAACCTAGGTCTCCCGCATCACAGGCAGATTCTTTACCATCTGAGCCACCAGGGAAGCCCAAGACAGCTTAGGGATCAGGAAAAGAATGCTCTGTTCTTGTCTGAATTCTCCTGTCTCCATCAGCGCGCAGGCAGTGAGTGTGAAGGTCAGGCAGGGGGTGTTACGTGAAGCTGCCCTCCAGCCCTCACTGCTCGGATGGGCTAGTCTTTGGTTCACTCTCAGCCTCAGTTTTCCAAAGATAGCATCAGTAGGTACAGGCTGGGGCTTGGCAGCCCCTAGAAGCATAGAGCCTGGAAGCCCTGCCCAGCTGTGCCAGCTCCCCACCAGGCCAGATTTCCGCAGTGCCAGAGAGAGTGAGGAGAGAGAATGGCCTTGCGGGTGCTGTTTCAGGCCACTGGCCAAGGAGGCTTCCTGGGTGGGTCCCAGCACCCAGGCCTTGCCATGCCCTGGGCTGACAAGTGTGCCAGGCTCTGGTCTGGGAAGCAGGCCCACAGCCCTGCAAGCCCAGGAGTGGGTCTCAGAGGCGAGCGGGCTGCCTCTCCTTGGTGTGGATATCTCCCCTGGGGCCAGCGCAGCAGCTGGCAGATGGCTGCCTGGTGCTTGGGAGTCCGGGAATCTGATCCGGGAGATTCTTGCTCCAGGGAGGAAGGTGGGAGGGAGGAGGTGGACAGCTCGGCTGCACCCCAGCACTGAGGGGGTGAGAAGGTACCAAGGGAAGGGTGCACCAGAGGGTGATCTGGGGAAGAGGGATTCTAATGGACCCCAAATTAGTAATAGCCTTCCACCCACTCACATTTACACTCATTCTTTCATTCACTCAGCTAACAACACCTTGGACAGGTCCTGGCCTCCAGCAAACAAGACAGACAAATCTGCCTTCTGCTAGTCATGTTTACCCGAGTCCCCCGCCCTTAGCGTCCTTGGACGTGACACCCATCAACATTGAACTGAGGGACGTGGGATGACCGGGTCCCGTGGAGCAGGCCGCACAGGGCATCCACCCAGCCTGCTGCCTGGCCTCTAGGGAACATGGCAGTTTCAGCTTGTTTTGTTCCATTCACCTATGGGAGAGGGAGCAAGACCCTGGAGCAGAGAAAGAGGAACAAAAGGGCCAAGGGCTGGGTCTGGGCTGCCTGTGATGGCTGCATAAGCGGCAGGAGAGCCTGTCCCACCCCCACCCTGCCATCTATCTCCCGCTCCCTCTGCAGCCCCCAGGCCACTGGCCCACCTGCCCCACCCCTAGTCCCAGCACCTCTGCCTTGAGATGACAGGCCCCTTCCTGGTCTGGAGCTGCAGCCTGGCCCTCACTCCAGTGTCCTCGGCCCAGACGAGTCCCCATCCCTATCCAAACTGTTGTGTATGAGAGTGCAGGGCTCTCCGCTCCATGGCCCCAGCCCTCCTTGATGCATGGCTCAGCCAGTCCTGGCAGGTCAGTTTCTCAGAAGCCCAGGCTCTGCAGAACAGGGGTCCGAGTATGCCCTCCAGGTCTCCATGCGCCATCATGGAGCTTGAGGCCTACTGCCAGCGGGCTCGGTGCCCAGCACTTGGTGTGTTCTCAGTGAGTTCCCTCCAGCATCAGGGGAGCAGGACATCTTTGGGGAACAAGAGTACAGGAGCTGAACCCAGGGCCAGCCAGAGCTACATGGGGGTAGGAGACCCAGCCTCACTTCCCCACTTAATCCACCCCCATCTGCTCAGCTTTAATTACAGCAGAAGCAAACCTCAAGGTTAAGCCCCGAGCTGAGGGCCGAGTGTGGACTTGGGCCCGAGGCTGCATTATCTCCTAATGAGGAGCTTAGCGGCTTTCTCCACCTCTGCTCTGTGGGTGGGGCCCTGCTGGGCAGTGTCACCAACAGCTCTGGTCACTCTGCGGGCCTCCTCCCCCACCCACGGCTGCTCTCAACTTGACCTTAACCCAGCCCCCTGCCTAGCTTCCCCAGGCCAGCTTCCTGCAGGAGAGGACCCCTCCGGTGACATGCTACCCTCCCTTCCCACGGTGTTCACAGCCTCCTGCTTCCGCTGCCTGGTGGATGTGGTGCCCGTGAAGAACGAGGACGGGGCGGTCATCATGTTCATCCTCAACTTCGAGGACCTGGCGCAGCTCCTGGCCAAGCGGGGGAGCCGCAGCCTGTCCCAGCGCCTGCTGCGACAGAGCTTCCTGGGCTCGGGTGAGGACGGGGGGCAGGTGGAGGGGGTGGGGCAGGGGGGATGGGAGGGGGCGGGGCGGGGGCAAGTGGAGGGGGCGGGGCTAGGGCATGGGAGGGGGCGGGGCGAGGGGCATGGGAAGGGGAGAGGCGGGTGGCGTTTTGTGGGGGCAGCATCAGGTCCCCAGCCCTGACTGCTGTGACCCGGCCTTGGTTCCAGATGGCTCTCACGGCAGGTCGGGGGCACAGGGGCCTGGCGCAGGCAGGGTCAAGTACAGGACCATCAGCCAGATCCCGCAGTTCACACTCAACTTTGTGGAGTTCAACCTGGAGAAGCACCGCTCGGGCTCCACCACAGAGATTGAGATCATCGCACCCCACAAGGTGGTGGAGCGGACCCAGAACGTCACCGAGAAGGTCACCCAGGTGCGGCCTGCAGGCCAGGGTGGGTGGGGCTGTGCTGGGCCCTACAGTCCCTCCTCAGGCCCGGGCTCTGGACTCCTCCAGGGCTGGGTGAACAGAGGGAGCTGCCTGCCCAGCCTGGTGTCTGGTCTGAGCTCCAGGCCTCTTGTCCTGCTAGAGTCTGATTCTTCAGACCTAAAGGCCCACCCTGAGACTCCCACCCTGACTCCCAGCCCCCGGACCCAGGGGAGGGTAGGTCAGCAGTGCCACATCCTAGGCCTGGAGAAGCTGGGAGGGGGAACTGGCAGGACACCTTGGGACCCGCCCAAGGCTCTGCCAGTCCCAGAGAAGGAGAAGCAGAGAGAGGAGGTGTGAGGGCCATACTGAGAAGAGGGTGGGGAGCCCCAGCCCTGCTCCTGCCCCTGGCCTTCGAGGTGACAGCCAGCCCCTAGGACAGGATGCTTCCGCAGTCCAGGCAGTGGGGAGGAAACCTGGCATCTTCAACTCCCTTGGCACGGGTCCCTGGGGAACAGTCAGGAATGCCTCAGCCCCTCCTTGGCCAGCCCAGGGCAAACTGCCCTGGGTTCTCTGTTCCAGCTGACCACACTGTCCCTCCTCCTGGGGCCTGATGCCCCAGTCCCCAGCTGACCTCTCCAGAGGGAAGTGCAGAGAGCACTGCCTAAGGTTCAGGGGCCCTGCCACTGTCTGCTCTGTGACCTTGGGCAAGAGACCTGCGCCTTTTCTGGGCCCCAGGGTCCCATCTGGAGGAATGACTTGAACCACATGGTCTCTGAGGACTCATTTGACATTGAGGGTGCTGGCCCTAGGAGGCACTGAGAGGTGCCTAGGCCAGGGCTGAGCAAGGGGGTGCAGGGCAAGGTCAGGGGCCTCCTCCAGCTCCCCTGGGACTTTGCTTCCTGAGGGAATGGAGCAGCTCTTTGCCTCCCACCTCCTTTCACCTGAAGCATCCTCTGTGCTGGAGCACGTGGGCTGGAAACTCCTTGTGACCCAGCCACTCACCAAGTACAAGAGCCCTGGGGCAGAAAAGACCCCAGGCTGTAGGGCTGGACCCTTGGACATCAGGCGGGGCGCGGGGGGCCAGTGACCTGGGAAGCCCACCTAGCTGTGCATCTGGGGACCTTCAGGTTGGTGACGGGGTGATGGGGGCTGTCGGGCTGGAGAGTTGTGCATGGTCCCTGCCCCAGCCCCTCTTGGCTTTACTAACCCACCCCATATTGTCCCTAAGGAGGGGAGGAGCCTGCCAGAGCTCAGAGCATGGCCCAGAGCAGGGAAGTCACACCGGCCTCAACCAGAACTCAAAGGGCCTAGAGGGCTGTGAGCCCATACCTGGACTCCTTTGTCCTGACAGCCCTGCACCTCCAAGGTCACTGGGGAGGCCCCTCATGCTGGCCCCAGAGGCGGTGGGAGACTCAGGAGATCTGTGGTGGAGGAGGTGGCACCCTGACCAGAAGCCCCCAGGATGGGGACACGTCTTCTGACCCCACCGTCCGAATTCTGACCGCCTCCCTCCCTCTCCATGTGCTCTGCTGTTTCCTCCTGGTTGGTCTTGAGCAGCCAGGGGTGGACATGGCCATGATGACCCAAGCTCTCCGTGCGCATTCAGTCCCCTTTAGTTGAGCCCCCACGTGGACTAAGAGGGGCATGCGGGATGAGGGAGCTGCCGCTGTAAGTCAGTGGAGATAACTGTGCTGTCAGGACATTTACAGGGAGCCGGGAGAAAATCAAAAAACATGGGTCAGGTCTGTGCAGGGTCAGAGGAAACTTCCCAGGGAGGCCAAACAGGAGCTGAGGCCAAGGCTGAGCAGGAGGTCCCTGCAGGGTGAGGATACTGTGGCCCCTCCCAGGGGTTTGGATGGCAGATGGGGGACCGTGTGGTTGAAACCAGCCTTTGGGTGGATCTTCCTTACTGTGATCCCATCTGCTAATGGACCCGGCTTTCAGGGCCAGAACCTTATGTTGCAGATTTTCTTAAACCAGAACCATCTGCAGGGCCCTATCCTGTGTGTGTGTGTGCGGGGTGGGGTGATGATCCATGGGACACCTTTCAGGCCCCATCCTTGTCAGGGCAGTGTCTGACATCCAATGAGCAGAGAGGAGTGATTATCGAGTGTAATGGCCTGTGCCATCAAGATGTACTAGCTTGGGACTTCCTTGGCAGTCCAGTGGTTAAGACTCCGAGCTTCCAAGGTAGGGGACATGGGTTCCATCCCTGGCCAGGGAACTAAGATCCCACATGCCGCACGGCACTACCCATAAAAACAGATGCGCCAGCTCATTAGTACAGCCAACAGCCCCCTGGAGTTTGTGGTCCTTTGTCGTCCCCTTCTGCCGGTGAGGGAACTGAGGCTCACAGAAGTTACAAAACCTGCCCCAAGACAGACAGCAATGTCAGACCCCAGATCAACCTGGGAAATCTGGCTACAAAAGGCATGCCTTCTGCTCCCAACTGCCCAGGCTCATGCTGGGCAGAGCCTGGGCATGTTAGGCTGAGCCCTGGTGATCGTATGTTGGCCTAAGTCTCAGAGGTGGGGGTCGGAGGGGCAGAGCAGAGGGGGTTCAGAATGCAATGATCAACACCTCCTTGGACATGTGCAAAGTAGTCAAGGCCACCAGTACCCAGACCCATCAAGGGTCCAGGTTAACTATACACCCCCAAAATTTGATTCCTTCCGTGGAAGGCTCTGAGAGTTGGCCCCAGAGTGGGCCCTAGGGGTCCAGGCTCCAGAGGGCCCTCAGGGATGAAGAGGCTACTTTGGGGGTAACTTGTCCCCATGCGGAACCTGATCACTGGAAACTTCCCAAACCCACCAGACAGACTAGTCACCCCTCATCACCCCCTCAATCGGCCTGAACCTGGCCCCCCTTCACCCTCCCCCGTCCTGTCTTCACGCACTCCAGCCTGGCCTGTTTATGAGGGAGTTCAAACCTGGGGTCACCATGAGACAGAGCTGCCCCCCACCTCTGGACCCCACCTCCTCCCAGCAATCCTGTCCCCTTAGGAACTGTCCCTGTCCTATGGGCCACACCCCCATCCTTGCCTCATCCCATCTCCCCTGCACTGCCCTGCCACCCACCCTCTCCCACATCTCCCTTCCTCGGCCTCACCCTTGCATCTCCACCCCTCCCAGAGCCATCTCCCAGGCAGGGGCCACCCGGCTGACCTCTGCCCGGTCCCCACCCCCAGGTCCTGTCCCTGGGAGCGGACGTGCTGCCAGAGTACAAGCTGCAGGCCCCTCGCATCCACCGGGGGACCCTCCTGCACTACAGCCCATTCAAGGCCGTGTGGGACTGGCTCATCCTGCTGCTGGTCATCTACACGGCCGTCTTCACGCCCTACTCAGCCGCCTTCCTGCTCAGCGACCAGGATGAGTCTCAGCGCGGGGACTGCGGCTACACCTGCAGCCCGCTCACCGTGGTGGACCTCATCGTGGACATCATGTTCGTGGTGGACATCGTCATCAACTTCCGCACCACCTACGTCAACACCAATGACGAGGTGGTCAGCCACCCCCGGCGCATCGCCGTCCACTACTTCAAGGGCTGGTTCCTCATCGACATGGTGGCCGCCATCCCCTTCGACCTGCTCATCTTCCGCACCGGCTCTGATGAGGTGAGCAAACCCTGTTCAGGCCGGCCCCCCACGGTCGTCCCCTGCGCCCTGGGTACAGGTACTACCTGGCATGGGGCACCTTTGCCAAAGCAAGTGGTGGTAGGAAGGAGGGACCTCAGACATCTGTCACCTCCCAGCCCTGGAGAAGGAGTGGCTGGGGCTTCCCCTAGGCCTGGGTGCCCTCTCTGTGCTCCCGAACCCCGCCCCTTCTGGGACGGGCACTCCTATGCAGCTCACCCATCCTGCTGACTTCTACACCACAGTTACCCTGGAAATCCACAGGCTGCCTCTCAGGGCAGCCTGACTGCCTCCTCAGCCCCAGCCCCTCCACTCTGCCCACTCCGCCTCTCACAGCTGACATGAGGGCATTTTCATGCTGTTCTCGTAGCTTCTAGTCCCACTGTGTCCTTTTGTTCCATCTCCTTGGGATCGGCTTTATTGTTATTGTTGCTTTAATATTTATTGTTTATTCATTCACTCATTCATTTATTTATTTGGCTGTTGGGTCTTAATTGCTGCCTGTGGGATCAGCATTGCATCACGCGAGATCTTTCGCTGTGGGGCGTGGACTCTCACCAACTCTCTCGTTGTGGCTCTTGGGCATAGGAGTTGTGTCTTGAAGGCTTAGTTTTTCCGCAACATGTGGGACTTTAGTTTTCTGACCAGGGATGGAACCCATGTCCCCTGAATTGCATGGTGGATTCTTAACCACAGGACCGCCAGGGAAGGCCCTTGGAATCAGATTTCCACTCAAATAGCTCACCTCCTGTGTTCCAGTCACACCCCAATCACCTCTGCCCCAGCCCCACACCTGCCAGCCTCACCCCCTGCACACAGGAGCCAGAGCAAGTTTCAGATCACTTATCTGACCCTGACCCTCATTCAATCCAGTCTTCAGAACTTTCAATGGCTCCCCAGTGGCTTGGAATAAAAGCCAAGCTCTTTGAGGAGACTGTAGCCACAGCAGCAGCCCCTGCCCACCTTCCAGGCTCATTCCTCACCACTTCACCATCTTCTGCTCTGTGCTCCCGTCTGCAGAACCTCCTTTGGTTCCCCAGGTGGACCGTGCCATTTCACACATCCATGCCTTTGTTCATATTGCTTGCTCCCTGTGCCTGGAATGCCCTTTCCCTCTCCCTCCTGTCTGGAGACCCAGCTTCATCTTTCAAGACTCAGCTCCTGTGTCACCTCCTCTAGGAAGCCTTCCCTGCCTTGTCGCTGCAGACTTTTCCTCCCCTTCCTCTGTGCTCCCCTTAGACTTCTGTCCTGGCAACCATAAAGCTATTTTGAGATTTAGGCTGAGAGCTCCTTAAGGTCCTACACGGTGTCCCGCTGCCGAGAGCCTGGCCCAAAGCAGGCTTTCCATAAGTGTTTGTTAAATGACTACGTGACCATACCTGCAGAAGAGTAATTGTGGTCCTAAGGGACCTCAAGGTCACAGTCTCTCAAGGGCTGACCCTAGCCCTGGGGCCCCCTCCCTGCCTCTCCAGACCACAACCCTGATTGGACTGCTGAAGACAGCGCGGCTGCTGCGGCTGGTGCGTGTGGCTCGGAAGCTAGACCGCTACTCTGAGTATGGGGCGGCCGTGCTCTTCCTGCTCATGTGCACCTTTGCGCTCATCGCGCACTGGCTGGCCTGCATCTGGTATGCCATCGGCAACGTGGAGCGGCCCTACCTGGAGCCCAAGATCGGCTGGTTGGACAGCCTGGGCGCGCAGCTTGGCAAGCGCTACAACGGCAGCGACCCAGCCTCCGGCCCCTCAGTGCAGGACAAGTACGTCACCGCCCTGTACTTCACCTTCAGCAGCCTCACCAGCGTGGGCTTTGGCAACGTGTCCCCCAACACCAACTCCGAAAAGGTCTTCTCCATCTGCGTGATGCTCATTGGCTGTAAGTGTCCAGGGCCTCACCCACGAATCCCAGGTTTAGTTTTGCAATGAGATATAACACAGTAACAATTTCTGTGATTGGCAGGTCCTAAGTTTGCAGCACAGTGAATATTTGCATGTGTGTACACTAACTGTGGGCTTCCGTGGTGGCTCAGACAGAATCTGCCCACAATGCAGGAGACCCAGGTTCGATCCCTGGGTTGGGCAGAAGAAAATGGAGAAGGAAATGGCAACCCACTCCAGTATTCTTGCCTGGAGAATCCTATGGACAGAGGAGCCTGGCGAGCTACAGTCTATGGGATCACAGAGAGTTGGATATGACTGAGTGACTAACACTTTCACACTAACTATATACAGAATCTATAGCCCTCGATATATACCAGGGATCAGGGCCAGCTGCCTCATTTTCAGGGCCTCGTGCAAAATGAAAATGTGGAGCCCTTTATTTAAAATATTATTAACTATTTCAAGACAGTGAGAGCAGAGCACTAAACCAAAACCCAGGGCCCTTAGCACAGGTCCACATCGATGAATTGTGCTTGCCAGGCACTTTTCTTTTCAATATATGTTCATTTGGCTGTGCTGGGTCTTAGTTGCAGCATGCAGGGTCTTTAGTTGAGGCATGTGAACTCTTAGTTGCAGTATGTAGGATCTAGTTCCCTGACCAGGGATCGAACCGGGGACCCCTGCTTTAGGAGCATGGAGTCTTAGCCACTGGGCCACCAGGGAAGTCCCTGCTAGGCACTTTTCTAAGTCCTTATCAGAGGTCCATGTTTTGTTCCCATCACTACTCCATGACAGCCATAGTATGAGCTGTTTACAGACCAAGGAACTGAACATCCTAACTTGCCAGGGGTTACAGAGAGACCCAGTTCCAGCCCAGGGGGCCGACTCCCAGGGAACCAGCTCCCAGGGCTGTGTGCTCTCAGGCCCCACACTGTGCTTCCTGCCTTTCAAGACATGTGGCCTAGGAACAGGAGAGGCAGTGTGGAATGTTACACGCAGATTAAGTTGTCATGTTGAGAGTATTTAGAGATGTGAAAGCCCAGAAAAACAAAAACAAGGGGGGGAAAAAGGGTGAAAACAAGAGACCAAAAGTTTTCTTTTTATAATATTTTTACAACTTGAAAGAGAAAACAAATCTGAACTAAAAAAACCCATTGCCCTAGTTCTTTCTTCTCAGGAGTTTGGCCTATGGGGCCCCGGAAGCTGCCAAGACGCACAGGGTGGAAGGAGGAGGGCAGGAAACCCAGGGGTCTTTGTCCCCCCCAGACACCCTGGCACCGTCCTGGACACTTCTGACCTCGCCCTGGACAGAGGGTCCCTGGCTGGGGGATCCCAGGGTGGGGGAGGCTGGAGCAGGCCTGGTGGAGATGCTCTGGAGCTCAGCCGCCGCATCCCGCCGCCCTACCCCAGCCCTCATGTACGCCAGCATCTTCGGCAACGTGTCGGCCATCATCCAGCGCCTGTACTCGGGCACGGCTCGCTACCACACGCAGATGCTGCGGGTCAAGGAGTTCATCCGCTTCCACCAGATTCCCAACCCGCTGCGGCAGCGCCTGGAGGAGTACTTCCAGCACGCCTGGTCCTACACCAATGGCATCGACATGAACGCGGTGAGCCCCTGCCCCTCGGGCCCGGGTGGGGCGGGCCGCCTGGCTCAAGTCCCAGCTCCGGCGAATGCCCCCGGGGCAGGGCGGTGGGGGGAGACCAAGGTCCCGTAGGCACTGGGCGTCCCGGAAGCCTCCTTACCTCCCGCTCCCCCAGCCCCCGCCCCGGCCGCGCCCCGCTGGACGCCCCCGCCGCCCCGCAGGTGCTGAAGGGCTTCCCCGAGTGCCTGCAGGCCGACATCTGCCTGCACCTGCACCGCGCGCTGCTGCAGCACTGCCCCGCCTTCCACGGCGCCAGCAAGGGCTGCCTGCGCGCGCTCGCCGTCAAGTTCAAGACGACGCATGCGCCGCCCGGGGACACGCTGGTGCACCTCGGCGACGTGCTCTCCACGCTCTATTTCATCTCCCGCGGCTCCATCGAGATCCTGCGCGACGACGTGGTGGTGGCCATCCTCGGTGGGTCGGACGGGGAGGACCGGACTGGGGGTGGGTAGGGGGGGAGAGGTGTCCTGCCTGGACCAGGCGGTTCCCAGGAACACAGATGGCACCTGCCACGTGATGAGCATGTGCCCCAGGGGAGCTTGACACCCAGCTCACGGAATCCTTCCACCAACCCCAGCCACAGGCCCCATTTTCCTGATAGGGAAGTTGAGGCTCAGAGAGGTCTGGTAGGTGGACAGACAGGGATTCCAGGGCTGGGGAAGTCCAGGCAGGCTGCGACTTTTTCCTGCTCTTGGGAAGCTCGGGGTAAGAAGGCAAGGGTTTGTATGGGGTGGAGGGGGGGCGGGGGTCACTGCAGCTGCAGGGACAGCTGGACTTTGGAGGAAGGATAAGGGACTCTGGACAGGGGAGAGATTGGGGGCACACAACAGCCTCTGCCGCTCACCTGGGGCAGGTCTCACTCACCTTGGGCAGGTCACTTGCCTTGTCTGAGGTGGTTCTCATCTTCCACACCTCCCCCCTGCCTTCAGCCCACCCCAAGTCCCTGACCAGGCCATCAGCCTCCCCGTCCCCTGGTTCCCCTGGCCGGGCTTCCCTCTACCCCTCCACCCAGTCCTCTCCCTCTGGCCTGCCCTCGCTACATCCTCACCTGGGCCAGCTCCTTGCTTTCATGATCTCAGCCTCACCTGTGGCACATGGACCCCCAGAGCTCTGTCCCGGCCCCAGTCTCTCCATAGACTGGAAAATTCCTTTCATCTCCAGACATGGCCATCCTTATATTCCATAGGCAGACCAAGCGGCTTATCTTAATCTGAAATCATCATCTTCCCTCAAAGGCAGCTCCATGGACATCCCTGTCACTGTGAACCTCTCACTGCCTGGGCCAGAGACCTGGGAGTCAGCCAGGGAAGTACCCTCCTCCTTTCCTGGCCCACCCCCACCATCCAGGCAGCCACAGAACCCCATCTGTTCCCTGCATTGAGATCTCTCTGTCCCATACCTGTCTCCATGTCCCTGCCTGGGCCCAGTCCTCACTCTGTCCTTCCTGGGCAGGTGTCAGGAGCTCCTTTCCCACAACCCTGAACCTGGTGTACCCCAGACTCCATCTTCCACCTGCCAGTGACCTGAAATTCACATCTGTGCATGGTCTTCTGCTCAAAATCCTTTCATGGTTCCCTATGACCCATGGGGCAAATGTCAACCCCTGTGCACGGCCCTCCACATTCTGGCCACCCCTGGGTCCTGCCACCTTCCCTCTGGTGGCTGCTGCTTTAGCCATCAGACTACTCAGTTCTCTGCACCATCTGTCCTACCCTTGTTCCTCTGCACATGCTGCCACTCCACTCGGAGTACCTGCCTCACATCTGTGCCTGGCAGACCCCAGGCATCCTTCAGTGCTGAGCTCAAGCTCAGCTCCTCTATGAGCCCGTCCCTCATTCCCAGCCAAGTTTAGAAGTGCCATCCAGGTGGGAGAGAGATAATTATTATTAATAATTAAGAAGCCAGTCCAATTTAAGTTTCAGTTAGAGACATGAACTCTCATTTTGTCCTGAGTAGAAATGGACATTAGGTCATAATCCTTCCTCTACTGGAAAACTATCACTTTATAATGTTGCCCAGATTTCTAGCTTCTGGGTTTTATATGTGACCCTGGAGAGTCCTTCCCTTCTCTCAGCCTCCTCAGTCCCCTCCTCTGTAAGAGACCTTTTATCCTGTTCTCCTGCGGGCACATGTCCTGGCCTCCATCCATCATTGAGCAGACACTTAGTAATGTTTGTGCAGAATGGCCAGGCTAGGGGGCTGGACTTCCCTGTGGGAAGTGGCCGTCATAATCATGGTCTGTGGCACTCTGGCCCTGGTTCTCTGCCCTGAACCCTGACTGCTGCACAGACCACAGCCTGCTTCCTCCACCGGATTGCCTTTCTGCTGGAGGACCAGCCTTCCTAGATTCTCACAGCCCAGGCTCCACTCCAGTAGTTCTGTAAGACCCTTCCCCGCCTCCCACCACTCCGGGTGGGATGAACCCCTCCCTCTTCTGTAGGCCTGTTGCTCTTGGCTCCTACTTGTTCTGAGGCTCTAGAGATCATTCTGTAATCTGTCTGTTGGGGATTTGGGGGGCTCCTGTGGGTAGGACAGAACCCTAGTCATGTTTTTATCCTGTGGCTAGCACAGTGCCTGGCAGCAGAACGGCCCAGCACCCTCACCACCTGTCCCCGCATCCAGCCCAGGTCCACCCCGTGACATCGTCCGTCCTAATGCCTTGCATCTGCCTGTCTGGTGCCTCTCGCTCTTCGAGGCACTTCCTCCAGCATCTCCTCTGCTCCTCTGGACCGCCCAGGGGGGCGGCCAGGGCAGATATGGTTAAAGCCATTTTAGAGATGGGGACACCGGGGTGCAGAGAGGGCCATGCCAGTCAAGTGGCCCACAGTGGGAGTGGGCACCGAAGAGAGAGAAGCCTGAGGTGCTGTCCCAGGGAGCTGGGTGGTCCTGACCCCTGGTCTCCGCCACTCTGCAGCTCCATGGCCAGCCTGAGAGGAAGAGGTTGGGCAAGGAGCCTTTGGTGTCTCTTCTGCCTGCTGTTCCCTGGGTAGGGGTGGGTAGGGGCAGTTCCCAAGCAAGTGGGAAACAGGAAGGAGATTCTGGTAGAAGGTGGTCCCGAGGATCCTGGAGATAGCAAGGGGACCCACAGGCTGGGGTGGCAGGGGTCTCTGCATACTCCCTTCCCTCAGCCAGCACATCCAGCCTTGTTCCAGGCACCCCCCGCTGCAGGATCCCTGAAGCTGGGCGAGGTCAAGGTTAAGAGGTCCTCAGGGAGGCTCCTCAGAAGAGAGCAGGGAGCCAGGCCCTGGAGATTCCCCCACCCCTCTGGCTGGCAGGAAAGAATGACATCTTTGGAGAGCCCGTCAGCCTCCATGCCCGGCCGGGCAAGTCCAGCGCAGATGTACGGGCCCTGACCTACTGTGACCTGCACAAGATCCAGCGGGCAGACCTGCTGGAGGTGCTGGACATGTACCCTGCCTTCGCAGACAGCTTCTGGAGTAAGCTGGAAGTCACCTTCAACCTGCGGGACGTGAGTCTGGGATGGGTGGCCCGGGTTGGGGGTGGCCCTCGGCCAGCCTGTAATGGGCCATGGCCAGTCAGCCTGCTGAGCGCTTGGGCTGCTTGGCTGGAGAGGACCCGTCTGACCGCTTCCCTTCTTTTCAACCCCCGCTCTTCATCCTTTGTCATAATCACTTCTGTGCCTCCCATGGCCAACATAATGCTAAGTATGAAGATAGCTACCAATTACGGAGCACCAACTATGTGGTAAGCGCTGGGCTCCTTCTACACAATCTCATTTAGTCTTCCTGCAGGTGGTGTTAGTATCCCCATTTTCCAGATGGGGAAACTGAGGGTCCTAGCAGACAAATGACTAAAGCCACAGTCACACAGTAAATCATATAGTCAGTGGCGCAGCCAAAATGGGACTCAAGTTTGTGCATCTCCATAGCCCAGGCTTTTCCCACCACATCCTTCCAAGCTGCAAGGTGGGGGGGGGGGGGGGGGTGGAGGGTGAGGGGTGGGGGCAGGCAGCAGCGTCTCCCATCCATGAGCTCACGGTCCAGGTCCCAGAGGTGTAAGCAGTGATAGAGCAATCTCTCCTCTCAAATTTATTACTCAGTGGAGGAGATTATAATAACTCAAGAAGAAGAAAGAAAAAAAAAGAAAGAGCTAAATAGTTCTCTCTTTTTTTTTTTTTTTTGGCCTTACCAAGCAGCTTGTGGGATTTCGGTTCCCCGATCAGGGATTGAACCTGGGCCGCAGCAGCCCAGAATCCTAACCACTAGGCCACCAGGGAACTCCCAAGAGCTCCATAGTGAAGAACCAAGGCAGTCTCAAGGGTGTGCAGTGAGACCAAATATCTGTGGAGCTCAGGGTGGCCAAGGCGTGGGATAGCCAGTACAGAACAGAAGTGCCCAGAAGGGTCTGTGTGCAGGGGAGGGCTGGGAACCAGCTAGTGGGAAGGAGGGGGCAGGCGCGGCTGGCAGGGGCCACAGTGGCTGAGGCCCGGGCACTGAGCCCCCACCCCTGGCCTCAGGCGGAGGGTTCTGCTGGCCCAGCCCCGCACCCAGCATCTGGAGGTGGAGCTGAGGCAGGTTTACCTGCTCTGGATGGCCCTCCCCACCCTGCCCTCTGCTGTCCTCCCCTCCCCAGGCTCTCCCCTTCTCGCCTGGCCTGTCTAGGAGGCCTCTTGTGAGGACTCTGCCTTGGTGGGCGGCGGGGGGCAGGGGGTGCCCAGCTGCTAGGAAGCATCAGGTGGCCCAAGTGCTCAGTGGCTGGACACTCGAGCAAGAGGGCTGTGGTATCCATGGCCTGGGACATCTGCAGCCCCTGGGTGCCCCCAAGTCCTATTACCAGGGGGGTGGGCTGCCAAGGGCATGGATGGGGCACCCCTGAAGGGATTGGGACTTCCAGACTTCCACCCCTCAGGGAGAATTGTCGCGTTGGCCCAGGCTGAGGGCGGGGGTCCCAGAGCCCTGAGGAAAAGGAAAGAGAAAGCTCCCCTGCCTCCCCCACCCCCACGCTGCTGCTCAAGGCAGCCTCTCGCGGGACTCCCTGGGGTCTGCCCGGCTCCAAGCCCCTGGGCATCCCTGCCAGTCCACGCAGGAGAGGAGCTGCTGGGAGCACGCTGGGGGTGCCCAGCCGCCTGCAACCACCCTCCCCTCATTGCCACGGGGGTGGGGGAGGGGAGAGAGGCCCAGTCCCGGCTGTGGTCCCCGTTACTTGATGCTCTTGTTCCCCACAAGGCAGGCGGTGGTCTCCAGTCATCACCCCAACAGGCTCCAGGCAGTCAAGACCACCAGGGCTTCTTCCTCAGTGACAACCAGTCAGGTCAGCAAAATCGGCCCCCGCCAGAGTCTGCCCCTCCTGCACCTGAAGGCCCTGCCCAGCCTCCTGGCCCTTGGCAGGTCCTCCCCTGCTTCTCCTAGGAGAGGCCTCCTCAGGCTCAGCATCAGTGGCCCCTGTACCCCTCCTCCCCCTGTGTTCTCAGAGCCTGAGTGAGGGCTGCCCGCAGGGGTGGATACCGGCCCACCCCCGGGGCTGCACATCAAGGTTCTACAGGCCCTGCTGGGCGGCAACTCCCTGGACAGTGAGGCCTGGGCTGAACATCCCCATCTGGCCAGCTCCCGCAGGCTGGGGCCCCACCCCTGCTCCCAGGGCTACAGCCTTCTGGGTCCCAGAAGCCAGGCCTCTATGGGGGCAGGACACCCAGGGAAGGAGATGCACTCCTCCCACCCCGTGTTCCCACAGCAGGTAGGGAACGGGGCCCCGGCTCTGCTCGAGAAGGCCCAGTCTCCAGAACCAGCTGGACCTTGGCTCAAGCTTCCCTCTCCCCATCCTGCAGGTGCAGCCCCTTCCCTGAGCATCTCAGACGCATCTGGCCTCTGGCCTGAGTTGCTGCAGCAGGTGCCCCCCAGGCCAAATCAGAGCCCCCAAAACCCTCAGGGAGACTCAGACTGCTGGCCTCGGGAGCTAGGCTCCAGGCTAGAGCAGCTCCAGGCCCAGATGAACAGGTGGGTGACTGACCTGTGGGCAGGGATGGGACAGCCACAGAGGGCAGGCCCATGGCAGGCTAGGCACGGGCGCCCCCTCCTGGTGCCTCGGGGACAACGCTGCGTGTCCCGTGGCTTTGAGAATGAAAGTGAAAACCTGAAAGTGAGTCACTCAGTTGTGTCCGACTCCTTGCGACCCAGGCAAGAACACTGGAGTGGGAGTCCTTTCCCTTTTCCAGGGGATCCTCCCAACCCAGGGATTGAACCCAGGTCTCCCGCATTGCAGGTGGATTCTTTACCAGCTGAGCCGCAAGGGAAGCCCAATGATTTGAGAATGGCCAGCCCCCTTTAGCTGCAGACCTCCCCAGCCTTCTCACTGAGGACAGTTCCTTGGATGGCTTGTCCCAGCAAATCGGGAACATGCCAAGTGGGGAGAGGGGTGTAACTTCATGCCAAAACAAATTCTGTGAGTCCAGGACTTCCCTGGTGGTCCAGGGGCTAAGACTCCATGCTCCAATGCAGGGGGCCTGGGTTCAATCCCTGGTCAGGAAACTAGATCCCACATGCTGCGGCTAAGAGTTCTTAGGTCGCATCTAAAGATCCTGCGTGCCACAACTAAGACTCGGTGCAGCCAAATAAATACATATTTAAATATAAAAAAAAATACCGTGAGCCCTTGGAAAGGGGGCGTGGCCTGTGGATGTCAGGGCTGTGTGGCAGAGTGAGGGCTTAGGGGCAACACAGTCCTGGGTTCAAATTCTGGCTTGGTAACTTACCAGCAATACTGTGTATAAGTAACAACCACTCTGAGCCTTGGTTTACCCTTTTGTGAAATGGGGGTAACCAGAATACCTGTGTCGAAGCTTCATGACGAGGGCAGAATGTCTCTTTCTCAAGCACCCTCTGGGAAACAGTGATAAGGAGAGCTAAGCATTAGGCTGGTTTCTTGTAGCTGGGGGGTGGGGGGCGGGGGTGACTTCTCTGGTCACCAAGGCAGTACAGGTGTGTTTGGGTTACCTCCGCCTATTCTATAAGTTGTACTGAAACATCTACTTGAGTTCTTTCCTTAGTACCATTCCTTCAAATTAAGTAATTTGGTACCCACCGTCCCTCCTAAAAAAACTTCACTGTGAGGACTAAATGATGTGTGCAGCTGCCTGATCACTGTGATTATCAGAGTCAGGGGTGTACTAAGGGGAATTTGGGCGGAGGCTGTAGATTGTAGGAGATTCCCTGGTGGCTCAGACATTAAAGAGTTTGGTCTGCCTGCAATGCAGGAAATCCGGGTTCAATCCCTGGGTCGTGAAGATTTCCCTGGAGAAGGAAGTGGCAACCCACTCCAGTATTCTTTGCCTGGAAATCCCATGGATGGAGGAGCCTGGCAGGCTACAGTCCATGGGGTTGCAAAGAGTTGGATGTGACGGAAGCGACCTCACACTCATGTAGATTATAGCGGGGAAATAGCTTCATCCAGCAGGGACAGCCTGCAGCCTACAAAACTAAGGGCTGCCCTCAGGACCTAAACTGCTCTTGCCAACCCTGACCCTGACCCTGATTGTGGGGTTCTGCCTGGCAGGCTGGAGTCCCGCATGTCTTCAGACCTCAGCCACATCCTGAAGCTCCTTCAGCAGCCCCTTCCCCAGGACCACACTGGCTACATCTTGGGAGCCTCCACCTCTAATGACCTGGCCTTGTTCCCTGCAACCTCAGCAACTCAGAGTCCAGGAACTCGGCTGCCCCGGGGTGACCCACCCCCGGCACAGGTGAGCAGTGGAGGGGACCCCCAGGGGCTTGCCTGGTGGCGGCTGCATGTCTTCCCCCACCCTTACCTTGGTCTCAGTGGTCATCTGGCCCAGGGCCTTTGTGGCCTGAGAGCAGCTGTGACTTCTGCTGTCCTCCCTTATGGTCTGAGTCACAACAGGCAGCCTGGACAGGTGGTAGCAGAGCCCAGACTGTGACCACGGACTCCACATCGGGAGCAGAGGCAGCAGGATACATCTCCTGCTGCTTCCCAACCCTGAAGTCAGGGTGCCCTGGGGAGGCTCCCCACCCTGCTTGCCCCCCTCTTTCTTGCCCCCTGCAGATGCCCAGCTATGGTGACATGGATGAATGGAGGCCAGAGCTCAGGAACTCTTCCTCTAGGATGCCCCCCTCTGCCGTGGAAATGGACAGAACTCTGACACTGTCCTCGGAACAGAAGCAGCCTGAGGGGCTCCTGTCACCCCTGGCCTCCCCTCTGTGTCCCTTGGAGGTACAGGGACTTGTCTGTGGTCCCCGCTACCCCTCCCTCCCTGAACACCTCAGCTCTGTGCCCAAGCAGTTGGAGTTCCAGAGACATGGCTCAGATCCTGGGTTCTCAAGGAGCTAGAGCCACTGTGCCCCAAGATTTTTTTTAAAAAGCACTATGAAGGAACTGAATGTGGGTAAGGTGATAGTTAAGGATGTGGGGGAGGCAGACAGCCTCTAAACTAGCCCTTCACCTAGAGTAGCTACAAACTGCCAATCCAGGTGACCCCAGACGGTGCGGGTGAAGAGGCTCATGACTTTCCCCAGCCTCCTCCAGGGCTTTCTTTAGACAGCAGGGCTGGAGGAAGGTGGATGAGCCTCAGGCGTGGAGGTAGCTGCCAGGACAGAGGGCTCAGGGAAGAAAGGAGACATTTCTGATCTTTTCTGTATGAGAGCCTGACTCTGTGCAGAGTCGTCACCTCCCAGCTCAGAACTCTCCCCCACCATGCAGCCAAGTCCCCAGGGTTGGTCAAGACCTCCTGCCGAGAGCCTGTGAACCAGCTAGAGACGGGAGTGCCCTCTGCAGTGGACACTTCAGGGCCCAGAACTCCAGCCCTCAGCCACCCTGCCCTTATGGTTCTGTGATGACCTTTGGGACCTAATGGGCAGTGGAGGGTCTCAGAGCTAATAAAGTCTGCACACTTCATGTTGGGCTGGGTGTGTAATTTGTCTGAGGGTAATCAGGTCCTCGCTGGGGCTGTAATCCTGACAGTTGTGATCTGCTTCCAAGGAGCTGTGTGTTAGGGACCTGAAGGTGACTCCACTGGGTCTTGGAGGCCCCAGAGTAAGGGGCTCTTAGCCAGGCTGGGGTGAAGGGAAGCAGAGAGACACTGGTATGGTGGCCACAGGGAATCATGACAAGAGCTAACACTTCCAAAGCACTCTTCTGTGTAAGGGGTTATCATGCTGGCTGCCCTGCAGATATCGTCGACTCTTTGCAACAAGCTATGGGGTCAGTATTATTATCCTCATTTGAGAGAGAGGGATCAGAAGTAGAGAATAACTCAGAAATTTTTACCCAAGCAAGAGGAGAACTTCTGGGGTGCTGGTACTCTTCTGTTTCTTGGTCTAAGTGCTGATTTTATGAGTGTGTTTCAGGTTGTAAGAATATGTGCACTCCTATGTGTAAATTATACTTTGATTTTAAGAAAAAGAATATTTCCCAAAAATATATCAAAAGGAAGACATAATTTCAACCCAGATGGTCTGGTTTGAGGACATGTGCAGTCAACCACTCCACTGCAATGGGCTGTTGTTCAAAAAGTCACAGGTCCTGTCCTTTTTCCCTAAAAGAATTTTGAAAATGTATTTCTCCTTTATACATTTTGAGTTGACATCTGGAGTATTCCATGATAACTTTAAATAGTTGCAAAGGACACAATTTCCAGTGTGTTGTAAATATTGACGCTTTATAAACTGTTGCGTTTATATTGGTCCATTTAGACCCAAATAGCAGTAATTCAGAAGCCAATATTGGGACTTCCTGGCAGTCCAGTAGTTAAGACTGCACTTCCAGTTAGGGGGTGAGGGTTCAATCGCTGGTTGGGGAATTAAGATTCCCACGTGCTCTGCTCTGCCCCCCACAAAAGAAGTCAGTGTCATTCATTTTAAAAACAGGAGAACAAGCTCTCCTTTAACAGTGTTCCTTTAACACACTCTCTGCTCATGTGCGTGCTGTGCTTTGTTGCTTAGTCGTGTCTGACTTTGCGACCCCATGGATTGTAGCCCTCCAGGCTCCTCTGCCTGTGGAGATTCTCCAGGCAAGAATAATGGAGTAGGTTGCCATGCCCTCCTCCAAGGGATCTTCCCAACCCAGGGATTGAACCCAGGTCTCCCACGTTGCAGGAAGACTCTTTACAGTCTAAGCCACCAGGGAAGCCCTTTCTTTGCTCATAATTTCACTCTATTCCATTCAAAGTTTACCCAACATGTAATTTATTACCATGGTTGAAAGTATATATTGATAACCTTATTATATGTGTTTGTGACACACACACATATAATTTTAAAAAGTAATTGTTTCTAACCTTACCAAGGCTTTAAGGGTTACACTTAGTACTGGGTTTTTCAAAACAACATAAATACTTCTATTTAAATTTTTACAGAAACTAAAATTTTATTGACATACACCTCTTAAAAGAGGGAATTTTTCTCTCAATTAGTTCATGTGAGTGGATAAATATTTTTTTGTTACAGTAAAACATAAGCCCAGAGAAACTTGTTCACATAAGGAAGCAGATTGTACTTTAAGGGGGTTGTTAAATATATAACAGTGGCACTCAGTTCCTTGAATTCTGAGTTAATCACATCACTAAAAGCTATACTTAATGATGTGTTAAGTCACTTCAGTCGTGTCTGACTCTTTGCAACCCCATGGACTGTAGCCCCCTAGGCTCTGCTGTCGATGGGGTTTTCTAGGCAAGAATACTGGGCTGGGTTGCCATTTCCTCCTCCAGGGGATCTTCCCCACCCAGGGATCGAACCTGCGTCTCCTTCATTAACAGGCGGGTTTCTTTGTACCACTAGCGCCACTTGGGAAGGCCCATACTTAAAGTTATCACCAACAATTCATTATAATCCTCCTTTAGTTGTGTTGAAAGCAAACCGTTGGAAACCATTTAAATTATAAACAGATATTACCTAGAATCGGACCTTTCTCCATTTCAAATTGAAGACACAGATACATCATTTAGGGCTGGATTAGCAATTGCCTTGGTACCCTAGTGGGAAGGATGAAATGGGGAGGAATTAACACAGAGCCACGCTGGTGTGGCTGCCCCCTGCTGAGGGCCGACCCTAGAATTCCGATCATTTTTACGATGACAAGGAGAACGCACGAAAGCCGAACTGTAGCTGGGCCTAGACCCGAGTACATGTGAAAACGGTGTGTTCGCGGCCTGCCCTTGGGGCTCTGGGGAACAACATTACGGCTTAACTGGGACGCTGGCACGAGCAGGGAATTAGAGGTTCGCGTTCCGGCCCAGGCCAGGCAGCCAAGCCGCCAAACTCAGAGCCCTGAAATACAGCAGGTCCTCCGGTAAGGGAGAATTTTCATTTTTACTCGACAGCGTGGAGTAGCTTCTGGGAATAGCAGCTGCAGTGGGGAAATGAGAGCAGGTCACACAAGAAGTCTCACTCTCAGACACTTGGCCTAGAACTCGGAGCCCTACTACCTGCCTCGCCAGCCGCTTGGCCACCCACGCCCCCATTCACCCGCACTGCGCCGTTATCTCTCTGACTGACACCTTTGTCAGCCAATGATCTTTGGGATTGTGTAAGCGCCTGCCCCGCCTCCGGAGTTGGGCGGGGCAAGTGGCTGGAATGACAAACACTTAGGCCAATAGCAAGGAGGTTTCAAAAGCTAAGGGCACAATAGCCAATGAGGGAAAGGAGCCGTTCGAAAGGACATGTCAGACAGCCAACGGCCAGCGGCGCTGCGGGGGTCGCGTGGCTTCCGTTCCGAGTGGGCGGGGCAGTATCTCAAACGGAAGGTGGTTGTTGTCCGAGCCAAAGCTGGTTTGAAACTGGGGGTCGGGCCCGGCAGTCGTTGTCTGTTGCCACCGCCCCGCTTCCGGGCTAGGCCGTCCCTGCCCGCCCCCGCCCCGCCTCCCTTCGGACCCCTGGGTCCCAGGCCAGGCTCCCTGCCCGTTTTGCGCCCGGCTCGCAACAGCCCGCTCCCGTCCTGGTCCTCACTGCGGCCCCTTCGCCTCCACCATGTCACTGCACGGCAAACGGAAGGAGATCTACAAGTATGAAGCGCCTTGGACCGTCTACGCCATGAACTGGAGCGTGCGGCCCGACAAGCGCTTTCGCCTGGCGCTGGGCAGCTTCGTGGAGGAGTACAACAACAAGGTGGGCCGGGCAGGGGCTCGGAACCCGGCTGGCGGGGAGCGGGCCCCGGGAGCCCCCTTTCTGGGCAGGAGCCCAGACCCCAGGACCCTCCTGCGGACTTGCCTTAGCACCACGGAGCGGTTCCTCTGTGTCTAGTCCTGTGCAGAGAGTTTCGCTCTCTTTATCGCATTTAATCCTTGAAACATTCCTGGGTATTCAGGAGTGTAGTTACTCCCATTTTCCTAATGGGGAAACTGAGGCACCGTGTTGCAGCTTACCCGGGTCAGTTATTTCGTGACGGAAACAGGTCTCAAACCCAAGTTTACACCCCAGAGCTATGCCATTTATCACTAGTATCCGCTCCCCTGCTGCACTGCCTCAGTTAAGGGGCAGAAGAAGGATGAGGGAATGATGGCTGTGAAGAAAATGCGCTTACGATGGTCATTCACTTCTGGCCACACTAGATTTCTGTTAGGTCTGGTTATTGCGCAGGGTTTCCCGCCCCCTACACCCACCCGCAGGTACTGTTATTGATGGATTTGTCGGGATTGCCCTTGCTGTTGCGGCCTCGTGTTCCTCCTCTTCACCGCGATCTCGTTTTGGAAATCTTGACCAGTGATCCTGCCGTTGTTTTCCAAATAGAGAAGGATGTTAACTTGCTGTATCTTTTCTTGGCATCTTTCTTGCTAATACAAATATGTAGCCTTGAGTAGTAAGTCTTTCTGGACATCCGGAATTTGAGAATCCTTCATAGAAGGTAGTAGGAGGAAACTTTAAGCTGATAGTGCAGTATAAATTTGTTTTTGAAAGTTGTTGAATAAGTTAGTGAGAAGAATTTTCTTTCCTTTGCTCTTTAAATCTCTTCCATTTTGTATTAGAGTAAACGTGGTGATTGATCGTAATCAGAGCGACTGAGAGCCGTGCTTAGCGGTGTTTAAAGCCTGTATACCTGCTTGACACCGTGAACACTGAGACTTAGGAAGAATAGCCTATGTGGATGGTGACAGGCATGGTGCAGGGAAGAACGGCAGGTGCTCTAGGGTTGGATGCCCCGTCTAGTCCACTGACTGGCGGTGGGGCACTGCACAGGTCAGTTTTATTATTTCTCATCTACAGATTGTTGTAGGGAAGTTCTTTTTTAAACATAAAGGTCCTGTAAAAAACATTTGAACATTGTAACTTTGTTTACAGATTTCCAGGAGCGCATCTGTTTCTCTGGAGTTAAGTCTTAACCTTTCTGGAATCCCCTTTAAGAAATTGATGAAAGCGATGGACTCTCATTACCCAGACATCATATATACATAATTTACAAACAAATCCCAGGGAATATGAACTGATCTTGGGGCCCATCCATTGCCCACAGAAAGCAGAGAGTCCTGACAAGACTTAGCTTTAAAAGACATAGCTTTATTTCCTTGCCTCTTTCTTCCTGATGGCCGGGTAGTGCATAGCAGAGTGGGGAATAGAATTCAAGGTACTAATGTGTGAAATGGAATAAAACTGTTGTTTTAAGAATACATGTTGGAAAGAAAAAAAAAAGTAAAACCTATCTTTCAAAGGGCTTGAGTCTTTCACACAGACTTTTTGCCTTGCAAGTTCTTGCCAGGTCATATTTTGGGGGGCGGGGCGGGGCAAAGTAGAAAAGAATATCTTTGTTGCTTTGTCAAGGCAAAGGGGGCCACAGTGGGCTAATGCCCTCATAACTGTGTGTTCCAACCTGGAGGGAGCAGTGAGAAGTTTTATAGAGATGGTTCAAAGAGAGGGTGATCAGCTTGTGGGCATTCTTCTGATGGGTTGTGATTGGTGGGTGGTGAGGTAAGTGGGAGTCAGCATCATCAACCTTCTGGTTGCCGCTGCTCTGGGCTCTACAGGCTTGTGAGAGCATACAGTCAGCTTCCTCCCCCTGGGGGTGTTTCAGTATTGAGCCCCAGGTTCTTGATGTCTTATCTCAGAAAGAGTTCAGTGAGAGACAAAGTGATAGGTAAGAAGTGGATTTATTTAGAGAGAAACACACTCCACAGACAGAGTGTGGGCTATCTCAGAAGGTGAGAATGGCCTTGCAATCTAGTAGCCCCATTTCTAAGAGGGGATAAACTGAGCTACACCATTAGGCTGTTGGTGGAATCAGTGGTGTAATTGGTGTCAAACCTCGGTTGCAGGAACTCCACCCCAAAGTTTGCCCTTCCATTTAGTAACTGTACGGAGCTTCTTCTTTGTGCCAGGCACACAGGCAGTGCGGTTTTAGGGAGATGCAAACTGCTAATCCCAGGAGTAACAGGCAAGCAGTTACCTCTCTCTTAACTCACTTGCATGGGGTAGGCAGTGCAGCATTTTGCCTTCTGTTTTTGTGTCCCCACCTATCTAGGTTAGAGTTCTTAACGTGTGTGTGTGTGTGTGTGTGTGTGTGTGTGTGTGTGTGTGGGAGAGAGATGGACACCTTTGGCACCTTGAAGCCAACAGACCTCTGTTCATAATTATGTTTTCAAATGCATAAAATACATAGGGTTACAAAGGAAACTATTGTATTGAGCTATAGTTATTAAAAACACTTTTTAAGAAGTGGTGAAAGTGAAAGTCGCTTAGTTGTGTCTGATTCTTTGCGGCCCCATGGACTATACAATCCATGGAATTCTCCAGGCCAGAACACTGGAGAGGCTAGCCTTTCCTTTCTGTGTACTTTAAAATTAACTCATTACGTGACATCATCCATTAATTTGAAGTAGTAGCATTTCAGAATGTTCGCTGTGGTGTGATATGAAAAAAAGCAATGATTTCTGTTAGTGACAAATCACAGATATTAATGCCGTGGTGAGTAAACTGCCTCCGTTTATAATGGAAGGAAATGGTAAATTTCAGCTAGAGGTTTGTGAAAATGTAAGTGTGATTTTCGAGTTCGTGGACCTCAGGGTAAGAAACCCTGTGCCTTGGGGCTGACGGGCAGTAAATCTGGCTACCACACAGTGATTATCAAGCTCAGTTTTGGAAAAACCTAGCCATGGAGGTGCCAGACTTGATGTTTTAAGCTTGAAAATTATTGGTTGAAATTCTCAGACCATTGATTCTTGTTTGCTGTCAGTAGTGATTGCCGGTAGAGGACAAAATTAATTGACTCAGCAAATTAGCAGTGATAAAAAAGCCGAGATAGGGTCTTTTTTTCCTACTCTGAGACATTAAGAAAACATGATCATAATTTTTAAAAAAATTTGTGTTAATGTCATCATACTTTTCTGTAGTAAAATTATTTGTAGTTTGCTAGAATTAAATCTGTTAGTGTTTCAAGGACAACTTGACTTTTAGGTGTTCCATCACCTGAATAAATCTGGGAATTGCTGCAGTGTAAAGAACTAAATTCTATCATCTACATCTGGCTTGAAGAGTCCCATTGTTGATGATAATGCTTTATGTTCTTTGTGTGTGTGTGTGTGGTCTCTGCTGGGGGATAGAGCAGCACTGGCGTTGGAGAATGATTTTCTAAAATTTAGCGTGTGTGTGACTCCTCTGAGGGACTTACACCTTCCTGGGCTTCACTCCTGAAGTTAAAAGACCCCCAGGTGATTCAGACACAGGTGGTCCAGGTGGCGCTGCAAGACCATTTCCCTGGAGGTACCTGTCCATCTCCTGACCAGCGGCGGGAATCATTTTTTGTATCTGCATGTGCCTAAATATTGATTCTGCCCTTCCATCCCATGAAAAGTTCAATCACCAGATAGCCTCTTTGAAGGGGTCTGGGTTGAGATCTCAGTCCTGACACTTCCCAGTTTTGCGTGGCCTTGGCCAAGTGAAAGCCAGTGCCTCAGTTTCCTCATCTGTAAAATGAGGGTAGTGAAGAAGTTGAAAGGAGTTTTAAATGTGATGGGTTTAGGAACTCTGCCTGGCACATGGCGATCACATCACAACTGTAGCTGTAACTGAAATATCATCTAGGAGAATTATCTGAGCGTTTGGTAAAGGTACGACAAAAGGTCACTGTGTTCGTTCTTTGACTTTTAAAGACCTGGGGGGAGAATCCCTTGGTTCCTTTGAGCCAAACCCACTTTGTGGTCTAGAAGCTTCTTGTTGTTGGACTTGGAGTACCATAATGTGCTAGTTGAAGCCCATTTTCTCTTGTTCTACCTGGCTTAGACAAGTAACTGATAGAAGAACTCTGACATTTCTCCTGAGTCTTGACAGTATCTGTGGTCTTTAGACAAGTGGTATTTCCCTTGTTTTGTGGAGAAAGATGACTAGCAGTTCCTGGGCTTCTATTCCACTTAGTTGTGTATTTCAGGGTTGATTTTGACTAGAACTGGCAGTGTGATTGGGCTTTATCTTGCACTAATAGTTAACTAGCTGACCATTTGTGCTTTAAGATATAGCATCTAGAAAACATTTTTGAGATTCTGAGGAGAAACCGTAGGTATACCTCCTGCTTTTTGAAGACTATCAGTAGTGAATCTGAGTAAGGCTACCTTGTAATTCAAATTCACATGGGATGAATGCTTGCCTTGAGAGCCTGTGTTGATTCCTATGAGATCTTTAATGCTGAGTTACTTTATCTATTTGACACATAATGATTTTGACCCTGGCATACAAGTTTTCATTTCTCAGTATTTCTGGCAGCCTTTCAAGATTCCCATTCATTTGTTCATTAATTCAATAAGTACGTATTGCATTTTAGGCACAGTGATGATACTTGGTAACCTTCTGTATCCTTTTTAGCAGATGTGAAACTGGCAGCAATAAAGAGAAAGTGTTTTGGTACACATGAGTGTTTTTGATAGCTACTTAGAATTTTGCAGTGCTCCATCCTTCTCTGGCAAGACTGCAAGCAGGAGAATTTAAAGTATCAAACTCTCTGGTTTTAATTTCCTCCTTTCTTTTTTCTGGGCAGTGAGAGCACTAATGCCTCCAGGAGACCACTAGATAAAACTTGTGCTGCTTTGTTGCTTTTTGCCCTGACCTGGCTCACACAGACTTCCTAGAGATGCTGTGATGTGAACAAGGGGTGAATCTGTGTTCTGTAGGTAGTCTATCCCGCCTGGGGCTGTGGGGCCAGAGCTCGTTGGTTAGACTCAGAGTCAGGAGCAGAAGAGGTGCTGTGCCAAGGCAGAGCCTCTCCACAGACAGTGATCAACAATCATCAGTCAGGAACAGGCTTGAAGGGAGGACACATGGAAAAGATCAGGAAAAGCTGGTTTATTCTGTCAGAATTTTGCCTTTAGCTGGTTTTGGTTATACTAACAATTGTGGGAAAATGTGCCACTGACAAGAGGTGGTGTTACTGATTTAGATCACTTTTTTTTAACACGTGCGCACACACACACACACACACGCACACACACACACACGGGTTCACCTTTGTGTTCTAGTACCAGCACTGGAATTAAAGAGGAATACACAGTGTCCTCCACCAAGATAGACACAGCAACTCTTTTAATTTTTTAAAAATATAAGGTATGAGTAATGTGAGTAGTAATTTATGTTGTTATTCATGAAAGTAATTGAAAGTGAAGACGTCGTCATGCCTCCGAGGAATAAATACATAATGTTTTATACCTGCTTCTTAGGAGATATCTGACATAGTAATCTCCACAGTTTAAAAACAAGTAAAAATGATCTTGTTTCACAGGGTGTTTTTTTTTTTTTTTTTTAAGGCCATTTGTTTCACATGCTGGGGTAAAGTGTTAAGCAAATAGTTGCAGAAGGGTAGTGGGTGTGGGAGACAGAAGAAGTTTAGCAGGAGGACAGAGAAGACTGGAGGAAAGAAAGGGCAGAGGGGTAATAACCTAAATGTTGACAAGATGATTAAAATTGTACTTTTTGGTTATGATCCCACAATAAGGGACTGTAGTGAAGATCAGATGGGCACAGTACAGGAAGAGGCCAAGCCAGGATTCAAACTCGGAACAGCACAGTTCTCCAGAACAGGATTTTGATGGGCAGCATCAACACTCCTTGGTTTGGGGCAGTGGAAGCGGGTGCGTGCCTGGCAGCAGGAGCTTCTCCAGTTCCCCGCCTTGACAACCGTGGATAAGAGGAGAGCTTAGTTGTACAAGGAGACAGACGTGCGAGCGTCTCTAAAAGCACTGGATTAGGCAGGTTGGAAGAGACTGAATTGTGAGCAGCTTGACAGTTCCTCATCTCTGTTGCCTGGGAAGATGCAGAAACTTCATGTGTTTATCCTGACTTGGAACAGAGTCCTGGCCTCTTTCCCATAAGAACTTCCTTGAGATCATCTAGAAGGAACTTGCCTCATTCAAAAGGAATCAGCATAGTAGCAACAGCAAGATACTATAAGAAAGAGGGAAAAATGGGAAACACATGTAAGGTAAAGTATCCACACTAGAAAATGTTTTCACCTTAATTGAACATTAATAGCCACTCCTCCCGCCATGAATTTAGAGAACTTAAAGAACTCCAAGCAGAGAGAGGTACAGAAGATCAGGTAAAATGAGAGATGGTGACAGGAGGAAATGGAACCACCAGCTGATAGAATCCAGGAAAACAGTGGAAGAGAAAGCAAACATTGCCACAGAACTAAAACCCACATTGGAAAGAGAATAAAAATGAATACAAACTCCTGGAAACAGTGAAGACTAGGGAAGACAGGTTGAGAAAATGAAGTGGAAATGAACAATTAGGAAGAATATAATAGATGCAGAAAATAAAGAATACCTAACTGGTATAGTTGGTGTCTCTGAAGAAGACCAAAGAAATGAAACACAAAATCTCAAATATGTAGTCAGACTATAGAATAAAGGTAGGAAGTAATGCCTTCAACTGTATATCTCAAGAAAAATGGACACAGAACACTTGGCACTGAAAACTTCCTTAGGAAAATATCTACATTTTAAGGGTGAAGAAAGAACCTTTGAGACGTCCAGGCAAACTGATCTCTTCCTCTGAGACGGGAGAAGGAGAAATTAGGCTGGCCACAGTTGACGACAGAGGCATGGAGCAGTTTGTGCAAATCTGCCACTGTCATAGACTGTGCTCATGTAAACACATGAGCATGTACTTACGAGTATATGAGATTATATGGGAAAAGGAATATACTTTTAAAATAGATAATTTATAAAAATTGACCATGTATTAAGAAAAAAACAAGTTTTTAAGTTAAGGGAAATCAGCTGATTGGTAAAAGATAATACATATCAAAACGTATGGGATGGGATTTCCCTGGTGGTCCAGTGGTTAAGACTCTGCCCTCCTAATGCAGGCGGCCCAGGTTTGATCCCTGATCAGGGAACCAGATCCCACATGCCACAACTAAGACCCAGCAAGTCAAATAATAAATTTTTTTTTTTTTAAACCCTCAAACTTATGGGATGTTGAGGAATCTCAGGCCCAGATATGCTAAGTAACTTCCCAAAGTGACATGGAAGGTAGTAGCAGGGCCAGAACTGGAATAGTCTGTCTCCAGAGTCTTGACCATATACTGATGTCAAAAAAAAAAAAAAAAGATTGGGGGGAACCAAAAAGAATGTTTTGGAAACAGAGAGGGGAACGCTTGCCTTACCAGATCAGAGTAAACATACTGCAGTTGGTACAGTTATAGCCAATAAATACCACATCGAGTTGATGCAGTCACACAGAATGTCCCAAAGCAAATTTAAGTATCTACAGAAAAGTAGTTAGTGATAAAATTCACTGAGGAAAAAATTAATACATTCTGTGGCGTAATTGGCTTCCCAGCTGGCACTAGTGGTAAAGAACCTGCCTGCCAATGCAGGAGATATAAGAGACTTGGGTTTGGTCCCTGAGTCAGGATGATCCCCTGAAGGAGGGCATGGCAACCCACTCTGTTCTTTCCTGGAGAATCCCATGGTCGGAGGAGCCTGGTGGGCTACAGTCCATGGGGTCGCCCAGAGTGGGATGTGACAGAAGCAACTTAGCACGTGTGACATAATTAGCTGTCTACCTGGCAGAACAATTTAGAGTCCCCTATTACATGTCATATTTGTCATTGTTCAGTCGTGTCTGACTCTCTGCAACCCCATGGACTGCAGCATGCCGGGCTTCTCTGTCCTTCACCATCTCCCAGAGCTTGCTCAAACTCATGTCCATTGAGTCAGTGATGCCATCCAGCCATCTTGTCCTCTGTCGTTCCCTTCTCCTCCTGCCTTCAATCTTTCCCAGCATTAGGGTCTTTTCTAATGAATTGGCTCATCACATCAGGTGGCCAAAGTATTAGAGCTTTAATTTCAGCATCAGTCCTTCCAATGAATATTCAGGGTTGATTTCCTTTAGGATTGACTGGTTTGGTCTCCTTGTTCAAGGGACTCTGAAGAGTCTTGTCTAACACCACAGTTCAACACCACATGTCATACATGAAAATCAATTCCAGATCAAGTATTTAAATGTAAAGAAAAGTCCCACAAACATAGTAGAAGAAAACTGAGTAGGAAACTTGTTCTGGGGCAGTGGGGAGAAGAGAAGGCAGACTTTGAGCCAGTTGTTAAATCCGGGGTCAACTAAGGCAAAGATGGATAGGCTGTGGTACTGCTGACCCTTGAACAGTGCAGGTTTGAGCTGCATAGGTCCACATAAATGGGCATATTTCAATGATAAGAACTCACAAGGCCCATGGTTGGTTGAATCCAAGGATGCATAGGACTCAGATACTGAAATATACACAGATTAACCACTCCCCACCTCATGTTGTTCATGAGTCAGTTGTACATACAAATAAAACATTTTTTTGTGAAAAGATGTGGCAAAAAATCAAAAGACAGATGGTAGGCCAAGGAAAGAGACTTTCAAAACCTGACAGCTGGTAGGAGCTAATTTACTTACTGTGATAGCAAAATGAACAAAGCATATAAATAGCCTTCTCTTTGGAGAAGGAAATGGCACCCCACTCCAGTGTTCTTGCCTGGAGAATCCCAGGGACGGGGGAGCCTGGTGGGCTGCCGTCTCTGGGGTCGCACAGAGTCGGACATGACTGAAGCGACTTAGCAGCAGCAGCAGCAGCATATAAATAGCCAGTACACAGTAGAGAAAATGCAAGTGATCGTTAAACAGGAAAAGATACTCAACCTCAGGTAGTTAAGGGAAATGACCCTGTGATGTTTCTCCCTTTCAAATCTATAAAAATTAAGTTTCTTCTTCTAGTATTGCTGAAGTATAGGGAAGTGATCACCTTCGTGATCCTGGGCAAGATACTCAACATCTCTTTTACTCAGTATCTTAATGAAAGTAGAGAGGATAATAGTACCTACCTTATGGAGATGTTGAGAGGATTAAATGAGAAGTGTGAAGCCTTAAGCACATTGCCTATACTTGGACCATTATAAGCACTCGGGCTCCCCAGAAGTAAAAATAATAAACAAGTATGCTCAGCTTCAGTAGTAAAATCCCATTTTTCATCTATCAGAGTAGCAAAACGTTAAAGATTCTTTTCAGTGTTTTCAAAGATACGGGGAAATTGGCACTCATACACTGTTAAATGAAAATGTAAACACACGTATTATCTCAGAGTTTCTGTGGTATTAATGTCTGAAATGGGATGAGCAGTTACACTTCTAGCAACCTGTCCCAATAGCAGCATTTGCACATAGTGTACAAAGTATTGTTTGTAATAGCAAAACAATGGGATATAAGCACAGGAACTGTGAATGGTTAAATTATGGTGTGCTCACCACAGTTGGCTGTGGAAGAATGAGGCAGAACTATTTGTACTGACAGGAGATCTCCCAATATGGTGTTAAGAGCAACTCGCAGAATGTGTTTTATGGTCCAAGCCTTTCTGTGTGTTGTTGTTTTAACCCACCATATACACACATATACAGATGCAGAGAGAATCATTTGGAAAGTAGTTCATGTCAGACTGGGTTGAGACTAAGTAGAATTGAGGGTGAAGTTAATGGGAGACTTTACTGTGTCACTCTGTATTATATGAACTGAACATTCTCTTCCATTAAGTTTTTAATGATAGGCCAAGGAAAAATATTTGCAAAACGTGACCGTTGGTAGGAGCTGACTGAATAACAGGGAAAGCTAATTGTTATTCCTGTCAGTGCTTGGTTGGCAATGTGGAGCAGAGGAGCTGAAACAAGTTAGGCCATGGATGAAACAGGAGTCTGAGCAAACCCATGAAGTCTCTGGGAAGATGAGGAAACATTAAATCCCAGCCGTTTCCTGACTTCTTCCCTGGCTTAGGGACAGTTGTGCAGAGGTTGTCAAACCTAGGTGAGTCAGATCACTGGGGAGGTTCTTAAGAACCTAGACTCACAGGCCCCAGTTGACACTTGTCGAATCAGAATCTTGGGCTAGCGGTGGGGAGCCCAGGCCTTGTAAAGCACTCTTAAGTAAATCTGATCACCAGATTTGGAAAGCATTGCTATTGGCGGTACAAGCAGGAGTCAGACATAGGCCCTGTTTTTACAGCATTTACTAGGTGAAATAGTATGACAGTCATGTAAGGGCTTTCATGAGGCAGTGTGGGATGAGTCATCAAATGGATGGAGTAGATGAATACAAAGGGCTTCGCAGGTGGCTCAGTGGTAAAGAATCTGGCTGCCAGGCAGGAGATGCAGGATATATGGGTTCTATCCCTGAGTCAGGAAGATCCCCTGGAGGAGGAAATGGCAACCCACTCTAGCATTCTTGCCTGGGAAATCCCATGGACGGAGGAGCCTGGCAGGCTACAGTCCCTGGGGTCGCAAGAGAGTCGGACAGGACTGAGTGACTGAGCACGCCTGAGAGACCACTGTGTTAGGAAGACTGAAGATGGTTTATGAAGGAGGTGAGACGTAATAATATTAAAAGCTCATACACTGAGGAGGGCACCAGGCTGAGCAGCTTACATATGAAAGGTGTTACATACAACTCTGTGGGGTATGGGTAATGGGAATATCCTCACTTTACATGGAAATAGGTTTGGCAAAGTTAAGTAACATGTCCAAGGTTCCACAGCCAGCAAGTGGTGAGTAAGGAGCCCTGGAAGCCTGATGGCCCTGCACTTTATTAATACCGGGCAGACTTGGATCAACAGGACATACAAGGGTCTTAGAGCATGAGGGCAGTGTAAGGAGAGGGATGGGAAGCACTGACTAGATCAGTGAGAGGAAGGTCAGGTAGGCTTGTCAAAGCCTTGAACACCTAGGTAAGTGGATCCTAAGTGGTACATGTTCCCAAGACCTGATATTTTGAGGTCTGCAGAGAAATCTCCAGTGGCCTGAAAAGCACCTTTTAGAAGTAGCAGCATTTTTCTCTTCTAATTTAGCCTTACAGTATTACCTGCATGGTTAGAGAGAGGTTTTTTTTCCTTTTGTGCCACAGTTAAAACAGTGCCTGGCACCTGACAGTCACTTGGTAAATATATGAATAAATACCTGAATGCAGTATCTGGCTCAGAATCTACATGAGAGGCTTATTCTTTATTCTGCCCAATGAGCCACAAAATTTAGCTTCTCCTCTAAAGCTAAATTTTAGAGCTCCCTCCCCCACCAAGTCTGATGCGTTTTCCCTTCCCATCGTCCTTTATGTTTTGTTCTCTGTAAAGGTTGGAATGTCAGCTTTTTAATTCCTTTAAGAACTGTTCATCCTGCCAAATTCACTCTCGCGTCCTTCTCTGGTTATCCCTTGCCATTCTCACTGCCAGTCACCATAAGCCTTTAACTTGCCCACCTGTTCTCCTGTGGGTCTCCGGGCTGAGCTCCCCACCTCCAGCCTCTTCCTGGATCCGGTCAGTCCTGCCTGGCATTGCCAGGCCCCATACTCATACCTCCATGGCCTGATAGTCCGGCCTTTCAGGCACTTGCACGAGGGAGAGCCACCCCTGCCCTCAGTTGGCTCTCAGGGCTTCCCAGCCCGCTCAGGGCACGTCTCCTAGGGTCCTCAGCGTGGCTGTCTCAGGTGGTTCCTCTTGGTGCCCCCCCGGCCCCAGTGGGTCATTCAGTTAGTTCCTCTGCCCCGTCTGCCAGTGATGTCTTCCATTTCTCTGCCTCCTCAGAACCATTCCACAGACTTTTGTAGACTGCTCAGATCCCAGCTTCTCCTCACTTGCCTACTTTGAATTATTACTCTTTGCTCTAAATGTCGGTTTATATCTGCTATGAATAAGCAGCTAATCGTATATTACCTGTGACATCACTTGTATTGTCCTAAGACAACCTTGGCAGGGTTGTGTTTTCCGGCAATGGGTTTTCTTCTCCTTTTACATCTTCATACATTATCTTCCCTGGCATTATACGATTTTTGGAAGTCTGTAGGTACTCTATAAAAATGAATATTTAGTGTTAGTTTTCATATGAATTTTTTTAAAAAGTCAGACATGGATGGCTCAGTCTATCAATGTACATAGAAATACACTTAGGAATCTACAAAACTACTAAAACTAATAACTAATTTGGCAGAATTACAAGACCCAAGATTAATAGGCAAAAATCAGTTGTATTTTCATATAGTAGCAATAAGCAATTGGAAATTTGATTTTAAAAGCCATTCCATTTATAATAATATAAAAATGCTTAGGAATAAAGTTAATAAAAGAAATGGAAGACTTCTGTATTGAATACTTCAAAACTTTGGTAAGAGAAATTAAAGAAAACCTAAACAAGTGGAGAATAGGTTCTGTTTGTGAGTTAGAAGACCCAATACTGTTAAGACAGTAGTTTTTCAAAACTGATTATGGATTCAGCACAATCCCAATCAGAATCTTGACTTTTTATATATGTATATGCATAGAATTTTACAAGCTACTTCTAAAATTTACACAGAAAAGCAAACACGTAGAATAGCCATTTTGAAAAAGAACTGCAAAATTGGAGAACTGACGACATCTGATTTCCAAGCTTCACTAGGAAGCTGGTGTGTAGCCAGGATGCTGTGGTCCTGGTCAGTGGACAGGCATATACATCAATGGGACTGAATAGAGTCCAGAAATAGATGCTTAAATACATGGGCAGTGGATTCTCAACAAGGAGACCAAGGTAATTCACAGGATAAAGGAAGAAGAAAACACAGGAGAAAATATTTATGAGCAGGAGTTGGGCAAAAATTTCTTAGCTCGGACACAAGCATGAACTGTAAAAGAAGAGAAATGATAAACTAATATCAAAATTTAACATTTCTATTCTTCAATAAATACTGATAAAATGATGCAACAGCCATAGACTATGAGAAGATATTTGCAAAATATAAAACCAGGGACTTATATCCAGACCATACAAAGAACTCCTCAAGCTCAGTAAACAAAACAACCTAGTGAAAAATGAAGTGAAAGAAACTATTCTATATGATACCGTACAGTGTGGATACGTGTCATTTTACATTTGTCAAAACCTAGAAGTTGTACAACACAAGAGAGAACTTGAATGTATATGAGAACTCTACTTTCTGCCCGGTTTTTCTGTGAATCTAAAATTATAAAGTTTTGGATGGGACTTCCTGGTGGTCCAGTGGTTAAGACCCTGAGTTTCAGTACAGATGGCACAAGTTTGATCCCTGACCAGGGTAATAAGATCCTGCATGTGGCAGGGCCAAAAAAAAAAAAAAAAATGTTTTTTTTGAAAGGCAAAAGATTTGAAAAGAGAGAATAAATATGCATGGCAAACAAGTACATGAAAAGATGTTCAGTATCATTAGTTATTCAGTTCAGTTCAATTCAGTTGCTCAGTCGTGTACGACTCTTTGCGACCCCATGAACCGCAGCATACCAGCCCTCCCTGTCCATCACCAACTCCCAGAGTCCACCCAAACCTATGTCCATCGAGTCGGTGATGCCATCCAACCATCTCATCCTCTGTTGTCCCTTTCTCCTCCTGCCCTCAATCTTTCCCAGCATCAGGGTCTTTTCAGATGAGTCAGCTCTTCGCATCAGGTGGCCAAAGTATTGGAGTTTCAGCTTCAACATCAGTCCTTCCAATGAATACCCAGGACTGATCTCCTTTAGGATGGACTGGTTGGATCTCCTTGCAGTCCAAGGGACTCTCAAGAGTCTTCTCCAATACCACAGTTCAAAAGCATCAATTCTTTGGCGCTCAGCTTTCTTTATAGTGCAACTCTCACATCCATACATGACCACTAGAAAAACCATAGCCTTGATTAGATGGACCTTTGTTGGCAAAGTAATGTCTCTGCTTTTTAATATACTGTCTAGGTTGGTCATAACTTTCCTCCCAAGGAGTAAGTGTCTTTTAATTTCATGGCTGCAGTCACCATCTGCAGTGATTTTGGAGCCCAGAAAAATAAAGTCAGCCACTGTTTCCACTGTTTCCCCATCTATTTGCCATGAAGTGATGGGACCGGATGCCATGATCTTCGTTTTCTGAATGTTGAACTTTAAGCCAACTTTTTCACTCTCCTCTTTCACTTTCAGCAAGAGGCTCTTTAGTTCTTCTTCACTTTCTGCCATAAGAGTGGTGTCATTGGCATACCTGAGGTTATTGATATTTCTCCTGGCAGTCTTGATTCCAGCTTCTGCTTCCTCCAGCCCAGCGTTTCTCATAATGTACTCTGCATAGAAGTTAAATAAGCAGGGTGACAATATACAGCCTTGACGTACTCCTTTTCCTATTTGGAACCAGTCTGTTGTTCCATGTCCAGTTCTAACTATTGCTTCCTGACCTGCATACAGGTTTCTCAAGAGGCAGGTCAGGTGGTCTGGTATGCCCATCTCTTTCAGAATTTTCCACAGTTTTTTGTGATCCACACAGTCAAAGGCTTTCGCATAATCAATAAAGCAGAAATCGATGTTTTTCTGGAACTCTCTAGCTTTTTCCATGATCCAGCAGATGTTGGCAATTTGATCTCTTGTTCCTCTGCCTTTTCTAAATCCAGCTTGAACATCTGGAAGTTCACAGTTCACCTATTGCTGAAGCCTGGCTTGGAGAATTTTAAGCATTACTTTACTAGCGAGTGAGATGAGTGCAATTGTGTGGTAGTTTGAGCATTCTTTGGCATTGCCTTTCTTTGGGATTGGAATGAAAACTGATCGTTTCCAGTCCTGTGGCCACTGCTGTTTTTTCCAAATTTGCTGGCGTATAGAGTGCAGCACTTTCACAGCATCGTCTTTCAGGATTTGAAATAGCTCAACTGGAATTCCATCACCTCCACTAGCTTTTTTCATAATGATGCTTCCTAAGGCCCACTTCACTTCACATTCCAGGATGTCTGGCTCTAGGTCAGTGATCACACCATCGTGATTATCTTGGTTGTGAAGATCTTTTTGTACAGTTCTTCTGTGTATTCTTGCCATCTCTTCTTAGTATCTTCTGCTTCTGTTAGGTCCCTACCATTTCTGTCCTTTATTGAGCCCATCTTTGCATGAAATGTTCCCTTTGTATCTCTAATTTTCTTGAAGAGGTCTCTAGTCTTTCCCACTGTTTCTTTGCACTGATCACTGAGGAAGGCTGTCTTATCTCTCCTTGCTATTCTTTGGAACTCTGCATTCAAATGGGTATATCTTTCCTTTTCTCCTTTGCTTTTAGCTTCCCTTCTTTTCACAGCTATTTGTAAGGCCTCCTCAGACAGACATTTTGCTTTTTTGCATTTCTTTTTCTTGGGGATGGTCTTGATTCCTGTCTCCTGTACAATGTCACAAACCTCCATCCATATTTCATCAGGCACTCTGTCTATCAGATCTAGTCCCTTAAATCTATTTCTCACTTCCACTGTATAATCATACGGGATTTGATTTAGGTCATACCTGAATGGTCTAGTGGTTTTCTCCACTTTCTTCAATTTCAGTCTGAATTTGGCAATAAGGAGTTCATGATCTGAGCCACAGTCAGCTCCCAGTCTTGTTTTTGCTGACTGTATAGAGCTTCTCCATCTTTGGCTGCAGAGAATATAATCAGTCTGATTTCAATGTCGACCATCTGGTGATGTCCATCTGTAGAGTCTTCTCTTGTGTTGTTGGAAGAGGGTGTTTGCTATGACCAGTGTGTTCTCTTGGCAGAACTCTATTAGCCTTTGCCCTGCTTCATTCTGTACTCCAAGGCCAAATTTGTCTGTTACTCCAAATGTTTCTTTACTTCCTACTTTTGCATTCCAGTACCCTGTAATGAAAAGGACATCTTTTTTGGGTGTTAGTTCTACAAGGTCTTGTAGGTCTTCATAGAACCATTCAACTTCAGCTTCTTCAGCGTTACTGGTCGGGGCATAGATTTGGATTACTGTGATATTTGAATGGTTTGCCTTGGAAATGAACAGAGATCATTTTGTCATTTTTGAGATTGCATCCAAGTACTGCATTTCGGACTCTTGTTGACTATGATGGCTATTCCGTTTCTTCTAAGGGATTCCTGCCCACAGTAGTAGATATAATGGTCATCTGAGTTAAATTCACCCATTCTAGTCCATCTTAGTTCACTGATTCCTAGAATGTTGACGTTCAGTCTTGTCATCTCCTGTTTGACCACTTCCAATTTGCCTTGATTCATGGACCTAGCATTCCAGGTTCCTATGCCATATTGCTCTTTACAGCATCAGTCCCTGCTTCCATCACCAGTCCCATTCACAACTGGGTGTTGTTTTTGCTTTGGCTCCATCCCTTCATTCTTTCTGGAGTTATTTCTCCACTGATCTCCAGTAGCATATTGGGCACCTGTATGCCCTTGGTCCCAGAGAAGGCAATGGCACCCCACTCCAGTACTCTTGCCTGGAAAATCCATGGATGGAGGAGCCTGGTAGGCTGCAGTCCATGGGGTCGCTAAGAGTTGGACATGACTGAGCGACTTCACTTTCACTTTTCACTTTCATGCATTGGAGAAGGAAATGGCAACCCACTCCAGTATTCTTGCCTGGAGAATCCCAGGATCGGGGAAGCCTTGGTGGGCTGCCGTCTATGGGGTCGCGCAGAGTCAGACACAACTGAAGCGACTTAGCAGCAGCAGCAGCATGTCCTTGGTACAGAGTGACCTGGGGAGTTCATCTTTCAGTGTCCTATCCTTTTGCCTTTTCATACTGTTCATGGGGTTCTCAAGGCAAGAATACTGAAGTGGTTTGCTGTTCCCTTCTCCAGTGGACCACATTCTGTCAGACCTCTCCACCATGACCCATCCATCTTGGGTGGCCCCATACGGCATGGCTTAGTTTCATTGAGTTAGACAAGGCTGTGGTCCATGTGATCGGATTGGCTAGTTGTCTGTGATTGTAGTTTCAGTCTGTCTGCCCTCTGATCCCCTCTCAGTGCCTACCATCTTACTTGGGTTTCACCTACCTTGGACAGGGTTTCACTTACCTTGGACGTGGGGACTCTCTTCACAGCTGCTCCAGCAAAGAGCAGCCGCTGCTCCTTACCTTGGACTTGGGGTAGCTCCTCTCGGCCACTGCCCCTGACCTCCAGCCCGGGGTATCTCCTCTCGGCTAGTTATTAGAGCAATGTAACTTAAAATACTACTTCATGCATATTAGAATGACTTTTAAAAAGCTGGCAATACCAAGTGCTGACAAATATATGTGGAGCTCATACACTGTTACTGAGAATGCAAAATGATGCTGCCACTTTAGACACTGGCTGTTTATTATTTTTTCAAAATAGAGTTAAACATATGCTTACAATATGACCCCAGAATTTCACTCTTAGTTGTTTAACCAAGAAAAAGGAAGGCTTGTCAATAAAACAAAAACAGGGCCATCGCTGGCAGTCCAGGGGTTAAGACTCTGTGCCTCAGTTCAGGGCGCACAGGTTCAATCCCTGGTTGGGGAAAAGAAATCCCACATGCCACATGGTGGGGCCAAAAAAAAAAAAGCATTAAACAAATTTTTTTTTACACATAAATGTTCAAAGCAGCAGTATTTCTAATGGCTTTAACCTGGAAATAACCCAAGAGTTCATCATCTGGTAAATGGATAAATGTGGATAAACAAAATCCATATACTGCAGTATTTCAGTGATAAAAACATGGCTGAATCTCAAGAGCATCCTGCAGAAGGTAGCCAAGTCCCAAAAGACTCAGCACCACGAATCCATCTATGTGATGTTACAGAATAGGCAGAACCATAGCCAGTGTGGCTCAGTGGGTGTGGACTGACTGCAGAGGACCCCAGGAAAACCTTTGGGAATGATGGAAATAGTCTATGTTTTTCTGTGGGGTTTTTTTTTTTTTTTTGGCCCTGCTGCATGGCTTGTGAGATCCTAGTTTTCTAGTCAAGGATTGAACCCAGGCCCCCAGCATTGAAAGCTCAGAGTGCCAACCACTAAACTGCCAGGAAATTCCCAAAATATTTTACATCTTAATTGTTGTGGGAGGTTATACAGCTCTATACATTTGCAAATGTATACATTCCAACTCATGGAAATGTACACTTAAAGTGAGTAAATTTTATTGTATGCAGTTGAACCTAAATAATATCGTTTTACAAAAAAAAGATAGGAAGATACTGGTATCTTGAGATAAAAGTCAGAAAGACAAGAGTGGAAGGAATTCTGTTTTCTTCTGTATGGTTAGTGCTTATCCTCTGTTTATCCTCCCTACCAATCCGTTCCATCTTCCACTGGGTGGAAGTTCATGAACAAATGGATAGTAAGTGGCATTTCCAACTGGGCCAGATCAAGTCTGACAGCAAAGTTTGGAAGTTAATATTGGTCCAAAACTGACTCAAAGAAAAGGTAGTCAGAACCAGGTGGGACTTTCCCATCAACAGCACCCACTTTTTTGCCCATTACAATGGTTTGGATTCTCAGATGCTCATTTGGCACACTGTTCTGTGTAAACATGTTACTAGCCAATGGGGCAAAAGGCAGGGGTGGTTAGAGGAGGAGGCAGTTCGTGTACGATTGCCTTTTTAAAAATACTTACTTTTGTCTGTGCTGGGTCTTGGTTGCGGCACGTGGGATCTTTTCACTGCGGCACGTGGGCTTCTCTCTAGTTGAGACCTGAGGCTCAGTAGTTGTGGTACGTCATGTGGGATCTTGTTCCCGGACCAGGAATCAAACCTGCATCCCTGCATTGCCAGGTGGATTCTTAACCACTGGACAATGACCAGGGAAGTCCCACGATTGCCTTATTTTAGGTGAGATGTTACTTTGTTAGATGGCACTAAATGCCCACAGCACTTCTAGTCATGGAGTCACTAAAACCATGGCTGCACGTCGTCAAGGGCCTTGGGTTGCAGGGAAAGATGTAAGCAGCTGGAAAGATAATGGCAGCTCTGTGGTTGAATCAAGAGTGCAGAGAGTTGGATTCAGGAAGCCTGTCTTCAAATTTGGTCTCTGCCGCTTACTGGCTCTGCAGTCTTCAGTGTGACTTGGTCCCTCCGAGGCTGGGTTTCCTCGTCTGAGCAGCGGGTCGGCTGGACTAGATGCCCACCCGCCCAGTGGTTCTTGATTGCAGTGAAGGGTGGTACAGTGTTAGGACTGCTGATGGGCTCTGGAGTACTTGGTAACTGAGAAACCAAAGTTTACATGGCTCCATTTTGTGGTGTTACAGGTTCAGCTTGTGGGTTTAGACGAAGAGAGTTCAGAGTTTATCTGCCGGAACACCTTCGACCACCCGTACCCCACCACCAAGCTCATGTGGATCCCTGACACGAAAGGCGTGTATCCAGACCTGCTGGCGACGAGCGGCGACTATCTCCGCGTGTGGAGGGTGAGCGGGCGCTCGTCTGGCCTCGAGTGGCAGCTGTGGACTCACAGAGAGCAGGCCGGGGCTGGAGGCCGGGTCACTGCAGCCAGGAGAAGCAAGTGGTAGCGGGTGGACTGAGCTTGTTGGGCTCAGCAGATGTCCTGGTCAGTCTGGCCCAGATTTCCTTGAAGTTGGGCGCAGTCTGCCCTGGAAACTCAGGGCTCAGTGAACGTGGTATAAGGACGAGAGCCTTCTGTGGGGGTGGGGCACCTGAGGCCTCTCATTCTGCTCACAGCCAGGATATTTTTGAGTACACTGAACGAAATCCTGGGCCACTGGTTCTGTTGCAGCGTGGGAGTGGACGGTGGGCCTCGCCTCCCCTCAGCTGAGCCGTCACCGCAGCCTCTCCTGTAGCTGGAGGTGTAGCACCCGGCCAGGAGGGTACAGATACTGCTTTGGGCAGGATGAGAAGACCTCTTGTCTTAGAAGGATTTGGGGGTGAAAATTTGGAAAACAGCTGGGCGGAGGAGAAAGCTTGGAAAGAAGTAGTATTCAAGTCATTCCTCTGGGCTGTAGTATTCTTCATGATAAAACTGTCTCCACATGTCTTATATTTACTAAGGTATCATCTGAAAGAGGCATGGAAGATTTTTTGTGAAACTAAGACTGGCTGAGTTTGTAAAAATTATTCTTCCTTTAGGTTGGCGAAACAGAGACCAGGTTGGAATGTTTGCTGAACAATAACAAGAACTCGGATTTCTGTGCTCCTCTGACTTCCTTTGACTGGAATGAGGTGGATCCTTATCTTTTAGGTAAGGAGCCAGGGAAGGGGTATCCCGGTGTGAAGAAGCAGAGATACGTGTTCTCAGCTGTCACACTGGGCCTTGAGGTACGTGCAGCCTCCTAACACGGGGGTGAATGGGAAAGAGGCTAAATAAGGAATGTGATTATTAATTCCTCCTGTGGAATCGAGCTTCCCACATGTGCAAGTCTCATCTCTCCAGGCAGAGGCTGAGGCCCTGGGGTGAGGACTGAGTCCATGACGCTTGCATTCTCCTGGTACCCTCCCTGTACTCAGGAAGTGCTTGCTGCCTGTCTGCAGCTCAACAGATGAACAGGCACAAGGAGAGGGGCTGGCGCGGGACCTCAACACTGGCAGCCGCTGACACACACTGGTTGTTTGCAGGTACCTCTAGCATCGACACAACGTGTACCATCTGGGGGCTGGAGACCGGGCAGGTGTTGGGGCGAGTGAATCTCGTGTCTGGCCACGTGAAGACCCAGCTCATCGCCCATGACAAAGAGGTACTGATGCTGCTCTGCAGGTGCTTTCTCTGCCTTAGTGTGAGGTCAGGCCGTTGTCTTCCTTTTTTGCAAGTGATGTGGAAGATATAATGCTGATGTCTTCTCATCTAAATTGAAAACAGTAATATGTCAAAACAGTGGAAAACAGTATGACATGAGTGCATTTTTGTTGACTCATATAAACAACTTATTCTGTAGTCTGTTGTTTTTCTTTTTGTGCCAGAGATTGCTGGTTTTTAATAACAGACTCTCTTAGAGGCAAACTTGGACCTGATGTGATTAAAAAAATAATCGTATAATTTTAGAGTAACACTTACCTTGAAATATATTTACTTTTTTGGGAGCAGGAAGGCAAGAAGAGGGGAAATTTCCTGGCAGACAAAACTAATTGATTAACTCTTCTGTAAACTTGTTTTATGAATTTCTAGTATGTTCACTTAATACTTACATGTGTAATACTATTTGGAATTGAATATGCTTAACTTTGATGGTTATGTTTCTCCTATGTGTATTTGAAGAGCTGAAGGGAGCGAGCTCTAATTGTATTTACAGAGCCTTCTTCTGAGTAATTTTGTAAAATGGTCATAAATCTTATAACTCCCAGAGCTACCACGTGCTGGTCCTCCCACCAGGGAAATCACAAGATGTCTCCTGTGGGTAGTGTTTCCTTTTCTCTCCAACTCCTGCGCAGCGAGGAGTGTTAATGTCTGTACAGATTAAAAGGATGCCTAGACATTAGTTGAGAGCTGTGAGGTTGTCCACAGAAGTTGGTGACCAGGTTATCATTCTTAGTGAGAGGTCGTTCTTCAGCTTTCTGTGCTCCCAGCGCCGAGATCTGTTAAAGTCTGCTTGACTCGGTCACCATAAAACAAGGGGCAGAGGAAGAGCGTGACCTGCCGGGAGCACCAGTAAGCGCGTCCTGGCACCCAGTGGAGCAAGTTGCTACATTTTGGTTCTGTGACACTTAGCCTGTCGTTCTCTGTCAGGGTCCAACCCGGAAAACTAGAGCTACTCCGCATGTTTAACCTGAGGGGATTTAATGAGGAGATGGCTCACACAGATGATGGTAAAGCTGAGGAGCCACACTGGCCACAGTGAGGTCGTCTGGGCAAGAGGAACAGCGAGTTTAACAGCCAGAAGGCCCTGAACCAACACCCTGGCCTCAAAGACAGGAACCTCAGGGTGGTTGTCCCGAGAGAAACGACACCTCCCAGCGCCTTTGGTTTTTCTCCGTCCGGATCTCTGTTGAAGTAAAGACTTGCTCGGAGGTTCTCGTTGCTGCTGGCGGGTTGGTGCAGAGGAGGGTAGTGTGTGTCTGGGAGTTGTCACCCTCTCTTGGCTTCTGATGGAATATGTGGGTGGAACCGGGAGGAAGGAGCAGTCAGAGTGGCTTTACACACTTGGCTCTACTGCCTGTGGGCACCTTATTGCTCAGTGAAGCTGCCGGGGCGTCCCTGTCCCTGAGAGTCAGAGCGCCAGCCGTGGGTGCACGTGTGGATAAACGCACCCCAGCCCTGACGCAGCTGGCCGGTGCTGGCCAGTGCCTGGGTCTGTCGGGTCTTGGAATGGCAGCCTACTTTCCTGTTGAACCACTCCTCGTTCCCACCATAGAGAGAGAAGTGCAGTGTCTTCATTGTCAGCCAGAGGAAGGGCAATTTATGATGTTGATTAGAAACAGATGCTTGTTTGTCGGTGTCCCCCAGAAGGTAGAACCTCAGGAAGGCTGGAGTCACAGTGTGAGGGACAGGTTCCACTCATGTCTCCCCAGAAGTCAGCTCTTACAGTCCTTGGCCCCAGGAGATGGGTTTTGTTTGGCATTTTTGTTTTTCTTTGTTCAGCATTTTGTTTTTCTTTTTCTCTCTCTCCGCTTGTCTGGCTCTGGCTTTGTCTGTCTCTCTTTGTCCCTTTCTTTCTCTGAAACCCTCAGTTGCTCTCTGTCTGTTTTCTCATAGACGTTAGTGCAATACAAAGTTTGCAGCAGGTAATAAATGCAGAAGACAATAATTCAAAACCTAAGTTGATACACTTACGAACACAAACCAACTAGGAGAAGAAACAGCATTTGCTAGGAGAGCAATATTAACCCTCTTTGTAAATAAAGGAATACCCAAGCCTCCCGTGATTCAGAGTGGCTCTTAGCTCTTTCTTGCACATGGGTCTCAGGTCCAGGTTTCACAGCAGAACTGTGGTCAGAGGAGGGCCACTTCCACCTCTCCAGTCGATGACCTCAGCCTTGATGTGGTCATGGATCTGCTCTGATTGTACATACATGAAAGCCATGAGGGCCAGGAAATAAATGTCTCAGTCTCCTAACAGGGTGGCGGGAGATAGCCACTGGTTCTGGCTTCATTGAGCCTGTCCAGGTCGACCGGGTAGAATACTTGCTGAGTTATTTGTGCTCTGTTGGTCAGCAGGGTATGTGCTATGTTATCACGGGAGGTGGAGGAAGAATACTTGGAAGGTAGCAAGTGAGAGGAAGCCTACCGGCTTCCACCGTAGGATGGTTGTCACTCTTTGGGTAATCATTGGTGTTAGCACTCTCGGTTTCCTGTCCTCACAGGCGCGGTGTGGCTTTATTCACCTCCTTCCAAGTCATGAGCAGGGGTTTAGATGAACCAGGGGACAGTAGGTTTCCCTGTGACATGAAAAGGAGGTAACTGACCTGAATCTGACTGTTGCTTCTTACTCACCAACAGGTCTACGACATTGCATTTAGCCGGGCGGGGGGCGGCAGGGACATGTTCGCCTCCGTGGGTGCCGATGGCTCCGTGCGGATGTTTGACCTCCGTCACCTAGAACACAGCACCATCATTTATGAAGACCCACAGCATCACCCACTGCTGCGCCTCTGCTGGAACAAGCAGGACCCCAACTACCTGGCCACCATGGCCATGGATGGAATGGAGGTGAGAACCCCACTTCAGGCTCACCTAGGCCTTGCGACTCTGCTCCAGCCCGGCTTTGTGGATCCAGGAAAGCGGTTCTCAGCTGACGGCAGTTTTCTCCCCAGAGGATTTTTGGATCCACCTGGAGACGTTTTGTATTGTCCCAACTTCGGAGGGGGTGGGGGGTGCAGGAAGGGGTGGTGCTCCTAGAGTCTGGAAGTTGGGGGCCTGTGGTGCCCAGGACCACTCCCCACAACACACAGCACAGCGTTATCCCACCCCAATGTCAGTAGTGCCGAAACTGAGAAAACCTGATCTAGAATAAGGGTGTGTGTCAAGAACTTGGAGTACATAGAGAGCTGGACTCTGAGCCAAGAACAGCAGTATCTAAAAAGTCAACCATATCATTCATGCTTCTGGTGCCAAGTAGACGAACAGGCAGTTTTCCCTCTGTCATCTGGGCAGAGTCTTCTAGCCTTAGTGAGTAGACGGGGAAATGGCCACTGTATAGCCTATTGTTTCATAGAAGCAGTCAGCTGTGGGTGCACATGATGCCGTGATGAATTGTGTTTTGAGGAAGCCAGTACCTTTCAGATTTTGCTTTGGGGTTCGGGGGCGAGGGCTCTCATCTGCCCAGCTGAGCAGGCACAGAATTCTGAGTACACGCACCTGATGGCACGTGGTGGACTGTCCACATTCATGTTACCTGCCCCTCCGCCTCCCCTGCAGCCTAGAAGCCCCATGTGGCTTATGATACAGACTACAAATGACCCGTTCCTTTGTTTCCTTTTTCCTCAATCTTATAGTTACTTTGGGGACCCCTCTGTCTCTAAGAGTCTTTTAAGTCTACAGATGAGCAAGTTATATGTACACGTTTTTTTCCCCTTGTGTAGTATCTTTTTTTCTTTTTTCCTGTCACCCACCGGGGTTTCTTGTTCTTTCTGCAGGTAGTGATTCTGGACGTCCGAGTTCCCTGCACACCTGTTGCCAGGTTAAACAACCACCGAGCATGCGTCAATGGCATTGCGTGGGCCCCACACTCATCCTGCCACATCTGTACTGCAGGTAATTACTGGAGGCGGGTGATGGGAAGGGAGGGAAGGGGAGGTTTTCCTCTGGTCTCTTTAGCATCGTAATCCTCACTGTATCCCGAGGAAGGTTTGAGAGATTTACACAGAGTGATGCCCCTGAGAACCTCCCTACACTAGCACAGCTGAGACAGTCTGAACTCCCAGATGATCTCATACCCTCAGCGACACCAGAGAATCTGTGTACTGTCTCCATCATATACAGTTACAGGCTCATGTTGCCCACTGTGTGCCCCCAGAATCCTGGCTTGCACAGGAGGTGCATCCAGGAGTATGAGAAGGGGCAGTCTCCTTGGCTGTAACCTCTGCCCCGCCGCCCCCGGCCCCTGCACTGAGCTCTGGGTGCCTTGACGGGCCCTGCAGAACCTGACTGGATATGCAGCATGTGGTATGTAGTTCCCGTTTCACCATCTGCTAGACCCCAAGAGTACCCCTTAAAAATGTGGTGGCCGTCAGAGTTCTTTTATCATAGAAATAATGTCTGGTATTAAAAATTAAACAACACTGAAACAGGCCGAGGTGTATGAAACAGGAGGATGAAAGGCATCTTCCCTCCTTCCTTTCCCGTTTCTACCTTAGCAATGTAGTTTGGTGGTTTGGGGCCAATTCAGCATGAATTTGAAAGCGTGAAGCTTTTCCTGTGGGGAGCCTGCTCATGCCTGTCCATGTTGAGGAGCAGCCAGAGGCCCAGGCCCACCCACTTCCTCCGAGCCTCGCTGTGGCCTGACTTCTTCACTGTGGCCCTCGCTGATGTATGCATGTCCATAGCATGGGGGAAAATCGCGTTAAATAACTGAATCATCAGAGAGGCATCTTTAACGACTCGGGTACTTTAAGTGGCTGAAGATGCCATGTGTGGGATCCCATTCCAGCTTTCTTCCCTGATGTCCACCTCAGAGGAGATTAGGTGTCGGTCTGAGTCCCTCTGCCATCCCCACTCTGCTGTGGTGAATGGGCCCTGAGACGCAGAGGTGGAGGGCTCTGCCCTTCACTGGTGCGGAGCTCTGTGGCTCAGGGCACCTGCCTTAACGTTTCCTCGTCATTAAAACCTCCCTCCATGGGGTCTGGGTGAGTGAGTGCTCTGTAAAGTGTGCCCCTGCCTGATGCAGGGCTCGTGACCCTCACTGCCTGAGTGGTGACTTGCCTGCCGGCTCTCTGTGTCCCCAGCGGATGACCATCAGGCCCTCATCTGGGACATCCAGCAGATGCCCCGGGCCATCGAGGACCCGATCCTGGCCTACACAGCTGAGGGGGAGATCAACAACGTGCAGTGGGCGTCGACCCAGCCTGACTGGATCGCCATCTGCTACAACAACTGCCTGGAGATACTCAGAGTGTAGAGTCAGTGGCGCTGTGCCCGCAGCGGGGCTCGTGTGGCTCCCGCCCCTGCCCCACCCCCGGAGTGAGAAGACGCGCGTTTCCGGTGGCCAGTACGTCTGTCGTTGCTTTGCACCCGCTGTTAGCAGAAACTGCTCCAAAGTCCCCGGCCAGCTGCCCACCGCTCGCTGTGCCGGACTCAGTGCCGCGCGGCGCCTCCTCAGCCCAGGGCTGAGTGTTTCGATTTCTCTCTCCTTTCCTCATCTCTTTTGGTTCTGCTATTAAACATTTCTGTATATCTGTTTGTCAGCCTTCGTGTTAATGAGCTCTGTGGGCAGCGGCTACGTCTGTATTCGTCTGTCGCAGATGTCTCTGTCTGCCCAAGACAGCAGTCTGGGTCCTTGTCCATGTGAGCACTTCCTGGGAACAAACACCAGTTTGAAACTGTCTTTCTTCATGTTATCCATGTCTCTTAACAAATTTCAACTTTGTATATTTTTTAATCTATCAGGCTAATTTTTTAACGAAAAGAATTTTACTCCCTGGCCTCTTCCTTGGTTTTATCACCCTCCCTGTTGACACCTTCCTCTCTTCCCTCCCTGCCTGGATCTGGCCCCAGGCCCCTGACCCTCCGAGCAGTTTGCCTTCTTGAATCACTGCCTGGGCGGAATATACCTGACTGGGAGTCCCAAACCTCCTCGGTGCTCTGAAGTCGGCCGGCTCACGCCTTTCCTTGGCCTGGCTCTTGTCGAGGGCATTCTGAGCTCCAGAATAGACGTGCGACCCCTGCTCTTACTCCCTCAAGTACATACGCCTGTCCAGCCCCCCAGGACATACTGAGCTAGCCAGGCTAATGGGGGTGCCTGACTCCCGGGGGACGGTGGCAGGAAGGCTGAGCTTAGAGTATGTTTCGGTCCACAGTTTAAGAGTCTGTTTTTCTCTCCAAATATTAACCCCCAACCATTCTCTTTCATGTCTTGAACAGTAGACAGGAATGATGTAGCAGCTGAACTTCAGTATCTCTGTCTGTTTAGTTCACTGTGACTGGTGGTACGTTGGCCACTCTCCCGCTAGAGAGGAGAGAAAGCCCTCCTTGGCAGGTGCCCAGTCTGAGTGTCCATCCCAAACAAGATCTCTAGAGTGTGGGAGATGGTCAGCTCTTGCAGAGGATGGATTCAGGCAGGGGTGATCCCAGGCCATCAATTAAACAGAGAGCAAGAGAACTTCAGAGACCCAGGGCCAGCCAGTTCAGAGCCCCATGAACCCATCAGCCGCTCTGCCCCGAGTTTTGGTTCTGAGCAGTATTGGACATGGAGGCGGCGGGTGTCTGTTTCCGTTAGATGAACGAGTTCCAGGGAGGGGTCTTGTGTGTGACTCTGGTGGTAGGCGAGTCTTTGGGCAGGCAGAGTTTGGGATGTGCCCAGAGTCTGGGGGAGTATGGTTTGCTGCGCTCTGCCAAGTGCCCGAAGGTTTCTGAGACCCTCTGAGTTGAGCAGCTGGGAGTGGAGAGTAGCAGGCCTTGGCGCCAAAGATCTTGTCCACTGGGGCTCTCGCCTGCCCTTGAGAAGCAAAGCAGCTAGCTTTGTGTTTCTGGGCCCTTAAAGTCTCTTGGTTGAGTCTCCCTTTTCAGAAGCAGATGGATTGGTATCCCCAAAGTCATAGCTCTTTGCTTTCATACATGGGGGCTTGTCCCAAAGAAAAAGCCTCTTTTTCCTTTTCAGTCAGGGTATTTCCACTTCCACCTTTATTCTTGCTTCTGATTTGGGGGCTCTCCAACTGGCTGTCTGCTTGGCCAGTCCTCCTGCGTTTACCGCCAGCTTTGCCCTGCATCATTTTTGGACATGTGACACGAACCAGTCCTTGGTCAGAACCCTCCTCTGCTTGTTATTGTGTTTGATGGTTCCAGGGTCCTTCCCTCAAGGGTAGCAAGGCTAAGTTGAATGTCGCTGGCTCTGGGAGGCCGTCAGTTCCTTCCTGTGGAAAGGGTCTTGAAATGGAGTCTAGTGGGAGAGGTCGTTCTGGGGACAGGGCTTAACTCCACTGAGTTCTGAGTTAAGAGCCCTTCCCTGATCTGCACTTTTGTGGTCTGAGTGGTGAGGAGATTTGTCACCTGGAACTTGAAAGCATCCTGGAGAGAAAAGTTCATTACTAGGAATGAGGATATTTTGGACAAAGTTGCTATTTACCGTGGAAACCAACAACTTTTGATTTTTTTTTTCTTTCTTTTTTTCCTTTGCCCTGTGGACTCCCAGCCCTGTCACCCTCCTTAGGCCCTGAGGTGTGGTCCTCTTCCTCCCAACATCCCACCTGGGCCCAGGTGAGACTCCGCAGCTCACCTGGGGGGAGAGAGACGCACACACGCATGCACGCGTGCACACGCAGTAGCTGGGATGCTAGAATGTTGAAGGCTCCCTCTCCTTCCCTTCATGCCCTGAACCAGATGGCCTCAGGGCTGAGGAGGGGATTTCTGTAGTCTCAGGATTTAGAAAGCCTCTTAGTCAGCCACGCTCCAGGAAGCAGAGATCTGCTGTAGTTTCAAAAGCAAGTGTTGGTTTAATTTGTTTAGGTTCTCAGATTGCCAGCTGGAGAGAAGAGGTGGGAGGCGCTGCCTCTGTCCTCCTTGAACGTGAGAAGAGCCCTGGGAAGGCTGTGCTGGCACCTCTTGGCTCTGGCTCTCCCGGCTGTCGCGCTTTGACGTGGTCTTGGACCCCTGAGCCACAGCCACCTTTGTTTTTCTTGTCCTTCCTGAGGGGAGGCAGCTGCTGAATATGTCAGGCTTCAGGCTCCCCATCAGAGAGTTGGCAAAAGTCCTTTGAAAGCGTGAGTGTTTACACCCAGGAGAATCAGAAGCCTTTCTTTCCAGGAAGGAACTAGGCGCACGATGAGGACTTGAAGAGAGAAGATGTTTGATGATCAGGGGAGAATCTCTTATCAGAACCAGGATTGGCTCTCAGAGTACTGGTTAAGATTTGAGAAGAAACAGAAAAAAAACTGAGACTCCAACAAGTTTTTGATGACAGGTGTGGCTGAAATTTTAGGAGGAGATTGAGGATGGGAGAGGAAATCAGTGATGATGAAGAAGGTATTCGAGGGTGGTACAGGTCTGAGGTGAGGAAGTAGGCAGACTGTCAGACTGTCATGTGGCTGTGGGGTGAGACTGTTCTCGGGCTGTGTCAACCTTCCAGGACCATTCAGCGATGTCTGTGATGCTGGGGACAGGGTGACAGAGGGACCCCTTCCTGCTGCATTTCAACCCTGTTGCTGTTTGGTGGCAGAAATCTGCAGGAGTTGAGAGCCCCTCAGTCCTTCCAAACCATGGCTCTTCTTGGTCGTAGGTTTGTAGACGGCAGAAGCGGAGGTTGCAAGGTCATAGCGACTCCCCACCCCGCTGTCCTCTTTCTCTTTCTCTTACCTCCCCACCCTTTGCCCCTGTAGATCTCTCTTCCTGCTGTAGCCTGGGCCTTGAATTCCCAGCCTGCGACATATGTAGGAGCTTCACAGTCTGCCAGCTATGGGAGGCCCGCCTCGTATCTTCCCCACCGTCCCCAGGTCCTTTGACTGCCCGGCTTAGGGGAAGGGAGACCATTAAAGCAGAAGCCCCAGAGCAGACTCTGCCCTTTCCTGTCTGTGCTCCGGGATAAGCAAGGAAGGTCATGCTAGTCACTTCAGTTGGGTTTTCCCTGGGAGGAGGGCTGAGCCGAGCAGTCAACTGTGACCCCTGGGCCAGGCTCTCCAAGAAGGGTCGTCCCTGCACTGGCTGGGCCAGCTACTTAGTGTTGCAGAGCCTCGCCCTCTTTTCCCACCATGTCATTGCTGCTAATGGTCAAGGTCAAATATATGGCCACATGGAATGGGCCAGGTCCTCTCAGGCTCCTTTGTGGATGTGATTTTTTTTTTAAGAATGCAAACATGCAGGTGCCTTCCCGAGAGGCTTGGACTGGTGTCTCCAACCAGAAACAGATAAGCTAATCAGAGTATGAACTCAAGAGGAGGGATGTCAGCAGACTGTGTAACAGCTGGAAAACGTCCACGTACCGGCCTTTAGGACAACCCAGGGGATCAGAACTCGGGATCCCTGCTCTTTAAAAGAACGTTCTCCCCTTGGGTTGATAATGCGGTGTGTTATGAAACTTGTGGAGCTAAAGCTTGGACTTGCTGGAGTCGAAGATGGATCATTTGATGTGGTTCCTGTGTATGTGATGACCCCTGTCAGTGACCTTCCAGCCTTCCTCCCCGAGCGTGAATTTGTAGCATGATTGTACAAATCTCTCTGTAGAAAATGGAGGTTTCTTGTTCTCTGAAGTGTTAAGCTCTAGCCAATCAGTTTCTGTCCCCTTTAGCCTAGTGTGTCCGAACTTAATTTCTCGCTATGTATTTAAACTTTTTCTCTGTATCATAGGTTTTGTGGCATCCCGTGGTCAGGTGGAGAGGAAGCTGCCCCTTACAGAACTGTACTGTAACCATTTTTTAGAGAAACATTATTTTCACAGGACTGATTATACACAGGGCTTGTAAAAAAATTTTTAACACTGTGCTGTGAAGCCACGCTGGTAAATCTCCATTGAAGGCTACTTCAAAGGCACCTGAAAGTGGAGTGTTATATCTATGACTTTATTTCTTGCTTCCTAAGTATATTAAACCTAATTTTCACCCTTTCATTCTGTTTCAGCCTCCTGTATAAGAAGTACCGTATTTTCTGCCCATCATACTTTGTAATAAAACTTGAACATGTATAGACTGACTGAATTTCTTCTTGTGATAAATTCAGTTTTTCCCATTCTGCCATGGCAGTCATGTTCCACAGACACTGGCCAGGGGATTAGACTCTACCTCAGCCCATCACACTATCGGATGGCCTAACGCATCACCTGTAACAAAACACAGAGCATGTACTGCCTGCCAGGGGCCCATGGCCTTCAGGTTGCTTGCAGAGGACCAGGAGAGACATCCATATAAACAAATACTGGCCACGTCCCATGCAGTGACTCAGATTCAGGTTACCTGGTGGCCCTGTGGAGGAGAGGATCGCCTGCGCCTGGGTGGGAGTCACAGGATCAGGGAAAACTTCATGAGACAAATGCTTGAACTGGGTTTTGAAGACTGAGTTGGAGTTTTCTGGGTATAGAGAAAGGCATTTAAGGCAGAGAGAACATCCATGTACAGATCTAGAGAGGGTAGATTTCTCCCTCAGTCCAGTGATTAAGACCTCACCTCCCAATGCAGAGGACACGGGTTCAGTCCCTAGTTGGGGAGCTAAGATCCCGCATGCCTCCTGGCCAAAAAAACCAAAACATGAACCAGAAGCAATATTGTAGCAAATTCAAAAAGATTTTAAAAACTGTCTGCATCAAAAAAATTTGCAGTTGCTGGAGGGGAGGGATGGTTAGGGAATTTGGGATGGTCATGTACACACTGCTGTATTTAAAATGGATAACTGACAAGGACCTATCACAGAGCACATGGAACTCTGCCCAGTGTTGGGTGGCAGCCTGGATGGGAAAAGGGTTTAGGGGAGAATGGATACATCTATATGTATGACTCAGTCCCTTTGCTGTACATCTGCAACTATCACAACATTATTAATTGGCTATACCTCAATACAAAGTAAAAAATTTTAAAAATAAAGGAAAACCTAAAAAGTAAATGTTAAGGTACAGACATGTATGAAGGGTTATGTGAACACGCAGAGGGCATCTGAGCCCAAATGGAGAATTTGGAGAGCTTTCCTCTGGCGGGAAATAATGCCTGAGCTATAAATCTTGAAGGAAAGACAAAAACTAGCCAGAAGTAAGACTGAACAGCAAAGACACAGGTTTGTGGTTAATACAAGAATTGGGAGAAGCAATCTGATATTTCTACATAAACTGCAAAGTACAGGGAGGAGAGTGCCTAGCCCCAAGGAGCTTCAATAAAAAAGAAATGGAACAATTCATAAGTGTACTATGGGCTTCCCTGATAGCTCGGTTGGTAAAGAATCCACCTGCAATGCAGGAGACCCTGGTTTGATTCCTGGGTCTGGAAGTTCTGCTGGAGAAGGGATAGGCTACCCATTCTAGTATTCTTGGGCTTCCCTTGTGGCTCAGCTGGTAAAGAATCTGCCTGCAATGCAGAAGACCTGGGCTTGATCCCTGGCTTGGGAAGATCCCCTGGAAAAGGGAAAGGCTACCCACTCCAGTATTCTGGCCTGGAGAATTCCATGGACTGTATAGTTCATGGGGTCGCAAAGAGTCGGACATAACTGAGCGATTTTGACTTTCACATAAATGTACTATTAATTACAGCTAAAAATTCAAAGAAGAACTCAAGATCGCTTTACCTGAGGTGGTGACAGCTGAACTGGGTCTTGAAGCATGATAAAGATTTACCAGCAAGATAGTGACGTCACTCCAAGCAGAAAGGAGCAAAGAAGTGATAACTTCTATTCAGAGTACAGTGAGTAACTGCCTCCGACCTGACTCTAGTGTCAGGGCATGAGACCAGAAAAATGAGTAGATCTGAGTTTATGGAGATTTTATATAATAATAACAAAGTCTATACCTGTGTATTTTATCCATTATCCCATTTAATCCTAGCAAGGCTATTCTGGCCTCCCTGATGACTCAGTGGTAAAGAATCTGCCAGCCAATGCAGGAAACTCGGGTTCCATTCCTGGGTAGGGAATATCCCCTGAAGAAAGAAATGGCAGCCTTCTATAATATTCTTGCCTGGGAAATCCCATGGACAGAGGAGCCTGGTGGGCTATATATAGTCCACGCCGTGGCAGAAGAGTCAGACACAACCTTGAGACTAAATAACAACAAGGCTATTTACAGGTCAGGAAATTGAAATACAGGAAGTAAAGGAGCTTGCTCAAGGTTACACTAGTAATAAAACAGCCGGGGTTTGAACCCACCAGTTCAAACCAGAGGGCACAGGCTTAAGCTGTTTAACACACCAAGTCCTTTGGATTTAACCTCACCAGCCTGGGGAGCCACTGGAAAGTTGGTCACGGTCGCTGGCTTTGTTTCTTCTACCTTCTCTTCCTAATGGCCTCAGTTTTCTCTTCTGGGAGAGAAGAGGGAAAACGCAGAGGGGAATTTGGCTCTTGAAAATTCTTCTGATTTTTCTCTCTCTCCAGGATGGCAAGCATCAGTTACTTTTAGGGACTTTGTCACTATGGTCATCTCTGCTATTTACGTAAGACTTTATTACTTTAAAGGCGTCCCTGGTGGCTCAGATGGTAAAGAATCCTTCTGCAATGTAGGAGACCCAGGTTTGATCCCTGGGTGGGGAAGATCCCCCTGGAGAAGAGAATGGCTACCCACTCCAGTATTCTTGCCTGGGAAATCCCATGGACAGCGGACCCTGGCGGGCTGTAGTCCATAGGGTCGCAAAGAATCGAACATGACTGAGCGACTAACACTTTCACTTTATTACTTTAAAGCTCTAAGGGCTTACTTTGCGTTTTCAACCCTCCTACGTTGGTAAAGCAAGTAATAGCATCCTTATTTACAGACAGTGAAGAGGAAGTTCAGAGAGACTAAATGACTGGGCAGATCACATCTCTGCGGACGATTTCCTTACCTGTAAAGTGAAGTGACTGAACTATCCCTTTGCAACAACGTTTATCATTATAGACCTGCTCAGAGTTGGGAAGCCATTCTGAAGCAGAATCAATTTCATAACCCAGATACATCTCTAGTAGATCATTGTGGGACGTAAAGTCCGGCGCTCCCCAGGCAACCTAAGGGATTGAGTACAGGGTTGCCTCACGTAGGTCTGGGGTTTGCTCAGCGGGTACAGAAAAGCACGTACCAGGCTGCGGAACGGCTTTTGCGGGCGGTGGGGACGCGTTTTTGGAACGGACCAGGGAAAGGAAGTGTGTTACACCATCGAGTGTACCCACTCCCGGCTGCCGCGGGCACGATGCGGCGTCCTTGGCGTTCCGGCTGTCCTGGGCGGGCCTGAGCCTTTAGGTCTCCGGTGACGGGCAGAGGAGCCTACCGGCTCTGGACGGGCTCGTTTCGGTGGCAGACTGGGAGGGCAGACCTTGGCCCAGAGTCGGAGCCGATGGCAGCTTGGGCTGTTATCAGCTTGAGCAGGGCCGCTGCCCAGTGCTTGTGGGCGCGAGGCCCCGGGGTCCGGGGGGCTGTTCTGCCCTCCGCCCTGGCCTTCCAGCCTGAGCCCCCGTGCTGTAGCGCCGCTGGGGGCCGGACGCTGCACCTCACGGCCGAAGTCCCCGCGGGGCACAACAAGTGGTCCAAAGTCCGGCACATCAAGGGTCCCAAAGACGCAGAAAGGAGTCGCATCTTCTCCAAGCTCAGCTTGAGCATTCGCTTAGCGGTTAAAGGTGAGAACCTGGCGGTCACCCACCGCTGGCAGCTACCACCCTCACTGTGCCCACGCTCTCACTTGCCTCCCAAATCCCTATCCCTGGCCTTTCATTTCAAATGAACTGAAAACGTCTTTCCCAAAATACTTACCCAGCTTTCATTCAACATCGGATAAAGTGTCCTAAACGAACCGAAATCTAAGCGGTGACTTGTCTCTCTTGGCTGATGGAGGGGAGGAGAGGGCGTGGATGTCCCTTTTTTCCTTTCATGTCTTATTGAGGTGTCTCTGCTTACTCTTTTCTATCTCAGAAGGAGGCCCCAACCCTGAGCTCAACAGCAACCTGGCCAGCATCCTAGAGGTGTGTCGTAGCAAACACATGCCCAAGTCAACAATTGAGGCCGCGCTGAAAATGGAGGTGTGCTCTCAGTTTGACCTTCCTGTTATTGATCACAGCCCCTACCGAGCACATGTTTGGAAGGCCACCACACTTTAAATTATCAGAGAAGCAGTCTTGTTGACACCCTCATCTTAGAGCCTTCTGGTTACTCTTGGGCATTAGTTATGGGAGCACAGTCAGGAGTAGGATGTATAGATGGTGTACAGAACTGCAGCCTAAGACTGTTGAGCTGAGTTGAGGAGCTGGGGGAAAAAGAAAGGGCAGAGTATGATGTTAGGTTGCAGAAGGTTTGTTTTTCTGATATTGATACCTAAAAGGAGAAAAGCCAGTAGAAAGAAGGTGCAGATGATGGTGATGGTGGGAGGGACTGGGATGTAGAACCCAGGTGTGGGAATTATCTTCAAGTCCAGGTGAGGAGACACGTGTTCTCTGGGATGGATGGGAAGAATTTGAGGAAGTAGTAGTCATCTTAGTAGCTAATAGTTATTGAATGTTTACTCCAGGCCAAGTTCTTTTTATTTTTTTTCTGGCTGCATCGTGTAGTTTGTGAGATCTTAGTTCCCCAACCAGGGATGGAACCTGTGCCCTCTGCAGTGGAAGCACAGAGTAGAGTCTTAACCACTGGACCACCAGGGAAGTCTGGAGGCCAAGTTCTTTGATAAAAACTTGGTGTGCATAATTTCACTGAATCCTCGGAACAACCTCAGGTTGGAAACTGAGGCACAGAAAGATTAGGCGACTTGACCAAGTCACACAGAAAATGACCTACTGGGAACCAGACAGACCCCAAAGCCTATTTTCAAACTATCCTACACACCGCCTTCATATCAGGTGTGTGCAGATAAGGCACACACCTTTCCCCCACCTGGGGGTCCTTTATTTCCTCTGTGAAAGAGGGAGAGAGAAGTCATCAGTTGAGTGTTCCTGGGAAGATGGCAGGGCAAGGGGACAGAGAGAGAGGTGAAGATGGGGTGCATGGGCGAGGAATGAACAGAGGCAGCGTGGGGTGTCCCCATGAGATTGGTCCCTGGAGTGTTTGTTTGAACTTTGAGGCCATGCTATTCGATGAGGCCCAGGTGTGTGATTTCTCTTAGCAGTACTCAGCAGCCCAGGGTAGACTCACAGGGGTTTCATGCAGGATAAGGTAGAGGAGGATGAGTTTTAGTAGGAGTGATAGAGGGGTGGATGTGGGATTCAGCTGGGGAAGGGAGAGACCAAAACTGGGAGATGAGTGACTGATGGTTCAGGGACAGGATAAAGAGACTGCCTTACAAGGAAGGGGTAGCACTTTCAGTTACCTCTAACATTGACCCCAAGAGCTTCCTCTCAGAGAGGGAGGACAGAATTAAAGCCTTAAGAGCCTAGGCATCACCCCAGAGAGCCCATTCCATGGAGTCAACTTTGTGGTGGTTGTGGTGCCTGGGCTGGCATGGAGGAGGGAATTAGGAAACAGGAAAATGTGTTTGTGTTATCTATTGCAGAAAACCAAGGACATGTATTTGTTGTATGAGGGCCGAGGCCCCGGTGGCTCTTCTCTTCTCATCGAGGCATTATCTAACAGTAGCTCCAAGTGCCACTCGGACATCAAACATATCCTGAATAAGAATGGGTAGGTATGTGTCTGTGGAGAGTGGAAGGGGACAGAGTCTCTAGGTTCTGATTCTGGGAGAGGTAAGTACTGTCGTTCCTGGTGGAGTTTCAGGTTTTACACACATGTCATCCTTAGCAGAATCCAAATGGGATCATTTGTTCTCCTTTAATGTGTTCTGTAGTGGGCAGGACCCACTCCAGTGTTCTTGCCTGGAGAATCCCAGGGACGGGGGAGCCTGGTGGGCTGCCATCTATGGGGTCGCACAGAGTCGGACACGACTGAAGCGACTTAGCAGCAGCAGCAGCAGTGGGCAGCATCCAAAGGACAGGTGGAGAAGCAGTGCTGTCCACTTGTCTCATCTGTCCATAGAATGTCCAGGCCTTGGAATGTCCCGCCAGCGATGTACTCTCAGTTGTACAGGAATTGATGAACAAAGTCTTTGCAGCCTCCAAACTCCAGTCAGGGCAGAAAATAGAGGGTTGGGGACTTCCCCTGGTGGTCCAATGGCTGAGACTCCACGCTCCTCATGTAGGGGCCTGGGTTCGATCTCTAGGGGAACTAGATCCCATGTGTCGCCACTAAAAGGTCCGGCATGCTGCAGCTAAGACCTGGGCAGCTAAATTAATTAATCAAAATAAAACAGAGGGTTAGTGTTATGTTCGGATCATTCCCTTGTCCGGAGGTAGCTGGATCTTCTTCAGGAAGAGAGCTGCTCCGTGTCTGTTTATACTCCAGGGGTAGGGTGGGAATGAGTGATGGGCAGTGCTATGTGGAGGCTGAGTGTCTAAAGGGATCCATTCTGGCCCATTTCCTCGCCTATTAGGGGAATGATGGCCGAAGGAGCTCGCCACTCCTTTGACAAAAAGGGGGTGATTGTGGTTGGAGAGGAGGACAGAGAGAAGAAACCTGTGAACCTAGAGCGTGCCCTGGAGCTGGCGATAGAAGCAGGAGCTGAGGATGTCGCAGAGACTGAAGACGAAGAGGAAAAGAACATTTTTAAAGTGAGTAAGAAGCCTTGGTGTCTGGTGGACTTCTGAGAGGCCCCTGATAGACATGTTAAGTATTCTTCTCTCAGTCTCTTCTGTCTTGTGCCCGGGGGACAGGTGAGATAAAAGAGCTCGCATATTGCACAGACAATTTATTAAGTGAATACTGGATAGGACTTACTCTCCTGAGGACGAGAAGGTTCAGAAGGCGCAACACTCTGTTTCTGCCAGTGAAGACTTAAACCCAGTGATACACTTCAGGAATTTCATGCAGGTGTTTGCAAACTTCTGTCCAGCTTTGTCGTGTTATCTCCTGGCTCCTTACCTCCTGACTTTCCTTTGTCCCTAGTTTATTTGTGATGCCTCTTCACTGCATCAAGTGAGGAAGAAACTGGACTCCCTGGGCCTGTGTTCTGTGTCCTGTACACTAGAGTTCATCCCCAACACAAAGGTGCGGCTGGCTGACCCCGACCTGGAGCAGGCTGCCCATCTCATCCAGGCACTCGGCAACCACGATGACGTGATCCATGTCTATGACAACATTGAGTAGCCAGACTGTACGTGCCTCCAGGCGGCCTATTCTGTAGCACAAGCTTCTGCAGCGTCCCCTAAGACTCAAGCAGATCGGGGGAGGGTGTGGGGCGGGGACCGTGCCTAGCAGGTTAGCAAGCATAGACCTGCAGTTTTGTGGTCAGCTGAATCCCTACATGTCCATGAAGCCTCTTTGTCAGCTCTGCTGGTGTCTGAGCCCTCCTGAGTGAGTCCTCCACATCCTTCTCGATGTGGGGGGTGTGGGCAGTCAGCTGGTCAAGTTCTGATCTCAGGAATCTGGCCCTTGGGGGGACAGTAGGGGCCCTGAGGGCCCATGTACTAGAAACTACTCTTCAATAATAACAGTAATTATTGACCTGAGTAGCTGCCCTGCTGTTGTGTGACTTGAGTTTTCCTGGGTTTGTGTCCAGTTGGTGGGACCCTCTTGACTTTCTTTTAAGTCTTTGGGCTTAGTTCCACTACTCCAGTCCCAAGACTGTATTTTTTTTGATTGGCCATAGAAACGTGACTCACTGCAGGTGCTTTGTGTTCTAGTGCTGGTCTAATGGCCTAAATCTGTCATTTTTTCACATACCTAATATCAATCAAACGCCTACTGTGTACCAGGAACTGTACTTACAAGCTGTTCAATTGATGCCTTGTGCTGGATTTGCTCTAAGACATTGGACCTCAGGGAGAAGACGCAGGATCTCTCTCTCCTGGAGCTGTCTGAGGGCAATGTGAACTGCTGTGCATGCATCCTTGTTCTCTTCCTGTGGCCTCTGTATCCTTCTTCTGCCAGAGAACTTAAGGCTCTAGCCCAAAGGGTGCAAATGTAAGGGACTCCCACGCCTTGCTTTGTCCAGGTCCCTCTGTGTTCTGAGTGCTTTCACTGCTGAGTGAACCTATCGGTGGGCTGCACTCGGGAAAAGAAACACCACGCTGGTTTTGAAAGCTGTCTGATGCCCAGAATGCCCAACTCTGGCCCCTCTTAATCCCTGATGCCAGTTGGATGATGGGGCACTGGGAACTGGAAAGGAAATGAGAACAGAAAGAAGGGTGAAGAGCTGAGTCAGGAGCCTGGCCAGATGGGAAATAGGAGCCATGGTACGTTTTGCTCCAAAGAGTCACTTCGAGGTTTAGAGACACCAGGAGTGCCAACCACCTGTGCTGGAGCCCATCAAGTATGTGGGGCCTGGAGTGGCTTTTTGATCCCGGTTATTCACCTTCTTATAAGTTGGTTAAGGCAGTTCTGAGCTCAGTGTAATTTTCCTGAAGGAGCCTTAGGTAAATTAGGATGGAAAAGAACTAAAACCAAATTGGCTCTAAGTGATAGCTTCACTTTCTAGGAAAAACAGATCGCTAATTCCACGATGACTTCAACAGCTGGAGAGTGAAGCCTGGGGGAAGAAAATCAATTAAATAATCCATTATGGTGCCAAGGCATGCGCTCTTATACCTCATTTCATAATGGAGGTACTACCTGGGATTTTTAGTTTTTATAGGAGATAACTCATCTAAATATCTGAATAGCACATCATTAAAACAGGGCAACATAAAGTTTAAATGCCACTTCCTAATTTATAAGATACTTTCATATTTTATTTATTTGACTTTCAAAACAAACCTATAAAATAGTCAGGCCAAGTATTTTATGCACAGATGATCTCATACCAAGCAGGTGAAAACTCTGTCTTGCATTCATAGACCTTGGTTTATAAAATAGCTTGGTTTTGTGAATGTTGAATATAGGTTAATTTGGAGAAATGTGATCATTTCTGATATGAGTAGTCTTGTACTAAGGAAGCCTGCTCGAGAGGGGAACTTGGTTACTCATGTGAAGTCCTCTGATCTAACAGATAGGATTTGTTACTGTGAATTCTGTAAACCAGTTTGTTTGCATCAAGACATTCTAGACAGCTCTACACTGACCCCTGGCGGTGCCCTGCAGTCTTCCTGCAGTTAATATGGGAAAGGCAGAAATGAAAGCTTTCTCAGACCTGTTCTGACTCTAGATCTGATGAAGACATCCTTAGCTACATAAGTTAAATTGTTAAATAGCTATTTAACTGAAAATTTAAGTAAAGATGGTATGAGCTGTTTTGCTACTAGAAATTACTTTTTAAAGAATATTTTATGTCAGAGAAAACATTTACAATATAATGTCAAATGAAAAAGATTAAAAACTGTATGTATAGTGTGGTCCAAATTTTAAAATATATATGATGCTGTATATATGAAATTTTAAGAAAAGACTAGAAGGAAGTATACCAGAATAGCAAAACTGATTATCTCTGGGTGGTGATGTTATAACTGAGTTTTATTTTCATGTATTACATTTATTATGGAAGCATTTTTTAAAAAGAAGAAAACTAGTCACGTTATCTTCCTACTAAGGAAGCAACATGTGAGCACCTGGGATTCAGGTGACCTTGAAGTCAAAAGAATGGGGTCTGGTCCTGGCTTGCCTTATCTTTGATTAGTGTCTTAACAACAAAATCATTTAGCACCTTGAGCTGGCTTGGGCTCACTTTCAAGTGTCCTTTCAGTGGGCTGGAAGTATCAGTGACAGGCTTTGTCCACAGCCTTGACTCTCACTGGGAAACGCTCATGTAGTATGTAGCTGCTGCACCTCTGCCAGGGGCCCCGGCTGAATCAGACTGGAACAGTGAGGGCTCTGCCTCCAGCTAACCATGGAAATTCAGTTGTGTGGTTACTTTTTTTTTTTCTCTTGAAAACATATGACATAGATGTCATAGAGTTGTCTTGAGAATAAAATAAGTTAATATATGCTAAGCATTTAAAACAGTGCCTGGCAGTAGTAAGCATTCAATATATGTTGGCCTTTTTTCCCACTAAGTATGAATGAACATTTTTTTTAAACATTTTTTATTTTATATTGGAGTAGAGTCAGTTAACAATATTGTGATAATTTCAGGTGTACAACAAAGCAATTCAACCATCCATATACATGTATCCTGAGTGAACATTTTTAAAAACTGAAATGTGACCAGCCTGTATTTATCTGCTTTGTAACCTGTCCCCCACCTTCTCCTTCCCCTTCACAATATATCCTAGATGCCTTTTGGTATTGGGATGGAGAAGTCCACTTCTTTCTTTTTAGTAGCTACATGGTATTTTATTATTATTAATATGTGTCATAATTTATTTAATTAGTCTCTATCAATGGATATTTGGATTGTTTATCTTATAGAAGATGCTACAATGAATACTTTTTACCATTGCTGTCTTGCAAAGTATTCTTCACAATAAATTTATAGAAGTGGAATTACAAAACACAAAGCAGTTTTTCTTTAGACGTAAATGTCAATATGTAAAAATGTAAAGATGTAAAAACAAAGCAGAGAACCCAACTGAGTGAACTGGTGATCTGAATATATTGTATGTTATCTCTGAATTAAAAGAATGTTCATCGAATCACGTGATAGGCTTTTTGGTTTGTTTCCCTGTTTTACACCAAATTCATTGAGATATCCCTTCAGAGACTTTATTCATTGGTATTTGTTGTTCCCTGTCATGTGTCCTGTGCTCTTGAAAAATGAAAAGGAATGTGTGCAGCTGGTGTGTGAGTGGCTGCTTCATGGGACTAGTACTCGGAGGCCCTGAGCTCTAGGGTTGGGTCATGAATCTTGGGGTCAGGGAAGGCTCAGGTGCTTAAACAGAAGCACCTACTCAGTGTGAGACTAGGGTGACAGACCTGAGGAGGCCTGGCCCAGTGGGGAGGCTTCACGTGGGGAAATGAAGAGGGAGGAGACAGCATAGAAAGGGAAGATGAAACACAGAGCTCAGGGAAGTGACAGCAACATCCCCATCAGAGGCTCACCTATTCATTCAACAAATACTGATTTTTGAATGTGCCAGGAAAGATGGTAGGCCATCTTTTTTGAATGACACAGCTTCTATTTTGTTGTTGTTGTTGTTGTTGTTTTTAGAGGATAGTACACTCCTGAGACATGGGAGCGGGCCAACCCCAAAGGAGAGGCCCAACTTCTGTCTTTATGCTTACTTTCTTAAAGACAGTTACAGTAGAGTAAGATAAGTGCTTTGATGAATAAAGTACTAGGTGCTTAGGTGCCCAGATTTAGGGCTTTCTGTCTGGAAAGGCTTCCTGAAGGGAGCAATGTCTAGGCTTACTTCTTCCCTGAAAGAATGAGTGTAGGGGCAAGAATGGAGGAGAGGGGTGTTTGAGACAGTGAATATGCAAAGGTTAGAGGCAAGAGAGAGTCATATTTGAGGAACCAGTCGTTCTCTGTGGCCAGAACAGAATTTGAATGATGGGGTTGTTGGAGGTGGGAAATGGAAAAACTTAGGCTGCAGAAGAAATGGTTCCAGGTCCTTCTTAACTACATTGATGTATTTGACTTTCCCTAAGGATAATGGGGACTGTAAAATCTTTCAGGAGATCATGGCAGGATCAGGGATCCATTTTAAAAGGTCACCCTGTGATGAGAGTGATCTTGAGAAGCTGTTACACTAAATACTCCAAGTAATAGACTTGGGAGGTTTGAGCTAGGAAGGTGGAGCTGGGACAGGGAGGGGAGTGGACAGATTGGAGACATGGCCACGATTAGCTGTGGGGGAAGGGAAGTGGAGAGGAAGAACTCTTCAAGTTTGATAACTCAAAAGCATCCAAGGTGGGAACCTGATGATGGAGAGAGCAAATGAGAACCATGGAGGAAAACGATCAGATCACTTTGGACCTGTGGAATTTGAAGTACCTGCAGAGTACTCAATGGGTGATGTCTCTGAAGTTCAGAAGAAAGCCCAGAAGGATCACTGCAGCGTGGGGATGTTTGAGGTGGCTGGTTCAGTGACAGACAACGGAAATGGAGTCCTCAAAAAAAGCAGTTGCTAGGAAGGTAGAGGAAAAATTAGGAGACTGTTTCCAGCTAAAAACTTATGTTGTTGTATGCGCTACTATGTGCGAGGCACTGTTCTAAGTGTTGGTGACAGGGCAGTGAACGGGACATAGTCCCTGCTCCTACACGGCTTATGTTCATTGTAGTCGGAGGAAACTGTATAATTTCAGGCTATATGAAGAAAAAGAAGGCAGCATATGGAAATACAAAATGTTGGAGGGGAGAGGGCCTATTTAGGCACTTTTGAGAGTTGACATTTGAGCAGACCTGAATGAAATGCAGGAATTAACTGTGGGAAGAGCGTTCTAGGTGGAACAAAGGGCAGGTACAAAGGTCCTGAGCCTGGTAAGCTCTAAGTATGGAAAGAAGGCCAATGTGGCTGGAGTGATTTGAGGGAGCTGGAGAGGTGAGGTGGGAGAGGATGGCGGGGGCCAACTCCTGTTGGGCCCGGATGGCCATGACAGAGTTTGAGTCTATTCTGTGTGTGATGGGAAGCCCTCGAAGGGTTGAGAACAGAGAGTGACATGATGTTAATTACATTTTACAAGGATCACTTTGGCTGCTGTGTGGAGCACATTTGTTAGGTGGCCGCAGAGGAAACAGGCAAACCTGTTAGGAGGCCAGAGCAGTCACCCAGTACATAGGGTGGTGGCTTGCACCAGGGTGAAAGTGGTGAGAAGTAATTGGATTCAGATACATTTTAAAAGGAAAGCTGAAAAGACCTGCTGGATGATTGGATAGAGGAATGTTAGAGAAAGAGTGAAATGAAGGAAGATGCCTCCTTGGTGTGTATTTTTATGACTGGGAAAACAGAGGAGCAAGGTTTTGTGGGGAAGGGGGAAAAAATCAAGAATTCAGTGTAAAACACGGTAAACTGGAGTTGTATTTTAGACATTCCAAGAGACCCTGCTGAGTAGACAGCGTCTACAGGCAAATATTTGAATTTGAATACAGGCAAATATTCCTAAATCTAAGAGGTGGATTTAAAGAAAAAGGTCTAAAGTAATTCTTAAGAGATTTGATACCCAAGGCAAAGCCACCACTAAAGGCTCTTAGTTGACAATTGAAAGCGACATCAGAGGAAGATGTTTTTGGCGTCTGATTTATCTTACACTGAACAGGGGCCCGAGGAAGGGAGCCCAGATTGTGGCGGCCTTGGAATCTGAAGATGGAGGTGTATAACATGCCGAACAGTGGAGGCTGGGAAAATTAATTATGGTCATCTCTATTTTGAAATATCATGCAGTCAAGTACAATTGTTTTGGGACAATATTAAGTGCCACGGGAAAACAGGATAAAATTTAAGCACACTACAAAACAATATGAAGCCGTTTTTATCAAACGCTGTATATTTAGGTAGGAAAGAGACAAAATATCTCTGGGGTGGAATTTTTATTTTTTTCAATTTTAATACAAAGAGCTTGTGTTGCTTTTATGACCAGAAAAAAAGTTTTCTTCCCGAAAGAACCTCACATAATGGTTTCGGTCCTGGCCAGCAGATTCCTAGGACCCACTTCCCGGCACTACCCCAGCCCCTTAGGGTGTGTGGCTGTTGAGACCCAGGAAAAGGCAGGCAGTGGTAAACCGCTCCTGCCTCCCGGCAAGCGCAGTCTCTGGACCGGAGGACTTGCTTGGGGGTCCGGCGGCAGAGGTGGCCACACGCCGGGAAGCGCTCAGAGCCAGAACCCTCCCCGTTTATTACGCGCCGGTGTGGGGACACGGAGGGGCAGGACGTCAGCCTCAGGAACCGCGGAGAGCTGGAAGGGCGGGAGGCAATGGGGCCCCTCCAAACGTCTTCCTAAACTCCAGCCCCAAAGTAGCCGGCGGGGAACCGCGCCAGCCCGCGCGCCAGTCCGCGCGCCAGCCGAGACTTGGGTGACTGACAGGAGGTGGGAATGTGGGCGGAGCCTCAAGCGCGAGCTGTGATTGGAAAAACCCACACCTCCCGGGGAGAGAGGGCGGGCAAGTCTGCGAGGGATGCGCAGAGGAGGGTGCTCAGAGCCCTGTACGTGATTGGCTAGCAGCGGAGTGAACCGGGAGCTGTTCGGATGATTGGCAGAGGGTAGACAACCCTCCGAAACTGCTTTGGCTTCGCCTATTGGCATCCAGCGAGAGTAGGCGGGATTGGTTCATCGAGGGGTGCCGTTGATTAGCTGGCGGCTGAGAGTTAGGGTGTTGGAGAGAGCTGGGGGAGGAGGGGCGGCGGGGGCAGCGACTTCCTCCTTGTTATTGGCTGGTGAAGTGAGTGAGGGGTGGCACCATGGGCCAGCGGCTGGCTAGGATTGGCGGGTGCTGGGGTGAGTGACAGACAGGGGGGCGAGCTGCGCGACCAGCGGTTTGTTTTTCGGAGCGTTCCTGAGGTGGAGAACGGCGGCCGGACGGAACGACTTCGGGACTGAGGGACTGGCGGTCGGGCGGGCCGAGCGGCGCCGCCGAGGCCGGGCTGGGCCGAGCCGAGGAGCGCCGGGGATGTAGCGGGCCACCCTGCCCATGCCACAGCGCCCGGCCGCGGGCGGAGCCGGAGCCGGAGCCTGGGGAGGCGGCGGGGGCCCCGAGCGCAGCCCGCGCCCCCCGCGCGGAGCCAGGCCCGCTGCCGTCCCCGCCGCACGGGCCCCCGGCATGCAGCTCCGGCTGCGGAGGTGACACTCGGGCCGGAGCCGCCGCCGCCGCCATCGCCACCATGGGTGAGTGTCGCCACCGCCCCGGCCTGTGCCCGCGCTGCTTCGCGTCGCCCCGCCCCGGGCTGAGGGGAGGAGGACCCTGGGCCGCCGCCTGACAGGCATGGACAGCCCGCCCGGCCGGGGCTGCGGACCGCCGGCGCCCGCCCGCCCCGCTCGCGGCTTAGCGGCTCCGCGGCCCAGGCGGGGGTTCTGGCTCCCCCGGCCTTCAAAGGCGGCCCCGGTCCGCAGAGCCCACTCGGCCGCCTCTTTCCGGGCCGCGCTACCAGCACATCCCGAGGAAGCGGCGGCGGGTCGAGGGCCCGTGCTCGGCGGAGCAACCCGCTCCGGGCCGAACGAGCGGGACCCCGAGCCCGAGGGCGGGGAAGCGCGAGCGCAGTGTGGGGCCCGGGCTGGAGGCTGGTGCAGGCCTAGCTGCTGTTGTGTCTTTTCCTTGATTTGCTTTTTTTTCCTGCCTGTGTCATTTCCTTCCCTTTGCTCACACAGGCCGGCCTGTGAGAGTTCCCGGGGCTTGCTCTCGAGCCCTGTGCGCGCCCCAGCGCAGGGGGGAGGGCGTGCGGGGAGACAGGCTGGGAGGTGATTAAAATGGCAATCACTGTTATCAACCGCGCGGTTGAGAAATGCGAGCTGCACGCAGATTGCTGGGGTTTAGGAATCGGCTGCCAGTGATAATACACATCCTACTTTTGGAAAAATCTCGTTGCAGTGTTTTACATCCATTAGTTTAATCTAGCAGTCTCTCTGAAATTATGTAACTTTTGAAAGAGAGAAACATTCACTACACAAAAGAATCTCTATGAAATCATTTCCTTTTTAATCGATAGTTGCAATTTCTGTTGTGAAGATGTAGTCTAAGGAACTCTTTTAATGTCTTCCACACGCAGCATTTGAACTGAATTATGTTTCATGTCCTTTGTGGTAATTTAGCAGACGACTATTGGAGTAGATTAAGTAGCAATAACATGTTCGATGTACTTTGCTTCTCTTGTTGGATCAGTTATTTTGATACAGTTGTCTGCAGTGGCAAGTTTTGCAGAGTATTTGGTATTGTCCTAATTAATCAAGGGGTAAACTTCAGTTAAGGGATCATTTGCACAGCCACTGATTCCATCTGTGAAGAGGGAACATCAATGTTTGCTTTGCCCTATGGCAAGGTCAAGTCGTTTTTGTAGAAGGATAAGTGTTTGCTGTGTCACATTGGGCAGATAATCTTTTGTGGCCCATCTTTACACTGGCTTTGAATGAATTGCCTTGTTCTGTTCCGTACTGCCCCTCTACAGTAAGGAATGGGTTCCTTCATTTATTGGGCTGTTTCCTTTCCATGCTTTATTTCAGAAGTGCTTGCTTTTCTGGGCAAAGTCTGTGACAGTAAGCAGAAAACGAACTCAGTGAGGCCTGGTATTTATTGAATAAATACATAATTCAACAAATACTCGTTGAGCATTTACTGTAAATGGGGAACATAATTCTTGTCCTCCCCAGGTTTCACACAGTTATCTTATGCTCTGGAATTTGATGATCACACTAAATCTTTGAATTGATTTGTGAACCTACATTTGTGATCATCTTTCTAATCAGTCTTTCCTTTTTATCCTGCGGGGACAGGCTTAAATCCCAAAGGGGAGTGTGAATACTTAAGGGTGTGCAGACCTCCTATTTTTCACTTTCTTGACTGCTAAATCAGTGTCCAGATACACTGATGAAGTGTCCACTACATTTCGTGCCTAATAATAAAATAGAGGTCAGCCTGTTTTCATATTTCAAGATAATTTCAAAAAGTTGAAATGTGTGAGCATATGGAGAGACAATGATGGGGAGCAAAGGAACTATGTGGACAGGGTCCAGAGCCCCAAAGGAAAAAGGACCAAAAACTCAGTATCTTCTCATTTGTTCCCATGTCAGTTTTTACATGAAGAAAGTGAGACAGTGAGGGGAAAATGAACTTGCCTGGTGGCTGCAGTATATTAATCGGCAGACAGGCTGGTTTAAGAACCCCTGCCTGGCTTTCTTCACCACTCTTCCCTCATACCATTCTCACTTTCTTTTAAGTAGATGACCTTGACACACACTTAGAACTAGTACTGAATTCTCTTAGAGCCTGACCTTCAGTTTGCTTTGTATAGGGCTCAGCAAGGGTGTATGTACAAACACACACGGAGTCTGTCTCTTAAGTACTGGTTTCCATTTTGGTGATATAAATGATGAAAAGTCAGATTCCCAGGTTAGCATGTGTTAGTTGGTGTATGTAGTCCTAAATAAGTTCAAGGGGTAATAAGGGAGAAACATAGACTTATTAATATTTTATTATACTTGTTAAATTCCAGCCCAGCAAGGAAAGGACTAAAACTAATTTGAGTCCCTGCCCTTCAGGTTCTTTGGTTAACAGTCATATTTTCCTGAGCTGTTCTAAGCCCCAGACTCAAGCTTGTTTGACAGCTTGGGTTGGTAATGAAAACAGGTCAGATTTTATATTGGCAGTTAGCCCCAGTAACTTTCTAGTGGAAATTACACTTATTCTTGTAAATAATAGGAAATACTCTTTTTGTTTGTTTTTGGCCTTTTTTTTTTTTTTGGCTTTGATGTTATGTGGTTATAAAAAAAATTGAAAATTGGTCGTTTTTTCTTGGTCACACCAAAATTCCCTCCTGGTTTTAGTAATTATAGTGGCAAATGCTGCTAATTACACCTAAGATTAATTTGCTAGTGCTTACTTGGGCTCTATAAATGCAATCTAAAATTTGGTGGGAAGTATTACTGAAAAATATGTAACAACTTGGAAACGTTACAGGAACGTGAACTGAGTGTAGGATTTAGGATGGTGTGGTTCTGGTTTGATAACTTGGTTTGAAGTCAGAATCATTGTTTCAAGGCTGTTGGAAGCTCCCAGTTACACCAATTTCAATTCAGTTTGGCTAGAATCTGACTGCCTGTGTAGATCTAAATAGTTGGCAACTGTTTGTTAATTGAAATTGGGATCATAGTTTAATGACTCAACATGGCTATGTTACGACTAGACTTCTGATGTTTTAAAAAATTATGGTTGGCTTTAAAACTGATTTTAGGCATTTATAAAAAGTAAGTATCAGTCCAACTGAGCATAACTTAGTGAAATACACAGGATAAGAAGCAGTTTTCTTGGTTCTGACTATCTAAGCTATCCATTTTTCCTTTGCCCCTTTTGTTGAACATCTCTTCTGTGTCAGATACAGTACATGGCCCTGTATATGTATTTATTCTGTATTTAAGAAGTTATAGTTAGGTAAGGTGAAGCAGAAACATATAAACAAATAAGTGGTGTTATAGATACCTTGTCAAAACTGTAAAGATACATTGGACGGAGAGATCAGTTCTGTAGTTTTGCGATTGACATACATTATCCTATAGTCCTCAGACCTCAAAGGTTAAATTTCATTAACTTAAAATAAAATATGATGGTGATGTATGGATTCTTATGAGGAAGCAATAGCTTACTTTGTAATATGTATTTTAAAATTTTAAGTCATCAACTAATATTGAAGGACTCTTATAGAAACAGAAAAATAAACCCCAGAATTTGACTTTGCAATCTAGCACAGTTTTCAACCAGGGCCTTGAAGGAAAAAGGAAAAATGTATGTTATGAATTGAGGATCAGACCTTTTTGCTTATGCTTATTATACTAGGAGATGATGTTTGCCCAGACGGACAGGATGGAGGAGGACCGTGCGGGTATGTAACGTGTCATGAACAGTAAGGCAGTAAAATCAGACTCACAGACACTGAAGCACAGGATCTCCAGAGTGAGCAGTGTGATCAGATGATCTGACACAGTTGGGTAGAGTAGAGAGAGCATTGTCAAGATGAAGAAATCATTTAAATGAAAACAGATTAAATTTGGGAGTTGTACGTATGGGAAAAAGAGTGTCTGGCATCATGCAGGACAACAGTGTTTATCCAATGACTTGTTGCTTCTGGAAACTTTTCTGGGGTTTTAGCCAAGGGAATTCATAAATGGGAGTGCCTTAAGACCCTGCTTTTAGATAGAAGTAATAGCTCAGTCTGGAAGGGTGACTTCCTGCTGGGGTTAATGAGCAAGGAGCGTGTTTGCCTGGCAGCCCCCATGCCTTAGGTCAGGATATCAGAAGAAAAAGTACTCGCTGCTGAATAATTACGGATAGCTATCTGCTTGAGACTGCTGACAGAGCTTCCACTTTTTAAGCCTGGATTGTAAACCCTGTTTCATAGAGCCCTTCTTTTTTTTTTTTTTTCTATGAATATTCCTCACCTCTAGATCTTTAACCCCCTAATTTCTAGAGTTAACTTCTTCCTTTGTGCTTCTTTCTGGTAGCTTTGAAGTGTGTCATACCACCCCCATCCTTTGGAAATCTTTTCAAGGTTATAGCATACTCTTACCTCTGCCTCAACTTGTTCACGTGTAAAGTTCATAAAAAAATTATTGACTTCCACTACTTCCAATCTTCAGCTTCTCGATTCCCTGTCAAGATGTTTCTGCCTCTGTTACCCTGTTGGACCTGCCTGCCCCTGCTCTTCTGCGGCCTTAGCTTCTGTCGCGTTCCTTTTCTGTTTGTTTGTAGTTCTCTTAAAGACGTCTGTGCTGGCACATCTTCTTCCTACTCTTCTTGTTGGCGTGAGTATTCACTCAGGATCAGTCCCTGAGCCTCTTCTCTTTTCCTCCGCTGTTCACTTGCTTTCACCGTCCCTTCTCCTCCTCAGTTCATTTATAAAGCTCTCATCCATAGCTGGAACAGCTTTCTTTTTTGAAAAAATCTTTACTCTGTAAAATTATCTATATAACCCCTTGCTACTCACGTGGTAAAAAAACTTTTTTACGCATGTGTTTATGTATTCTGGTTTGTATCTTGTCTAATTCGGTCTCTTGATTTGCATAACCTTGTATGTGTGTTGTTTGTCTTTTTACGCCTAGAGTTTGAGTTATCTGAAAGTATCTTTCAAAACTGTCTAATGTATAATACATGATAGGTAGTCAGTAAATGGTTATTGTTAATGATTAATAAAAATTCTAAAATAAAATTAAGTATTAGGATAGATTGTGGCCTCCAGTCTTTTCCCATTAACCTTTTTTTCCCCATTGATGATGATAATAGCCAGCATTTTTTCAGCATTAGGTACCATGAGAAATAATTTGTAAGGTGTTTTTTTCCCCTCTTAAGTCTCACAGCAGCTCTGTGTAATGATACTTTTATTATGTACATTTTACAGATGAGGAAATTGAGGTTTAGGGAGAATAAATGATTTGTCTAAGGGCTCCTTAAAACCCAAGTCTTTCTGACTCCAAGGTCCATATAACTGCTGCACTCTAAGAAAACTATTTGTTAATTTTTTTTTTTTTAAGGAATGCATACGGTAGCACAGATAATTCAGTTAAAATCCCAATCCAGGAAGAAATGCCTGAAAGAACCACTTGATGTGCTTCCCGTCTATCCATCTCCTCAGTTTGAATTATCAGTTTAAGAACCAGTTTGCTTCTAGAAATGTATGCGACTCTGACACAACAGCAGATTCTATAACTGTGTTTCACTGTGTCGGTTGTCCTGGATTCCAGGAGATAGAGCCAAACCATTCCTCCAGTGTGTTCTCAGCGCTGGAACTACCAAACAAGTTTATCCGTTAAGTAATGCCAGGAATTGGTTAGCTTCCTGGAAACAGAATTTGTCAACCTGATAAACCAGCTCTTATAATAGCATCATCTTATACAGAATTAGAAACAATTTCTCTAGTCATACTTGTCACAGATGTGATTTGAAAAGCATGTGTGTATCTGTGTGTGAATATACACATCCATTTTGTTTCAATATCTGAGTTGACACAACTATTCTCAGTTCTAAGGCTGGTTTCCTTGATAGTGAAAATCACGTGCATTCTGCTGTTAGGACTATCAGTGGCTGCTCCTCAGAAACCACCCGTCTAGTGCCATCTAGTCATAATCATAGTGATCCCAGTTTTCTGTGAAGTGCGTGCATGTGTCACTCAGTCGTATCTGACTGTTTGAGACCCCATGGACTGTAGCTCGCCAGGCTCTCCTCCAGGGGATCTTCCTGACCCACGGTTGAACCTGCGTCTCCTGCATTGGCAGGCAGATTCTTTACCATTAAGCCACCTGGGAAGCCCTCATTTACTATTATAGTTGGTCCGATAATTTTATACATATATATTTAATTATTTATGTTAAATTTAATATAAGTGCACGTGTGTATGCTAAGTTGCTTCAGTCGTGTTCGACTTTTTGCGACCCCATGGACTATAGCCCACCAGGCTCCTCTGTCCATGGGATTTCCCAGGCAAGAATACTGGGGTGGGTTGCCATTTTCTTCTCCAATATAAATGAGTATATTTATATTATATGTATATAAGCCAGTCATTCTAGTTTAGGTGTTACACTCTAGTTTTAAAATCTTGGTTTAAAGGTTAAAAAACAAAAACCAAGCAAGTTCTCTTTAAGGAGCCTACGGGTAAATTGTGAGAAAATATAAAATAATTGATGGGCTGTATGAGTTTTAATTTTTTAATAAGTGTCTTTGTGTAAATACCCACTTCGTCCTCATTCATTACCTCGTTTACTTCATTCTTTTTGTACTACAACTGTATCACTCTTACTTTTGTATGTATTTTGAAGTGGAATTAGTAAGGAAGCTACTCTAATGGTGTTTTTCTTAGAAGTCTTGAATCTAATTTTACTTTTCTGAGCAGGCAGAGATCTCTTCATGGGTACCCTTCTCCTTCCTTCCTGCACCTCCTCAGAGGGCAAGTAGGGCACCTGAGCAGATTTGGTCCAGGACAAGGGGAGAGGCGGATGATGCCATTTACTTCCTATGCTTCATGCTGGGCTTTCCTGTACACAGGGTATTAGAATATTTTCAAGGGACAGTGATAAAGGGCAGAAGATAGGCACACTCTATGGGTGGAGTCTTGTGCTTGCTTCTTTTAAGGTGTGCCTCAAGTCCGTAAGTGACTCACTTGTCATGAAAGCAAGTATAACAACTCATTCCTCATGTTTCTTTGCAGATCAACAGACCTGTTTATTTTCAACCTCCCACTGCTATTTGAGTGGACAAGGATCTCTTGAAGGACCTGGGAGAATTTGGCAAAACGTAGAATTGGCCTGGTTTTAGGTTCTCGGGTTTTGGCCAGTTGTCTTCAATGCATGAGAACTCTAGTGCTCTATGCTATTTCAAGAAAGGGGGATTAAAAGTAATACCAATAAGGCAGAGACAATACACTGCTTGCTTGGTTAGGGAAGAAAAACAATAGAACTGCCTTTCGACTTCCCTGTGGGAAGCAGAAGGCCTGTAAACTTGTTAAGAGTTGGGAAGGGGCATTCAAAGGCTAGGCTTGTGATACAACTTCTGTTCAAAGCAGCAGCCTTGCTTGGTACCTTTTAAATATACTCTTCTACAATACTTGAAGAATAGGTCTGTGACTGATTCTGTCTCATAATTGATTCTCCGTGAATTCATCTTTCTACTCAGTTCCCTGCTACACTGTGCTGTGTTGTTCTTCACTTCACTCCAACTTTTCATCTATTTTTCCTGGTTGAGTTTCTCTGGCACTGAAAGAATTGGTTTGTTTGAGTACCTCTCTCACTCCCAGTGAATAGGTAGATACTGCTGCCAGAAATCTGATTGGAGAGCTGTTAGAATCTATTAAAATTCAATTTGCCATAGTCTGATCTCAGTTATCCTCTTTTCACAGATAGCAAATTTATGTCATTTAGTTACAGGGTCTGTCATTTCACCTGGGCAAAACTCCCTGAGTATGAGTCATACAATTTGTGAAAGTACATTCTTTTGTGATCTGTTTTAAAGTGTCTTAGCCCATGTGCTCTCTTTCTTTGCAGACGAGCAGGAGGCATTGAACTCGATCATGAAGGACCTGGTGGCCCTCCAGATGAGCCGACGTCCCCGGGTGCCTGGATATGAGACCATGAAGAGCAAAGACACGGGTCACCCAAATAGGCAGGTGTGTGCAGCTGTGGCTGTTAACTAACTTTGTTGGGGATGAGTTTCAGATGGGAAATATGTGAGAAGCCAGTGATACTCTAATACAGGTTTAAATGCTGTTGGCCCCTTCCTCTTCCAGTCTGTTGAATGGTAGGTGAGTGATGTGTACCCACAGGTATGGGTCATGATCTGGAGTCCCAGTGCCTTGTGCCTCTGACCTTGTAAATAGTATTTCATTTGTGGAGAATAAGAGTAATTTCTTTGCTAATTATGAGGACAGTATTCATTGAATTTTTCCTTTACTTATCATTTGGCAAATATTTTATCCAGATGCATGATCTCTAGCTTAGAAGGTCTTTAAACAGTATATTCTCAGGAAGAATTAATTGATTTTAGTTTATTTAAATGTAATTAGGAAGGGAAATATATTTAATAAAACATCATATATTCTGAAGGTAAGAATGAGTGATTTTGTTATTATTGTTATTTACAGCTGTTTCCCCTAGTTAACTCAGGTAATTGAGAGTGCCTGTTTTATTGAGAGCTGTGTGCTTTCTTAGGAAAATAGTTTCTATTTTGTTAACATTTCAGCTTGTGCACTGTTGAGAACTTTCTTCTCCTGTTCAGTGTTGCTGACCTCCTTGTTTGCTGGGTCCTCTGGCAGCAGAGAGGCGTGAGTGAGGGGAGCCTTCCTTCTAGTGGGCATCAGAGGGTTGTGTTCAGCGTGTTTGATGATTTCCTCCTGTGGTTCTCTTGGTTGTCAGCTGACCTTCTCTCTCCTCATATGCACCTTGTCTACCAGTTCTTCAAAAGCACTCTTGGTTCCTGGAGAAAGTAGAAGGAGCTGGACCTTTTTCTGTCTGAGGTCTGCTAGATGTAACCTCCCAGAGTATTTCCTGCCTTTAGGAAAACTGGGGACCCCAAGTCCTTTTGTTTCAGTTATAGCGGAAGGAGTAGTTTAGAGAGCTGCTTTTATTTTTTGTGGTTACCTTGTAAACTGGGGGAGCAACAGAATAGGGCCCATTCTTGAACTGCTTTCATACGTTATTCTGATTGTGTGGGTTCCCCCTTGCTGTAACATTTCTATTCAAAGCTGCTTTTGGAAGGAGCATTTTACCAGAAGCGAATCCCCTCCCCCAGGCTTGAGCCTAATGACCTCACTTTCCTTCCTGTCTTCCTATGTGGAGTGTGCTTGCTAATGCTGCTCCAGTCAGCTGATCCTTCTCCAAATGGGACTGTAAGCGTGGATATCAGTTAGTAGGTGAAAAGGGGAAGCTTTCTTGAGTTGGAATGCCCGAAAGAACCCGGCCGAGGAGTGAAGTGGTCTGTTACTGTTTAGGAATCCTGCTTAGAAGGTATTAAAGCTACTATTAGAAAATCCTGATCTTTTACTGTGCCTACCGCTGTGTTCTTGGGAGTGAAGGCAGTGGTTATAGAAGTAGAAGCCTGTGAAGAAGATTGACTACTCTCAGGAAGTAATCTTAACAAGAGATACTAGCTATTTGGATCCACAGTTTACTTGAATATCATCAGACTTTTTCTGCAGCATGAAGGATACAAATTATTAACCTCAGTTTTTTTGTTTTTAAAGAAAAAGCACAACAGCAGCAGCTCAGCCCTTCTGAACAGCCCCACAGTCACAACAAGCTCATGTGCAGGGGCCAGTGAGAAAAAGAAGTTTTTGGTAAGGAATAAAATCACCATTAAAGCTGAGATGTGCTTTTAAATCTTGCAGTGCTGGAAGTGTATGGAATTCATATCCTGGACAAATTGTTTTAGTGGATTTGTAGGCAGCACTGGTTACTCACTACCTGTGTTCTCTTACCGTTTCTCACAACAATATTATTCATAAGCAGCCTGTGTCACTGCTGAACAGTAAATTTCTGTGGTGATAGAAATGTTCTATATTTGTGCTGCCCCGTGTAGTAGCCACTGGCCACACGTAGCTGTTGAGCAACTGAGGAACTGAATTTAAATTTTTATTCAGTTTTAATTATTTTAAATTTAAATAGCGACATGTGGCTATTGGCTATGGTCTTAGCACAACTTTATATAAGGGACTATTGATTTGTTGGGCAAGAAATTGAGTACATCCTTGGAGATGTGTACATTCATCCTCCATGGACTGGTCATGAGTTCATGGGTTTCTACACATTGTGAAAAACTCATCAGTGGGAAACCTATCTAATAGTCTAATCCAAGGGCATGGGGTTCTGGGGAGAATGTGAACCTGTGGAACTATCATGGCTGTTTAGAAATTGAAGCTCAAAGTTTTATGCTAACTTTAGGTAAAAGGACAATGAAAATATCAGACTAGCTTCTGCTGTTAATAAAGTCAAGGTTGTAGAGTGGTCTCTTCTGGGAAGTGTAGCGGATGTTCAGCTTCTGACCAGGAGAAATATTCTTCAGCAAAATCCTGAAAGCAGAAGGAGAAAGAAAGTCTTAGTGAATGCATTTCTGAGGAAGTGTGAGATGGGGTAAGATGGGGGTGGTGAGAGCCATTGAGGGGACAAGTGTTTACAGCCTGATATAATGAAAAGAGCCCAGCCTAAGAGTCTTGAGATGTTAATAGTTTGTTACTGTAGGACTTTACAGTTTACAAAGTGAATTCCCTTTTTAAGAATTCTTGCTTCTGTTTGCTTGGGCCTGGGATAGGAATAAACAGTTTTTTCATTACCACTTCTGCCAGAAGGTCCATGCTTAGGAGGAGAGAGGACTGAAAGATCAAAAACCTAATTTAAATGGCTAAAAGATGCCAAATTGGTCTAATAAATATCACACTGGGCTAAAGATTCAGGTTGCAGAGTCCTGGTTGAAAGAAACCAAGTATTTTGGCCAGTAGGAAAGGTGGTTTGTTTGGGGATAGATTGGTGCTCGTACGGGCAAGCAGCGCTTCAGAGTGAGAATGGTAGCCTCCTGGGGCTCAGGCTTGGCACAGCAAGGAATGCCACAGGAGCTGGGACTTCACTGACAGAACTGTTTGGGACTGAGGCCTGGAAGAATGGGAAAGCCTAATTTAATATCTCTGCTTGGCAAGACTTCAGACATCCTCCTCCCTGAGTAAACAAACTAGGCGATTAATGGAGAAAAGAGAATGGTTTGAGAACAGCTAAGTGTTCTGAGCAGCTGTGGAAGTACAGGGGCATGACGTGCTTGGTTATCCACCTATTTGATAGGAGTTAGGATCTGTGCGGTTTGTGTTTTCCCATTAGGTCCCTGGAAGCCTACCGCCTGGTTAGAGCTGGCTGCACATTTTTGGATCGGTGTGGCTCACCCTAGGTGTGATTGGGGCCCATGGATGGCTCTGTAGGCCATAATGTGCAGACTCTTTAGAAGTCATCACTTGCAGTGCTTTAGCAACAGGTGCTATTTCTCCAAGTTGACAGCTTAGTGTACTGAAAGGAGCACTGGCCCAGAAGTCATTGAGTTGTTAATAATCCATTAACGTGGAATTTTATAGTTTGGAGAATGCTGTCAACAACGACAATTAACAACAATAACAACAATATAAGCATGTGTGTTATACTTTAAAAATTCTCAAAGTGTTTATGCAAAGGTTTTAAGTACAGCCAGGAAGCAACCCAGGTCTTCTGACCCCTGGTCACAGTAGTTTTACCATGTGTGAGTCTGATGACCTTTCTGAACCTCAGTTTTTCTGTTTACCTCTGGAAGTTGTGAGCTCATAGAATATAAAGCACTTTATACATTGGAACACAAGGTACGGGTGTAAAGCAGTAGTGACTGCGTCAGTTCTGTTCTCATGGAGCTGAAAAGGTTAAGGTTTTCTGCCTTTATTGGATTGGCATTACTATCAATCAGATGGTCCTTTGCAGGCTTCTGCAACTAACCTAGCATATGAAAATCCCAGTGAAGAAAGAAATAGAATCCTTATTACCACAGATTCCTGTTTTCCTTGAATCTTATCACAGAGGTAGGTAGAGGCTTGAACGGAGATGTTCACTAGTTGGTACTTGAGAATGAAAAAGTTGTTTTCTTCATAGCAGGCACCAGAAGGGCAGGCTCTTGGTATCAGCTCTAAAGGAGGAGAATTCTAGGAGCTGTTCTGCCAGCAGTGTCAGGGACTGAGAGGATTGTCTTTTGCTTTTACTGTGATAGACCTGACTCTTCAGGACTTCCTTTCTCTTTCAAGAGTTATTGATAAGATAGGCTGGCTAGTTTGAAAATAAAACACAATGCAGTGTACAAGTCTCACATTCTATCTCGTAAGAAGCTTCCTTTTCTGTGATATTTAATTAAGTAGCAGTAAGTAATGAATGTACCGTTTCATCACTGATTTATTCACATCCTCACTGAATGCCTTGCACAGCGCTAGGACTGGGGACTGAGAAAGAACTGGGGCAGGAAGACGGTTGCTCTATAATCACCTCTTCCACCGATCTCTTAGGACTTCTCTGAGTCACACAAATAAAATTATTTTTGGTGCTCTTTTCTTCTCATCTATTTACTATCTTTGGCAAAATAAGGACTCCAGTGCCAAAGATGTGGGGCCAGCAAAGGTACATAGCAATGTGGGGGAATGGGAGTGCTACAGAGTCAGAGAGAGGGTGCCAGAGATACTGGCTCGTGGGGGCCTTTGCCAGGTCAGAGGTTCACAGACCTTTGTTTAATAAACACTTTGATTTTTTTTTTTTTGAATTCTTGAGAATCTTCTTGGATTACATGTTCAGTTGTTGAGTTCAGACTTTGAGAAGGTCTTTTCTACTTAAGTTTGGTATCGTTGATCACTCCTGTTGCCCGTTTGCCGTTCCCAGACTGTAGCCCAGCCTGGAGGCCTGCACTGCCTTCTGGCTATGGCTCTTACTCTTCCTTTTGCCATACTGGCTCTGGTGGGCTGGGGACTTGAACCTCCCTAGGCCTGAATTTTTGTACCAGTGCTTTTTTCTCAGCAGCTGTGGCATCTCTCCTTTCAGTTCAACATGAGCTTATACTCAAGCTTCTTAGACAAAAGAAATATGTTATATTCCCTGTACCCTAGGAATCACGCAGTCTTATTATAAATGAGAAACATGTGAAAAAAAAGAAACTAAGGTAGGATGTGACTGTGCCTAAATATATGGTACAAATTCTGAGAGGTGAAGGCGGCCAGGAAAGTGAAAGGTGGGCCAGAACTTGGGCCAGAGGAGTCACAGAGTCATTTCCGGAGAAGGTGGCACCAGAGCCAAGCAGTGAAGGATGTGTAGGAGTTTAGTCAGGTGGAGAGGAGGAAATGCAGCACTCTGCGGTGGGAGACTGCATCATTAAGGGCCTAGGGGAAGGGATGCATATGGCGTATTTCAGGAAATAGGCGGGCATCGATCTGGCTGGAGAGAGGGTTCCCTTTGAGAACAAACAATGTGAGATGATTAAGTAAGCATAAGTTCCAGGGGGCTTTGAATAATAGTTAATAACTTAGACTTTATTCCATAGGTAATGGGTATCGCTGATTACTTTTTGAATAAAGAAGGGATGTGGTGAAAGCAGTGGCTAAGATGATTGAGACTGGAGGCATGTAGAACGTGCTGGAAGAGGGGAGCTGAGAAGTGCAGAGGTTGCTTCAGGAGTTCAGGAGGGGAAAGGGACTCGAGGCGAGTGAGGACTGAGAGAATGGGAAGCAGTCTCATCTGGGAGTCTCTGGAGGGGAGAGCAGGGTCTTGTCATCTGCTGAGAAAGGGAAAAGAGGGAACGAATCAAACGGAGCTCAAAGGTTTGAGCCTGTAGCCAGTATTATAAGTGGCACCGTTGACAAGGGGGACTAGTTAGGGAGGGTAGCTAATTCAGACACATGATCAGGTTGAGTTTGCAATTATAGCGAAAGACTGAGATTGTGTGTGCAGGTATGTGTGTGCACTGCTTTGCAGTTCTGAAATCCAAAGAATACTGCCAACTAAAAGGTACTTTTTAAAATTTATGTATTTTAAAATTTCTGGCAAACTCATTTGGCAGCAAAACTTGGCCTGAATGGACACAGGGCTATTTACAGTCTTTATTTATTGCACTTATTGTGAATATTCATACTTTTCAATACAGAAACTGACTTTTGCTGTTAACAGGTAAATCTCAGTGACTGTACAGCTGTGTCCAGTGCAGGGAAGGAGGTGACAGTGTTCCCCACAGCCACGTCAGGACCCTGATTGAGGGTGGCTCCTCTGACCTGGAACATGTGGCTGCCAAGGAAGAGAGTGCAGAACTCAACTTTGTCCCCAGCTATTTGTCAGAACTAGTTACAAAGCCCCAAACTAACTTCCGGAGAGGCTTAGCAGTGTAGAGGAGGGCACGAAGTGTCTGTGTGTGTTCTGCCTCTGCCATGGGAGCACCACCTGTTACCCTCTCCCAAGAAGGGCATCACTTAACATACATAACACATACCACTGTTCTGAAACACTTTTGGCTCCAAGGGTTTGGCTAAAGGAAAATGGACCTGTATTATCATTTTTTGAACATGTGTATCAAGTATTCTTCTCATATCTTTCCCCAATTATTTCATTTAATTATTTTGATAATTCCACGAGACAGATTGCCACTGTTTTCACTTTGCAGATGAAGAAACTGGGTCACAGAGAGTCATGTTCAAGGTCATAATGGGGAGGTCATAGAGCCAGCGTTTGAAGCAGACAACTTGACTCTAGTGTTCCATTCCTTACGACGACTTACCTGCCTCATTTACATGGCAGATGGATGACGTTTTGCTTGAGAAGCTGGGGCTGGACATAGAGATTTGGGAATCTTCTATTTAGAGGTGACCTGATTTTTTAATTCCTACCGAGGAGAAGAAGTGAAGAGAAGGAGAGAAATCCAGAGGCCAAAAGTTCAAACCTTGAGGCATAGTCACGTGTTGAGGGGAGGGGTGGGAGAAGGCACGAGGAAGAGGAACCAGCAAAGAAGCAGAAGTGGTTAGAGTGGTGGCAGGTTCCCTGGGTTGAGCAGAGTCACAGAGGCAAGGAGGACACAGCCACCAATGTGAAATGCCTCAGAGGGACACAGAGAACGGTGGCCGGAAGGAGTCGAATCCAGAGAGCTTTAGCTGAACTTTCTTGTCCATGGCTTGTTCTAGTCAGCCCTGACAGGGGAAACCCAGGGTTAGGAACTTGGCAGATTTGGGCACACCGTGTGGTACATGGAAACCAGTCACGGGCCTGCATCCTGCTCTGGAAATGCTGTAGCCACATCAGACACAGGACTCAGAAGACTGGGCGTCTTTGTTTACACTGCATGCTAATCACAGGCTAGGTTAGTCTTGAGTAGGAGTGATTTGTGGTTTGAGGCAAAAGTTTAATTCCCTTTCTGACCGAATTCATGTCGAATAGCATTTGGATTATGTCCCATCATGAAATAAATTTAGTTCATTTAGTCCCACAAAGGGACGGAGGGAGTTCCTTCTAGGTGCATCTGAATATCGTAAGTGCCCCACAGATGAACCTTCAAGTTGTGAGCTTTCAAAGATGCGAATGTGCCTTCCCATGTTCAGTCACGTGAGCTAGTTCACATGCCTGGCACACCTTGTCGCGCACGTGCATCCTCTGCGGGCGGCTGTGCTCTTGTGTGCTATGCGGTCCTGTGTACAGTAGTACAGTGGCTTTATTTCAAGCCCAGGACGTGCAGAAACAAGTGTAAAAGCGGCGGTGATGTAGCTGGTGCTACTGTACTTCTCAAGGTACTGTACTATAGGATTAAAGATGTTTACATTTTATGTTTTTTACATTATTTGTGTGAAAAGTATTATAACCTACTACAGTACAGACTATATAACTGATTGTGTTAGTTGGTTAACTAGGCTAACTTTGTTGGACTTGAACAAATCAAACTTACGAATGTGCTCTTGGAACGGCACTTATTGGTATGTAGGGGACTTAACTGTAATAATGTTGTAGGTGAAAGGCGTGGCACCCTACCTGTAGGGACAGACAGACTGCAAACTGTGGTGGAGACGTGGGGTCCTCTAGAGCTGGTGTGAAATTGGACAGTATGGGAAGCTGGAGGTGGCATGTCTGAGCGTGGCAGCATGATGCAGACACTGTGCTTTGGAAGGCCCTTCCCATGGGAACTTGAGGGGAAGGAGAAAAGGAAGACTGGCAAAACTGCTGTCACTCATAAAACCTTGAAGCCGCATAACTTCCTCTGCAGTGTGGCGCATCTTTCCATCTGACACACTCACACTCGCACACAGTCTCTTTCACCTAGAATGCAGACCAGGTGGAGCACCCTGCCTTCCCATTCCACCTTCTTTACCTCCAACCATGCACAGCCTCAGCCAGAGCCTCCCCTACTGGTTCCCCAGCCCTCACAGCTTCCCGCGGTCACCACCCGATCTGATGCTGACTCCATTATTACTTCATCTCCTCCATGAGTTCTGAAAAGTAAGGTTTCAGAAGATCCTGTGATTCTTTCTTTCCTTCAGTGTTCCATTGAGGCCCTGCGTCTGTGAGTAAAATAAACCTCCCTTGCCTGTGTAACACTTAAGTTGTAGCCTATTTGCTGCTGCTGCTGCTAAGTCGCGTCAGTCGTGTCCGACTCTGTGTGACCCCATAGACGGCAGCCCACCAGGCTCCCCCGTCCCTGGGACTCTCCAGGCAAGAACACTGGAGTGGGTTGCCATTTCCTTCTCCAATGCGTGAAAGTGAAGTCGCTCAGTCGTGTTGGACTCTCAGCACTGCCATGGACTGCAGCCTACCAGGCTCCTCCGTCCATGGATTTTCCAGGCAAGAGTACTGGAGTGGGGTGCCATTGCCTTCTCCTTGTAGCCTATTTAGGCTTCTTTTAAAGCATTATGATCTTGAGAGAATTTATTTAACTTCACTGTAACTCAGTTTCTCCTGTAAAATAGGGATCGTAGGAGTTCCTGTTAGTTTAATTGATGCATGTAACATACTTAGAACAAGGCGTAGTACATAGTAAATGTTCTATAAATGTCAGCTACTGTCATATTATTGATGATGGATAAAGTGGTCCATATGTTAAATCGAAGGGTGAATGGGCTGTATCAGGGCTGTATTTTGAAGAGTTGTCACAGTGCAGGCGTGTTACTCCGGGGAGCTTTGCTGTCCACTGTTTAGCATGTGAATTTTTTGGGAGAATCCCAGGGACGGGGGAGCCTGGTAGGTTGCCGTCTATGGGGTCGCACAGAGTCGGACACGACTGAAGCGACTTAGCAGCAGCAGCTCTTTAAGCCTCTATTTCCTTGACTTTAAAATAGTGGGTTAGAGGCTGTATTCTTATATTTTAATTCAGTGACTCTCAAGGTGTGTTCTGGGTCCCCTCCCAGGTTCCCAAGAACCTTTAGGGTGTCCCTCAGGTTAAAACTATTTTCATAATAGTACTAAGATGTTCTTTGCCCTTTTCACCCTCATACTCTTAAAAAAAGTACAGTAGAGTTTTCCAGAGGCTACATGATACATGTTGTCACAATAGTTTGAAAGCAGAAGCTGATCTGAGAACCCAGCCATCTCCTATGAAGCCATGCATTAAAGAGTTTCCCACTCTCTTGCTTCACTTTTTCTTTCTCCCCTCCCCGCCCCAACCCCAGTATTTTGGCCGTGTTTCATGGCATAGAGGATACTCCCCTGACCAGGAGTTGAACCTGTGCCTCCACAGTGAAAGTGCCAAATCCTAACCACTAGGCCACCAGGGCACTCCATCTCACGTCACTTTTTAAAAAACATACAGTTTTTAAAAAGTGCTTATGTTAACACATAATGGTTTTAAATTATTTTTAGATGAATAAAATTTAAGTTTTCTTAGTTTTAATTTGTAATAAGGCAAATATCTGTAGATATCATATACATAAACAAAAGCTTTTAGGGTTTTTTAGAGTGTAATTAGAGTCTTTAGAGTGTAAATTTGTAGAGTGTAAGTTAGAATCATCAGTCTAGTTCCTTTGACTGGAAGAGAATTCTAGCCCTCCCGACTCCTGGAAAGGGGAAGTCCTTTGTGCACCTGCCCCACCTTTCAGCTTTCTCCTTTTTCTGTCATCTTCTCTGCCTGCTCTATGTTCTTCATCTTCAGATGTCCTGAAACCCTCTTCTTTCTTCAAAGCCACAGTCTTTGGTCTGTCTCAGTATTATTTTCATTCACTGACTATGAACTCTTTCTTACCTTTATCTCTATTGCTTGTTGGTTTCCTGACAATCTTAGTTTTCTTTTTCCCTTGTACCTGTTCTTCTGTAGTATCTCTTCTCTTTTCCTATCATTTCTAACTCCCTCAAGTTATTTGTTTGACCTTTATAGTATCTCTTCCTCCCTGATTTGTTCCTTAACCTTCTAACACCCCTTCTTTCTGTTGTTTCTGATACTTATACTCAACTCTGTGTTTTTCAGTCAATGAATTCATTTAACAAATATTGTTAAGCACAAACATTATATACCATTACGTTTGCTTGTCCCTGGAGCTACGGAATTAAGAGAGGCATGATCCCTGTTCTCCCAGAGCTTATAGGGTACCCTGATCGTCATCTAGGCTAAAACTGGGAGCAATTATAAGGTATTTGTCCAGAGTGCCACTCTACTCCCACTTAGGGCAGCCGTGATAGGATAGTGGAAATCATTGGTACCAGTGGCAACCATTTATTGCATGTCTACTGTGTATTAAGTATTTTACTTACATTTTCTTGTTTAGTTCTCATAACAGCTCTGTGAGTTAGGTATTTAGCCCTATTCTGCAGATGGAAGAACTGAGTTATAGAGGATAAGTAACTTGGTTGTGGTCGTATAGCTAGAATTATCACTATGAAGACTTCTTTTTCTTTTTAGTTACGTCAGCCAAGAAGGAATGGTATCCTGGCCCGGAGGTGGTGACATAGTGGGAGCAGCTCCAGAGCCAGTTGTGGAGATAGAGCTTGTGAACTTAGAGATGACATGTCAGAGCAGATCTCCTGAGCTGGGCAACCCCGAGGGTTCTTGTCCCAAGACCTTTGTTGCCCCAGAGGTTAGAACTCAGTGACAAGAGTGCTGTCAGGGCAGAGAAGCTCCAAAGGAGCCTTCAGGGATGCTGCCTAATGTTGCTGAAGGGCAGCTGGAGGCTACCTGGGTGGGGCAGGAGTGACACAGGCCAGAAAACCCACTAACTTGTCCATCCTTTCTTTGGCAGAGTGACGTCAGAATCAAGTTTGAGCACAACGGGGAAAGGCGGTAAGTCTGCCTTCCGATGAGTGGCTGTGTCAGCTGTGCCCCATTTCTCAGAAAGCGTGCAGCTTGTGAGAGCCATCTCCCTGGAGTGATTCGTGTGGGGTCCCTGGCTGGGGAATGGGGTTGACGGGGCATAAAGGGGAATGTTGCATGCTTGGTTTGGCATATTGACTGAACCTTGTTTCTGGTCTTAAAGCATCAGCTGCTAATGTTTTACCCTTCTGCACTTATTCTGCTGCTGTGAGGTCCACCATTGTGCTGGGGGAGGAAGTCAGGGCTCCAGCTCCACTGAGTCATAGCTTCCAGACATGCTGACCCTGTGCCAGCTGTGGGCATCAGAGGGAGAGGAGGCTTCTCCTGTGATGTGCTGCCATTCCTGTCCTGAAAGAGTGTCCCTGGTTTTGTCCACATCAGGGGTCATGTTGGGTGAATTGGAAGTTTTTTTAAAATGTCTCTAGGTCATGGGAAGCTGCATTAAGTCCCTCAATTGTGAAAGATTTCAGCTCATTTGAGGACATAGAGAGAGTTCTCAGTCTGCATTCTGTATCTTACCTTGGGGAAGTGAAAGTACTGTTACAAACCCTTGTATCCTTTTCCCATTTTCAATATTAAGGTTTTTGTAGGAAGTCAAGATAGAAGTTCTCAGTGGAGAAAAATATGACTTCATTTAATTTCCAAGTTATTTTAAGGAAAATCTTTAAGAAAGCGTATAGAACTCTGGTCAGGGGATATTTGGGACACTTTGTGTACATGTATGTAGCATGTATATGCACAAGCATGCTTTTCAGTATCTGTTTCTTGCTCTTTGCCTTTCTCCCTCACGGATAACTGCCCTGCCCTTTTTCCTTTATTGTGAACATCTGGAGGGCAAAGAGCACACCTATGAGGGTAAGACCCTCCTATTTTACCAGTCACCAGAGGACCTCGCATGCGTCCTCAGTCTCTTCAGTCGTGTCCAGCTCTTTGTGGCCCTATGGACTATAGCCTGCCAGGCTCTTCTGTCCATGGGATTCTCCAGGCAAGAATACTGGAGTGGGTTGCCATTTCCTTCTCCAGGGGATCTTCCCAACCTAGAGATCGAACCACATCTATTTCGGCTCCTGCATTGCAGGCAGGTTCTTTACTGCTGAGCCACTGGGGAAGCCCCCAGAGGACCTTAAGTGCCTTCAAACGTTTTTGTCCTGAAAGTTCTCTGCTGCTGGCATCTTTCAGCCCACTCTCAAACTAGCTCTGGAGCTCTGGAGATCTGTGGCTCTGCTTTTCCTTAAAAAGATACATTCAGAAGCCTGCAAGTTGGTCAGAGGTGGAAACATTGTACAAAGGGCCATCTGCAGAGCCAGGGCCTGCCTGCTGCTGCTAGGTAAATTCTAGGGCTGTTCCAGGCCGGGAGGGAAGAAGGTTTTCTGAGCTCTGTCCCCAGCTGTTTGTTCTAGGACCTGCCAGTAGCTCGGAAGTTAAATTGTCACTTCATTGTTGCTGCTTTTCACACTTCTGACCGGACTGGATTTTGGAGGGATCGCCAAACTCAGAGCAGCCGAGAGTTTTCAGAAGTAGATACGAAATCAAAGGCTCGATTGTGTTGGAGCCTAATTACGCAGTTACGCTCTCCTGAATTCCTGTTCCCTAAGTGGTATATAGTTACAGTGAGCAGACTTACACTGAGAAAGTGTGTGTGTTTAGTTTCAGAGATGCTGCCAGATCAAAACCACAAATATTTAAGGTGGTCAGGCAGGAATGGCCTTTTGAAGCCCCGAGCAGCAGTGTTGGTATCAAGATTTTGAGAACTGCATGCTCTTTTTATGGAGCTGTTTTCTGGAGCCATGGTGTTTCACTGTTCATGTACTGTGTATGGAATTGAGGACTTTATAAAGTCTGTGTGGCGAAGCCACGTTCAAGCTGCTCTGTGCCAGACAGCTCTGGTTTCATGTATTTCATATCTTAAAGATTTGGTTGAAAATATTTCTGTGGGCTTTCTTTACTTTTTACAGGACTAGGAACAGTATCTATTTAAATGTTGTAGGCTCTTATAGACTTAGAATTTACAGAAAAGAGGAAAGAAAGAAGTAGTGACTTTTCCCCTTCGTCATTGCCAGATATCCATTCTGGTGGGCTGAGTTTCCCTTTGCTTTGGATGGGTGGGCATCAGACTCTGAACTTTCCTCCCTCTTAGCCTCAGGAGGGCAGAAGAGGACTGTAGACTAAGATCTCCCTCCTTGGAAATGATCTTGCTGAATGTATTAGTTTATATCCACCAGGAAATCCATCCATATTGTAATCCTTGTATTCCCTCCCCACCTCAAATCAACCATCCCCCACATTAATCAGGTGCTGTCTTTAAAAAAGAGAGAGAAAGTTAAGTGCTGCCTAGATATGAGTTATCTAGATACATGTGTTTGATGGATTCTTCTGAGAGAATACCTTTCTATTTATTCCTTATAGTAAATCATATCTCCTTCATCAGGACCTCAGCCACAGTTCAAAAGGGGCCTGCCTTTTGAACTGGTGGGGATGGTTGTGCTGGGTGTTAGACTCGTCTTTGAAGTACTAGCCTGAAAATGCCAGTTATTTAAGGTGATGGTGGCAGCTTAGATCTTAACTAACCTGGGAGTCCTGGTTTCTTGACCTTGATCAGAGTTTTGGGCTGCTTTTAAATGGTTTTGGAAGTTCTAAATGGTTCATCACCAGGCCTGACGCAGGAGAATTTATCTCTGAGCCTGATCTTTTTCTGACTGTGTTAGGGACATCTGAGTGATCTGGTATTTTATTCGGAAAGGTGGACCCCTTTTGAACCATTGCTGAGGTCCTGATGAAGGGGATATGGAATTAATTATTATGGAATTTAGTAATTCCTTAATTACAAAAGAATTAATAGAAAGGTATTCTCTTGAAAGAATCCATCAAACACTCATATCTAGATAACCCATATCTAGGTAGCACTTACTTTTTTATCTCTCTCTTTTTTAAAGATAGCACCTGATTAATGCTTGGGATGGTTGATTTGAGGGGGGAAAATATAAGGATTACAATATGGATGGATTTCCTGGTGGATATACATTAATATATTCAACAATATAATTTTCAGAAATGAAGGTAGTGACAGATGAAGGAAAAGTTATAGAGAAATTATCTCCCTGAGATATTAGGCTTTGCGTGAAGGATTATACTAATAGCCTATCAACGTTGTTCAGTAGAACTTCCACTCTAATAGAAATGTTCTGCAGAAATCCCTTGGTAGCTGAGGAAATTGGTTCCAGGGCCCCCTGTGGATATCAAACTCCTCGGATGCTCAAGTCTTTTGGATGAAATGGTGCAGTCTTTGCATATAACCTATGTACATCTTTGTGTATACTTTAAATCATCTCTAGATTACTTACAAAGCTAAGACAATGTAAATGCCATGTAAATAGTTGCCAGCATGGGGCATATTCAAGTTCTGCTTTTTTTGGAACTTTCTGGAAAATTTTTTTTTTCCAGATATTTTTGATCTGCATGTGTAGACCTGGGTATAAAAAGGGGTGACTTATAGCTGTGTTCTGGAGAAGGCAATGGCGCCCCACTCCAGTATTCTTGCCTGGCAGATCCCATGGACAGAGGAGCCTGGTGGGCTGCAGTCCATGGCGTCGCTGAGTTGGACACGACTGAGCGACTTCACTTTGACTTTTCACTTTCATGCACTGGAGAAGGAAATAGCAACCCATTCCAGTGTTCTTGCCTGGAGAATCCCAGGGATGGTGGACCCTGGTGGGCTGCCGTCTATGGAGTCACACAGAGTCGGACACGACTGAAGTGACTTAGCAGCAGCAGCAGCATAGCTGTGTTCTCCAGTATCTAGTGAGCACTTGAATGTGCTTATGGGACTGAAAGAGCTGATTTTAAATTTAATCAGTTTAAATTTAAATAGCCACTTGTGGCTAGTGGCTACTGTATTGAACAGCTCAGTTCTAGATATGACTTTCATGATGCCCACTGATTTGAGACAACCAGATTTCATGAAAATCCAATGGCTTACCTATCACATTACCCATGACATTTTTCACAGAACTAGAACAAATAATCCTAAAATTCATTTGGAACCACAGAAGGCTAAATTGCCAAAGCAATCTGAGGAAAAAGAAAGCAGGAGGCATAACCCTCTCAGACTTCAGACAAATTTAAAAGCTGCAGCCATCAGCAGTTTAAATTCTTGCTGTCAAATTTGTCTTCTTCCTTTTGGCCTCTGTATTTTATGTAACTTTATATAATGCTTAGGAAGACCTTCCCTACGCCAACATTTTTTTAATTCTACATTTTCTTATATACATGTACATATGTAGTATGCATATAAGTTTCTTTTTTATATTCTCTTCTGTTTATCTCTTTGTTTATTTCTGTTTTAAATAAGTTTTAAAGTATTGGGTTGGACCCCTATGATATGGTCACTTTTATATGTCAAATATTGTTGGCTATCCCCAGTATCCCTAATACATTAAAACTTTTTATTTAAAAAATGTCAAACACACACAAAAGTAGAGAATGTGAAACTGAACCTCCAAGGATCTGTTACCCAGCTTCAACATTATCAATATTTTGCCAGCCTTGTTTCATCTATCCCCACTTGTAAATTTTGTTGTGATGTGTAATGACAAATTATTTTAAGACCTCTTTGAACATGTTCCTACTCTACCATGTGTTAATATTTATAGAAATTGTTCTTTGAACAGACCTAGTGAGTCTCTCCAGAGAAGGCAATGGCACCCCACTCTAGTACTCTTGCCTGGAAAATCCCATGGATGGAGGAGCCTGGTGGGCTGCAGTCCATTCGGTCGCTAAGAGTTCGACACGACTGAGCGACTTCACTTTCACTTTTCACTTCCATGCACTAGAGAAGGAAATGGCAACCCACTCCAGTGTTCTTGCCTGGTGAATCCCAGGGACAGGGGAGCCTTGTAGGCTGCCATCTATGGGGTCGCACAGAGTCAGACATGACTGAAGCGACCTAGCAGCAGCAGCAGCAGCAGCAATGAGGCTCTCTCAGAGAAGGCAATGGCACCCCACTCCAGTACTCTTGCCTGGCAAATCCCATGGACGGAGGAGCCTGGTAGGCTGAAGTCCATGAGGTTGCTAAGAGTCGGACACGACTGAGCGACTTCACTTTGACTTTTCACTTTCATGCATCGGAGAAGGAAATGGCAACCCACTCCAGTATTCTTGCCTGGAGAATCCCAGGGACGGGGGAGCCTGGTGGGCTGCTGTCTATGGGGTCACACAGAGTCGGACACGACTGAAGCGACTTAGCAGCAATGAGTCTCTCTAGAAAAGCATCAATATCAACGCTATTTACAGGCACACGCGTCACTGGTTAAGAAAACTAATCAGGCATATAACCAACTCAAGGGAAATTCCTGTGACTCGGTGGTGAGAAATGTCAATTCTTAGGATAATCAGCATTGAAATTCCTGTGGCATGTCAAAAATGAACAGTAGAAAAGAACATTTCAAGTCCTGGATATGAGTCATTTAGAAGTTAAGACTGTGTTTTCAGGATTGCGGTTCCCATCTCCATGTTTTCTTCCTAATAGGAATATTTGGAACATAGTTTTTAAATCCAGGTGTCCTGCCATGATACTCAACTGTCATTGACTGAAAGATCTGAGCTGAAGTGGTAGAACATTGATTGAGATTGAGTGCTGCCTGTGGGTACTATTGAAAAACCTGAGAGGTGCTCAGAGAAAGGGTAAAAAGATAAAGGCAGATAAGAGAAGAAAAAAATACAGAGAAAGGCAAGCTGCATGAAAAATAAAAAGAACTCTTGAAAAGAAAGGAAAATATCACTCAGGAGTCATACCTTCTAAACCCTGCATTTAAAATACACAGTTAACCGTGCTTCTGTTCTGTTTCAGAATTATAGCATTCAGCCGGCCTGTGAGATACGAAGATGTGGAGCACAAGGTGACAGCAGTGTTCGGGCAGCCTCTGGATCTGCACTACATGAACAATGAGGTAGGCAGACAGACAGCCTGGGGATACGCGGAGCACCTTGCCTACCTTGTTTCTCTCTGCTTAACTGAGGATCTCCGAGTTTGTTCTTCTTATGTCATCTGCAGGTTTTCATTTTCTGGAGCCTCTTTTGTTAATTCCAATAATTCTGGGATTTTTCTTTTTTACTGCATGGAAGATTGCACAGCTAATTCCATTCCCTCTGCTCATTCTAGGCCGGTAGCTCTAATAACTCCATGGTGGAGTCAGGTACAGGGATCAGGGTCAGAGCTTAGCATTGCCTTGCTATAGCAGAGGGTTCAGCAGGGCTGGGGATGTGGGGAAAACTGGTGGGTAGGACTGTCAACCTCTGCTGCTGCTGCTGCTACTAAGTCGCTTCAGTCGTGTCCGACCCTGTGCGACCCCATTAGATGGCAGCCCACCAGGCTCCCCCGTCCCTGAGACTCTCCAGGCAAGAACACTGGAGTGGGTTGCCATTTCCTTCTCCAGTGCATGAAAGTGAAAAGTGAAAGTGAAGTCGCTCAGTCGTGTTTGATCCTCATCGACCCCATGGACTGCAGCCTACCAGGCTCCTCCGTCCATGGATTTTCCAGGCAAGAGTACTGGAGTGGGGTGCCATTACCTTCTCCGGTCAACCTCTATTGATAGTCATAAATGTTGGATTCTTCTCAGAGTTTAGCTTCTGATTGTAGCTGGTGTCAAACATTAGCACCTGCTCTAATCATTTCTTTAAATGTTTACTCCTCCTAACCCCACCCAGTGGTCCTTATTTATGCATACTTTGAACATCACCCAGGAAGGAATTCTTTTGAATGTCAGTTACTTGGCTGCTTTCCCAGCTCCAAGGAAGGTTCTAGAGGCTGTAGTCTGCTTAGGTTGATGCTTTAAATTAGTCTGAAAGGCAATGTATTTGTGCCCAGTAAAGAGCCTGCACTTTGAGGGGCTTCCCTGGTGGTCTAGTGGTTAAGAATCCATCTGCCAATGCAGGGGACATGGGTTCGATCCTTGGTCTGTGAAGAACCCACATGCTGCGGAGCGACTAAGCCCATGCATCACAGCTACTGAGCCTACGGTCTAGAGCCCACAAGCTATAACTACTGAGCCCATGTGCTGCAACTGTGGAAGCCTGCATACCTAGAGCCTATGCTCTACAACAAGAGAAGCCCTTGCAATGAAAAGCCCAGATGCTGCAACTAGAGAAAGCATTGAAGACCTGTCACAGCCAAAAAATAAAATAAATTAAAATCTTAAAAAAAAGAAAAGGATTGATTCATCCCTTAGTGGAAAATAAAGGCTTAAAAAAAAAAAGCTTGCTCCTTGAGGGAACTAAGTTGAGGGAATAGACAGGAAAGCTGGGCAACCTCATGGCTCTTTGAGAGGCCTTTCCTGTGTAGTTTTATTTTAGTGGTTGAAAAGTTAAGAATTTCCTCCAAACTCTGGGGCTGAAGTCTGTAGAAGCTGAGATTTGTTGGCTAAAGACTTTCTGGTCCTCTTTAAACAAAATGTACAGCCACAGTTGGGTACGCATGCTTGCTCAGTCACTTCAGTTGTGTCCGACTCTGTGATCCCATAGACTGTAGCCCGCCAGTCTCCTCTGTCCATGGAATTCTCCAGGCAAGAATACTAGAGTGGGTTGCTATGTCCTCCTGCAGGGAATCTTCCTGACTCAAGGATCGAACCCGAGTCTTCTGCATCTCCTGCATTGCAGGCAAATTCTTTACCACTGAGCCACTAGGGAAGCTTCCCAGTTGAGTATATGCTGGCATATAGCTAACAAAAATAAGACCATATGAGCTTTTGCTTTTTGGATAGATTTTAGAAATACATCAAATTTAGAAAATCAGTAACACTATGGTTAATAAATAAAACAGATGTAAGCATTTCAAAGTATGTAAACTAACACATTTTAAATACAGGATATGAGAACCTCCAAAATATAAGTGAAAAATCCATAGAACAGTTCAAGCATCCATGACTATATGAGAAAGTGACGCTAAAATCAGCTAGCCAGTCAGCATTCAAGAAGGTGTTCTTTAGTTAGGAAAGATTTTTCTGGATGATTCAGCACTACTTGTTTCTCTTTCCGTTAATATTTCCATTAAGAATTCCGTATGTCCCAAAATCCATTTTCAAACTCTTTTGCCAAAGAAGTGACTGCCTAGAATGTTGGGCATTCCTTTATTCAAATATTTATGCAGATATTGATTCTAAACCAAATATATTTTAAGAGTCAGTGAAGACTAATGTCTTTGAGCATTTATTTTTCATCACTTTTTTACTGTTGTTGTTGTTTCTGTTTTTGTTTTTTGACCTCATTTCCCAGACCAGGGATTGAACCCAGGCCATGTCAGTGAAATCCCAGAATCCTAACCACTAGGCCTCCAGGGAACTCCCATAATTGTTATTATATTAAATCATTCATATTTTTCCATACTCTGCTAATGTCAGTGACTAAGAGTTGACTAATTTATATCTTATTAATTTCAACTCTCTCAACCTATTTTTCTTTGCCCTCTAAACCCTGCCTTGTCAGGACTTGTGAACCACAGATGAAAAATCTTTGATTTTACTTATATTTTTGTTAAAATAGCTTTTTTGAGATATAATTCACCTACCATATCACTTACCCTTTTATTTTTAAATTTACATTTTTAAACTGTATAATTCAGTGATTTTTAGTATATTCAGAGTTGTGTTAACTACCAGTACCAGATTCCAGAACCTTTTTATCACCCCAAAGAGAAACACTATACTCATTAGCACTCACTTCCCATTCCCCCTCCACTGCCTAACCCCCGGGCAACCACTTATTTACATTACATCTCTGGATTTGCCTATTCGGAACATTCTGTATATATGGAATGACACAGTATGTGGCCTTTGTATTTGGCTTTTTTCACTGAGCATGTATTCAAGGCTCATCTATATTGTAGCATGTGTCAGACTTCATTCCTTTCTATGGCTGAATAATATTCCATGATATGGGTATATCACATTTTGTGTATCCCTTCATTCACCTCTTGATGTTTTTCTACTTTTGGCTGTTATAAATAATGCTGCTATAAACATTTGTGTACCAGTTTTATATGAACAGATGTTTTCAATCCTCTAAAATATACCTAAGAGTAGAATTGTGGGTCTTGTAGAAACTCTGTATCTAACTTTTTGAGCAACTGCCCAATTTTCTCATATTGGCTGGTGCCACGTTACATTCCTACTAGCAATATATGAGGATTGCAGTTTCTCCACATTCTCACCAGTACTTGTGATTTTTTTTTTCTTTTTTAAAAAAATTATAGCCATCCTAGTAGGTATGAAGTGATATTTTATTGTGGTTTTAATTTTCATTTCCCTAATGACTAACGGTATTGAGTATCTTTTCATGTACTTATTAGCGATTTATTGATTTTTCTTTGGACAAATATATATTCAAATCCTTTGCCCATTTAAAAAACTGGATTACTTGTCCTTTTATTTTTGACTTGTAAGAGTTCTTCATATATTCTGGATACTAGATCCTTAACATACATTTGCAAAACTGTAGCTTTTTTTTTTTTAGTTAAAACATACTCCAGTAATTTCTTTATCTTCTCGTATCTCCACCCGACACTAGCCCTTATTTATCCTTACTTTATATGTTACTCAGAAGTGAATTCTTTAATGTGATATGATCTGTAGAATTTCATCTCATTCCATGGGTTGTTTTGAGATTTTAAATACTGTTTTTTACTATTTGTTATTTCCTGGCCTAGGATTTAGAGTTCTCATTTCCTTGTATTATAAATTGGGAATTGCAGAAATTAATTGGATTTTTGCTTGTGTTTGCCACAGATGTATAAGAGCTGACATTCGTTAGGTCTTAAGGCATAGCATATTTATGCATCTTTTAATACTAAGTACTCATAATATTTCAGAAAACTAAGATCATGGCATTCGGTCCCATCACTTTATGGCACATAGATGGGGAAACAGTGGCTGACTTTATTTTTTTGGGCTCCAAAATCACTGCAGATGGTGATTGCAGCCATGAAATTAAAAGATGCTTACTCCTTGGAAGGAAAGTTATGACCAACCTAGACAGCATATTAAAAAGCAGAGACATTACTTTGTCAACAAAGGTCCATCTAGTCAAGGCTATGGTTTTTCCAGTAGTCATGTATGGATGTGAGAGTTGGACTGTAAAGAAAGCTGAGTGCCGAAGAATTGATGCATTTGAACTGTGGTGTTGGAGAAGACTCTTGAGAGTCCCTTGGACTGCAATGAAATCCAACCAGTCTATCCTAAAGGAGATCAGTCCTGGGTGTTCACTGGAAAGACTGATGTTGAAGCTGAAACTCCAATACTTTGGCCACCTGATGCGAAGAGCTGACTTATTTGAAAAGACCCTGATGCTGGGAAAGATTGGGGGCAGGAGGAGAAGGGGACAACAGAGGATGAGATGGTTGGATGGCATCACTGACTCAATGGACATGGGTTTGGGTAGACTCCCGCAGTTGGTGATGGATAGGGAGGCTTGGCATGCTGCGGTTCATGGGGTCACAAAGAGTCGGACACGACTGAGCGACAGAACTGAACTCAACATCTTCTGCTTTTTAATAGCAAGTAAGACTTGTCTATATCCTCAAGAATCTTCTCTTTAATACTTCAGTGGAATGAAAACAGAGGAAGTCATTTTTGGTTCTAGTCATGGATTTTGTTTTTAACCTTTAAACATTAAGATATTAAACCCTTCTGTGTGGTCTAAATTTGTGTTCTTATTTGAGTAATGTTTTCATCCTCAGCCCTCCCTCTCCTCCTCCTCTGCCTTTTTTGCTTGTTCTGTTAATGTCAGCACAGAGTAGGGTGGGACACACTTCTGCTGCTCAAGTTGGGAAGAAATATGGGGGCTAGAACTGTTTGGGACTTGATGCTTTGGAGTAAAGAGTATTTTGAGAGAGGAAGCTCTTCTCAGAAAATATCTTGAAATAAAGTACTAATGTGCTACATCATGGATGAACTCAAAAACACTAAGCAAAATGAAAGAAGTTGGATGCAAAAGACTATGAATTGAATTGAATATATATGAATTGTGTGATTTCATTTATATGAAATGTCCAGGAAATGCAAATCTCTAGAGACAGAAAGTAGATTAGTGGTTGCCTGGGGTGAGAGGTAGAAAAGAGGAGTGACTGTGAATGGGCACAAGAGATCTTTTTAAAGCAGTGAAAATGTTTTAAAATTGAATTATGGTGATGGTTGCACAACTCTGTCATTTTCCTAAAACTTATTAAATTGTGCACTTAATGAAGAAAAAAAGAAAATATCTCTATGGCTTCAGTTAGGTCTTTTGAGGACTCCAGAGTATGCATTGAGATTGTTTTTCTCCAAATTTATTTTTAGTGTTAATTTGGTTATTTTTGCAGACTAAAGACATATTTTATATGATTTCCTTTTTCTGTGTCCTGTGTCACAGCTCTCCATCCTGCTGAAGAATCAAGATGATCTTGACAAAGCAATTGACATTTTGGATAGAAGCTCAAGCATGAAAAGTCTTAGAATATTGTTGCTGTCCCAGGACAGAAACCATGTAAGTAGCCCCTGCCCTGGACTGACAGCTGAAGACACAGCTTGCTGTCCTTCAGGAGTTCAGGTTCTTCCTTGATGAGTTTTGTGTTCCTCTGTCACTGCTAAAGCGAGAACATAAGTGCGGTCTAGCCCACTGGGTCAGCAGTCAGCTAGCCTTCTGCATTTGGTTTTACTCCAAAGCCAGATCATCAGTGTTAAAGTTGCAGCTGAAGGTTACTTGGCTTGTGGTGTGGGAGGAAGGAAAGCATTTTATGATAAAGGAGAGGATTCTTTTTCTCTATAGTTAATGTGTTTTTTTTTTTTTAATTTTAAACTAGATTTGGACCCCAGCAAGGGAGATTTGCTTAGCGTGGGGGTGCTGATTAGCAAAGACTGTCAAGGATTTGAGACTGTCATGCTTTGTGAACCCAACTGCCACAACTCGGCAACTGTGACTTTCCCTTGGGACACATGTAGAAAACACACTTTTCCCGTCTGTTCAGTGGGAAAAAGGCCATAGACTAAAGGGCCTCTAGTAAGTTAGCATCTGCTGCCTTACCAAATAGCAGCAATCTTAGGGACCTTCAGAACTTAGGGATTTTTCCTTACACAGTTTCCTTTCCTAAAGAATCCCCAAGGGCCTACGTTTCGCAAGAGTGCTTGTAATCTATATCTGTCTTCTGTCTGATTCCTCTACCAGTTTTCTTCACATACACATCCCTGAAAGTTTCTTTGGTGTTCTTTCCTTTCCATATACTTGAAAACAGCCAACTGTGGACAGCTAATGTTGCTGCCTGAGAACCGTGGATGCCCTATACCGAGCAGAATTTAGAGGGAATGGTGCTTTATTTTTAAAGAGACTTTAGAATGTCTGTTGATTAGGGAAAGACACAGAAGAATGTAGTTAGGAAGCCTTAGAATAAAGAAGATGTTTTCTAATATTACAGAAGTGTCCTTGTGCATGAGGACTGGTCTTCTCTTTCCCAGTGCCTTTTTTTCTGGATATGTTTTGGAAAGTATTCTGAAGTGAAATACACAACTTTATTCCTTCATTTCTCTGTCCCAGTTCCTTCCCTTCTCCTTGAGGTCCTTCCTCGTTGCCCAGCTTGTAAGATCTAAATGTAGCCTCGCACCCAAGGTTTTTCTCTAACGATCCTTCTTTCAGCTCCCCAGTCTCATCTTTCCAAGTTCTCCAGCATACTTCCCTTCTTCTGCAGTTCTTTCTTCCTTTTTGCCAGACCATGGTTGTCAGCCTTTTTTTAGGTTCTAGCTTGATTTACCTGCTACAGTTTGGCAAGTATTTTTGACTGAGGCCATATTGATTATTCCCCTTTCCTTTAGTCTTTGGATATAATTTGCACACTAGTTTATAGGTTGCTTAGTAATTGCCCTAAAGTTGTTGCGTATTTATAAATTTTATCCCAAAAGATTGTAAGGTCCTTGAGAACTGGAGCTGTATCTTATTGTTCTGGAACCCATCTTCCTAAGAGAGCAACAGTGACTACTTGAAATGTTAGTAAGAGTCAAGTAGAGACCGTATTTAGCAATCCCCTTCTTTACAGAAGAAGCTGGGATTGAAATTTAATGACATGATGGTTTAACTGGGAGCCAACAACCCTGATGGTGATCCCTCCACTCCCCTGACGAGAAACTTGAGACAACTGATTCTATACATTTGCCTCCACATCCATCAAAGGGTGCACTCAGCTGCAGGTGCTGCTGCAGCACCCAGAGCTGTGTGAGAGATGACCATCTGATCTCTGACACTCATGGCATTACATTAGATGTTGCATGAAATAAATGCCATATTGATGCCTCTCTTTCTAAGGATGTATATTTAAAAAATTACAAAGTCAGTGTAACATATTGTAAAGTTAAAATAATAAAAAAGGATTGTCTTACATAATTCTAGCACCAAAACATTGATTTTTCCATATGTTTCTCTTTGGCCATATGTATACACACTTTTAAGTGTTGTCATGGTGTTTATGCAGTTTTCTAATTTAATTTTTCACTTATTGTCATGTACATTTTTCTGTTAATATACAGTCTTCATGATTATAATTTATAAGGATGCAGAAGTCCCTTGAATGGATAGACCATACTTTTATTCAGTAACCAGTTTTGCTACTGTTAGAATGCTTAAGCTGCTCCTATTTCTTGACATTTATACAGATTTACATTTAAGACTAACAGTATTGGTGGTGATGAAATCTTTCCTTGGGGACTTCCTCAACTAGACTTCAGGCTTCTTTGTAAACAGAGGTATCATGATCCAAAATTGCTATGTGCTCAGGTGTCAGAGAAGGCAATGGCACCCCACTCCAGTACTCTTGCCTGGAAAATCCCATGGACGGAGGAGCCTGGTAGGCTGCAGTCCATGGCAGTGCTGAGAGTCCAACACGACTGAACGACTTCACTTTCACTTTTCACTTTTATGCACTGGAGAAGGAAATAACAACCCACTCCAGTGTTCTTGCCTGGAGAATTCCAGGGACGGGGGAGCCTGGTGGGCTGCCGTCTATGGGGTCGCACAGAGTCGGACATGACTGAAGCGACTTAGCAGCAGCAGCAGGTGTCCTCCTTTAGAAGAGTGCTTCTCTGTTTGTGATGAAATCTCACTTTTGTTCTTCTAGTTTCCAATCTGTCATAGACCAGTTCTTTTTAAAAAACACAAAAACTGAAAAGTGGAAAAATTAACTAGAGACATATAAAACACAAGCCCCGGATTTTCATTGTTAGATTCAATAGGCATAAGTCACTCTGCCAAATTGTTACCAAAGTGTTCATTAGCAAGTTACTCTTCATTTCAGTACTTAAATTGTAGAGGACTGGTTCACCATAGGTTGGAGCCTGGCACCAGCCCATAGATCACACTCTGCATACACTTCTTCAGGACACCACATACCCTGGTCTTCATCCCATCTTGATGATCACTGTCAGCTACTTTGTTCTCTATAGTTTCCTTCAGTTTTAGCAGCCTATCACCTCATTAACCTTTTGTTACCATCTGAACCTTTACTTCCCTTCTCATTCTTGTTTTTAAATGTACTGTCTCTTCTCTGGATTCCTTTTTTATTGCTCTTTCTATGACAGATTTTAGCCTTTCATCTGTCTTCATCCCTCAGCAAGGTGGATAGTCATACTCCTCCCATCTCACCTGGCCAAAGCCATGAACCAAACTAAAGCAAACACATGGATACCCCTTTTTTCCCCCTGCATCATTGAGTTCAACTGCTCCTTTTGTCTGATGCCACCAAATCTTTTATCAAGATAATTCGTGGGTCAACTTTTATAATCTTTTTTTGCTGGTTTCCAGTGACTGCAGTCTTTGTGCACGTGGTTCCCTGGTGAAATTTCATGTTGTTTGTGTCGGCCACAACACACTGCTACCCACAGAGTCTTTCAGTGAGGTTTTCACAAAATGGTCTAGTGCCTTCTATTTGCTGTCTCTAGAATGTTCTGCCAGCTACACACTTTGCACCCATTGGGACCCCTTTCACTCTCTGCAGGCCCTTTTATTTTTCCCTAGTCCCACCTTCCTCCCTCTCTTTCCCACTTCTAGGTCTTGTTCCAGGTTCCTTGAATCCTTGTATCATCCTCATTTTTGTTTACCATGTCATTCTCATGTCATTCCTAAAATCAGGGTTTTCCAAACTTGACCGAATATTACCAACACTTGGGGGAGATTTTAAAAATACCAGTCCTTGGGTCTTACCCCCAGAGAGTGTGCTGTAGTTGGTCTAAGGTGTTGAAAACCCCACAGGCAGTTCTGCTGGGTAGATGGGGCTGAGAACCACTGCTTTAAACCAAATATGACTCACCTCCCAGGACCTCACTGCTCTGAGTGTGGTCCATGTACCACCTCATCAACATCACCTGAAAGCTGGTTAGAAATGCAGATCCTCAGTCTCACCCCAGACCTGCTGAATCAGAATCTTGCATTTGAACAAAGTCCCAAGCAATTTGTGTGCACGTGGCAATGTGAGAAGCCCTGCTTGGAAACCTTCGCTGATTCCCTTCATCTGTTTTCCAACTTGGTGCCGCAGTCAGCCTTTCCTCTTAGAAACCTATGCTTGTGCCGGCTGTTGAACCTCATTTCCTGTCTCAGCTTTTAGATTTGAAAATTGAGAGATTAGAATTTATATTCTTCGGTAATTTCAGATTGTGTTGCCAAGATGTATGGAGTTCCCACTCTGTGTCAGGCCCTGTGTCCCAGCAGGTGTCCTTGAGGTCCTCAGCACAGCTCTTCTCTTTCTGACTGCAGGGCTTGTAGCCTTTCTGTGCCCCTTACTGACCTGCTTCCCCAGCGTGTGGCTTTGATTGTTTTTTCCTCTCTGACCCTTGGCGGAGAGCTATTGCACATCGGAGGCTTCAGCAAGAACACTCACTTCCCCTTGGTCCTGACTTCCCGTTAGAGCAGGACAGTGTGTCAGGACAGCCGGCATGTGATCAGGTCTGGCGCAGGGAGACCAGAGAAGGCTGCTTGGCAGCTGGATCTACCCCTGAGTGCGTGCGGGAAGCCTTTTTCCTGGAGGACAGGATAGAGTTTGTTTTGGTTGTACTTTTTTTTTTTTTTCTTATGGAAGGTGTGTGTGAGAGAGAGAAAGAGAAACAAGTAGAAATTTTGACCCAAGTTATTTATAAATTCTGAGCTCCCATTCTCCATAGCACTCTACTTACTTATGAGCACAGCCTGACATCACTTGCTCCCCTTCAGCCTTCAGTTGTAAACTTTCTCATGCCAGGCCCCCTTTTATTGCTTTGTTTTCTTTCTAGGGCTCACCTCGTGGCCCAACTGAGTCAGTGCAAAGTGGGGTGGATGTAGCAAGGCTGCTGACCCTGTCCTGAAGGCCTTGACCTCTGGCAGCATGGTATCTGTGATAGTCTTTCTGAGATGAACACGGTCCCAAGATGGTTCACATGTAAACTCCAGGAATATGAAGTAGCCAAGCTCACTGTACCCTAATTTTCAGGGAGCAATGATAGGGGGGAAGAAGAAGCATATCACATTATTTTTAAAATGTTTTATCAACCAGAGTTTTTGATGCAGAGGTGGCCATCATTTTCCACTGTGAACCCCCATGCAACAGGTGATCTTGCTGCTGAGAAATCTGCTTTTTCCTGCTATTCTCCCCAACCCTTCAGAGAGTTTTATGAGAGGATATTTACAGCTGTTTTCTGTTTGGCACATTACTACAGGAATGCCTGGTATTCCTGTGTGTCTGGGTCATCACCTATTACATGGGAGCACTGGGTATCAGTGCTTTCTATCAGTGAAACTGTAAAATGACATTGAGCAAATAGCGATGGGCCAAATCTGATTGAGGAGTGAGGTTTGGGGGAAAGCTGAGAAGCTCATGCACTGAAAGCATGAAGGTGGCTGAGAGCATGGTGAGTTCCAGGGAGGGGCGAGGGGACGTTTCTCAGCCTGCCTCCTTAGTAAGCTGCCTTTTTCCTCTTATCTTGCAGACCAGTTCCTCTCCCCACTCCGGGGTGTCCAGGCAAGTGCGAATCAAAGCTTCCCAGTCTGCGGGAGATATAAATACCATCTACCAGCCCCCTGAGTCCAGGAGCAGGCACCTCTCTGTCAGTGAGTATCTCATCCCTTTTTTTCCTCTTATCTATCTGCCTATGTTTTTTTTTTTAACATTCTTTTAAAAAATAATTATTAATTAAAAAACAGTCATCAAACATTATTGACTGCTAGGCTGTTTGGAATAATCTTCCATGTGTTTCCTTGGGAAAGAGAAATAGTGATATGATTGGGATGGAGTCCTGACCCTTATGGTGTCATGCTGTGGTGGGATAATCAGGTCCTCTTCAACAGCCCTGAAAAAGTGATCTCAAACATCTGCTTGAGGACCTTCAGTGACAGTGGCCCTCACTTCTGACCATACTTTGCCCAAAAGACTAGGGACTTGTGGAGGTAGAAGTCAGGTCCAAGTTTGAGTTTTGATATCAAGCCTCTTGCTTATGGTTCCTGAGGAGTTCTGATATTTCACGGAAGATGCAGGCCAACAAGACTCCTGGAGCGTCCTAAGTTGTCTGGGAGGACAGGAGACTACTGACGTAATATATACAGTTGGCTCATTAGTCAGAAAGATATGTAGCTGCTGCCAGGCCTTCCTGGGAAAGAAATCTAAATCAGATCTGTGCATTGCACCAGGCAATCCAGTTTTGCTCTGGATCCCTTTTCCCACATTTGAGGAGAAAGCTCTCTTTTTGAATTGTGCAGTTTGTTTCAAGGGGGAAGTCTGGCCTTGTCAGCATTTGCATTGAGGTTGCTGCCCTGATGTTGCTGGAACCCCTGCTGCTGTCCATACAGGTTCTCTCTGGGTAGGTAGAATTGCATCAAACTGAACAGTTTTCCAAAGAATAACAAGAAGAGATAAGAAAGCCTTCCTCAGCGATCAATGCAAAGAAATAGAGGAAAACAACAGAATGGGAAAGACTAGAGACCTCTTCAAGAAAATTAGAGATACCAAGGGAACATTTCATGCAAAGATGGGCTCGATAAAGGACAGAAATGGTGTGGACCTAACAAAAGCAGAAGATATTAAGAAGAGGTGGCAAGAATACACAGAACTGTACAAAAAAGATCTTCACAACCCAGATAATCACGATGGTGTGATCACTGACCTGGAGCCAGATATCCTGGAATGTGAAGTCAAGTGGGCCTTAGAAAGCATCACTACGAACAAAGCTAGTGGAGGTGATGGAATTCCAGTTGAGCTCTTTCAAATCCTGAAAGATGATGCTGTGAAAGTGCTGCACTCAATATGCCAGCAAATTTGGAAAACTCAGCAGTGGCCATAGGACTGGAAAAGGTCAGTTTTCATTCCAATCCCAAAGAAAGGCAATGCCAAAGAATGCTCAAACTACCGCACATTGCACTCATCTCACATGCTAGTAAAGTAATGTTTAAAATTCTCCAAGCCAGGCTTCAGCAATACGTGAACCGTGAACTTCCTGATGTTCAAGCTGGTTTTAGAAAAAGCAGAGGAACCAGACCAGAGATCAAATTGCCAACATCTGCTGGATCATGGAAAAAGCAAGAGAGTTCCAGAAAAACATCTATTTCTGCTTTATTGACTATGCCAAAGCCTTTGACTGTGTGGATCACAATAAACTGTGGAAAATTCTTAAAGAGATGGGAATACCAGACCACCTGACCTGCCTCTTGAGAACTGTATGCAGGTCAGGAAGCAGCAGTTAGAACTGGACATGGAACAACAGACTGGTTCCAAATAGGACAAGGAGTACGTCAAGGCTGTATACTGTCACCCTGCTTATTAACTTCTATGCAGAATACATCATGAGAAACGCTGGACTGGAAGAAACACAAGCTGGAATCCAGATTGCCGGGAGAAATATCAATAACTTCAGATATGCAGATGACACCACCCTTATGGCAGAAAGTGAAGAGGAACTCAAAAGCCTCTTGATGAAAGTGAAAGTGGAGAGTGAAAAAGTTGGCTTAAAGCTCAACATTCAGAAAACGAAGATCATGGCATCCGGTCCCATCACTTCATGGGAAATAGATGGGGAAACAGTGGAAACAGTGTCAGACTTTATTTTTTGGGCTCCAAAATCACTGCAGATGGTGACTGCAGCCATGAAATTCAAAGACGCTTACTCCTTGGAAGGAAAGTTATGACCAACCTAGATAGCATATTCCAAAGCAGAGACATTACTTTGCCAACAAAGGTCCGTCTAGTCAAGGCTGTGTTTTTTCCTGTTGTCATGTATGGGTGTGAGAGTTGGACTGTGAAGAAGGCTGAGTGCCGAAGAATTGATGCTTTTGAACTGTGGTGTTGGAGAAGACTCTTGAGAGTCCCTTGGACTGCAAGGAGATCCAACCAGTCCATTCTGAAGGAGATCAGCCCTGGGATTTCTTTGGAAGGACTGATGCTAAAGCTGAAACTCCCGTACTTTGGCCACCTCATGTGAAGAGTTGACTCATTGGAAAAGACTCTGATGCTGGGAGGGATTGGGGGCAGGAGGAGAAGGGGACGACAGAGGATGAGATGGCTGGATGGCATCACTGACTCGATGGACCTGAGTCTGAGTGAACTCCGGGAGTTGGTGATGGACAGGGAGGCCTGGCGTGCTGCAATTCATGGGGTCGCAAAGAGTCGGACATGACTGAGTGACTGAACTGAACTGAACTGCTCTCTGGAGATCTGGAGCTGAGCTGGCAGCCAGGCGGGACGGGGCGGCCGGGGTGCTGCATTCTAAGCATCAGTCCTGTCATGGAGCTTGTGTGGGAATAAGAAGCCTCCCCAGGGAGCAGCAGAAAGATTGTGCTGCTGAGGCACTGACTCTGCCTCACTGAGTAATTTCTGGAGCCTGAGGAAGCTCTGGTAGTAAGTGTTGCCAAGCTGGAAGTCCATATATGCATTTCATATTTCCATAGCCTTGTGGATGATTGATGGGTATGTTTACAGTAAGCTGGTTGAGGGGAGAGCCAATACCCGAGCAGGGAGACCTTATCCAGAGCATCTCTGGCCCTAGAATCCAGGTGTCCTGGAACCTGCGTATCTCTGCTAGTTTGGCCTCTGTTCTGGAGTCCCTGTAGAGACCAAGGGGCTGGAGGGGGTCAGCACTGCTCCTTTGTGGAGGAAGCAGTGAGTACTGACACTGGGCAGTGATGTGGCCTCCTGCTCCTAAGCAAGTGCCTGTGACGTGTGTGGAGGTGGGTGCTAAAAGGTTGGCCATTGTCATAGGGGCCCGATTTGGAATTTCCTTGTCTGAGAGTGCTGAGGAGTAAAATCTCTACAAATGAGTTCCTGTCTATATAAAGAATGGGCAACACAGCCTCCCAGCATGCAGAGATCCTGGGTTCCTCCCTTCAGCCAGCATTGTATCCCAGGCTCTAGGCTGGTGTGGGGTCTACGGTGGAGGCACCTGGAAGGCCGAGGGTGGTGTGGGGATACAGAGGAGAGAGAACCAGCTCTGCCCAGGACTTTGCTTTCACAAGAGAGGGAACATCAGAGATGACAAATGAGGGGAAGATTTACTGAGTGTGAAATGTAGACAGATATTCCAGGCATAGAAAGGGGCATCTGCCAGGCACGATCACCAAAGAAGATGGTGACTTCTGAGAACACCAGGTGGTTCTGGATTATGAAAGAGACTCGTAAAGCTGGGATGTGGCAGAGGCTATGTCTGACTAGAATGACCTGGGATGTACATCCAATGTGAGCTGGAATTTTAGAGGTTATGGAGGATTTCCATAGGCCAGGATGAGGGGAGAGGTCATTTCAGGGCTCTGCTGGTGGTGATCCCACGTACCCTTCTGACTGGGCTGATGTATTTGAAGGAGAAATAGAGATGTCTGCTATGACCAAGGAGCCTCAACTGCACATGGACTTGCTCTGTGGGCGGTGGGCAGCCGCTGGGAGTGGTGACCCCTGGTACCATCTCTGTTCTAACGCTTATCACATTATCTTATGATATCTCTCTCCTTTTACTCATTTGTTCGTTTAGGAAATAATTAGCTAGAATATCTGCTGTGTGCTGGAATCATGGAAATCAAAAACACAGTTCCTGTCCCTGTGGCCCTTATGTACCTGTAGGAGGTCAGATCTCACTTGTCGTGACTTATCTCTAATTATACGCTGTGACCAAAAGGTGTGTGGTGGTGTTAGCACATACAACTGAAGGATATGACCTGATTTTAGGGCCAGTGAAGCCTTAGGCTGTGACCTAGAGCATGAATGGGAGTTATTCAAAAGGACAGGGAGGAGAGTTCCTGGCTTTGCTTGCAGAGGCCTCATGAAAAGGGGAGTGCCCTGTGTTTCAGGAACAGGAGGAAGCCCTGAGGGCTGGAGACCTGAGAACAGGGCAAGGGGGATGGGCTGAGGCTGAGCAGGAGGGGCCAAGCCTTGTGGACTGTCAGGTAGATTTCAGTCCTATGGTGAAGGCAGTAAAAAATCCACTTTAGGATTTTTAAGTGAAGAGGAATGGGTGATGTATTCGGATTTTTATTTTGAAAAGATTTTTCTAGCTACATAAGGGGTGGAGAGCTGATCCAAGAGGGTCAAGCATGGCTCCAAGGGAAAGCCATATTAGCCTATGTAATGGTCCAGATGAAAGAAGACAGAAACGTGGATTAGACTAGTGATGGTAGGTAAAGCGGAAGGACCAGGTGGATTTGAGACATTTAGAAGGTAACGCCATTAGAACATGGCATTGTGGTCTGGGGAGGTGGTGGGGTGGTCACTGAAATCCATTTAGGATCTACAGGGTCTGAACTATTTTCATGATAATACTAAGACATCGATCGGCTTTTCACTAATTCTCTCACAAATAGAGGAATTTTCCAGAGGTTACCTGCTTGGGGTAATATCATTGCTCTGTGGCTAATGGAATGTGTGCTTGTGTATCAGTGTGTTTTAAACTTTCTGACCCTAATTTCTAATACAGTGAATATCAACTGGTTATAACCCCCATAAATAAAAGATCTTTGGTGTCCTCAATTTTAGAAGTGAAAAAGTGTTCTAAGATCAGAAGGGTTAAGAACCACTGTGGTATTGGATTGCATTTTCAGGTGTTGAGAGAGCAGGATGGTAAGTTACTGGTTTATGGATATCTGGCAGTACCTTTCACCAAGACAGAGATTAGAAGTGAGCCTGGTTTCAGGTGCTGAGAAGGGCATGAAATTTTAGGCAGGTTGAATTGGAGATGGATTTGAGTCAGCTAAGAGAAGACAGCAGATGGGCAGCTAACTCTGCAAATCTCTAGCTCAGAGGGGAGAAAACTAGCAGTAGAGGAGAGAAATGGATGTTATCAAGTTGAAGCTATGGGCCCAGATGAGAGTTTCTAAACGTACTCTAGAGTGAGAAGAAAAGAGGCCCTAGGACTGAGCCTTAGAAATCCAGACAGTGACCAGTTAGAGGAGGATGAACCTGTGGAGGACACAGGAAAGGAGTGACCAGAGAAGTAGGAGGGAGAGTATGCCAGGGTGGGAAGGAGGCCCTCCACGCCGCCAGCCAGGTTGAAAAGGACAGACCAAGAGTAAAAACTTGTCATTTTCATCCATACATCTGATTGCTTCCTCTGCTCGTATGGGGTAGGGCCTTCTGGAATAGAAGGAAACAGAAAGAGAGGAGTTAGGGTTTAAGCATGAGGGACAGAAGTCCTAGCCATGCAAATGGGGTCAAATGAGAAGCCTTGGCGACGCAGCCCCCACCAACAGGAGGGGCTCTTAGCCTTCCTTCCCCACCAGCATCAACATACCTGTGCGTATTGAGCGGAAGACTGAACATGCAGGTCATTCAGCTCCCACTGCAGCATTTTCAATAATGAGGAAGTGCAGCAAAGCCCAACCCAATTTGAGACAACTTTATTTGAGATTAGTCCTTATTTTGAGTTGAGATTCTGCCTTCTCTCACTTCACCCATTGACTCTAGTACTGCCATCTTGAGCAGCACAGATAACATCTTTCATGTGACAGCTTTTCAGATGCTTGAAACCAGCTATCATGTTCACCTTTGGTTTTTTCCCATCATAATATACATACCTTGAATTCCAGTTTTTTTCAATCCAATTAGCTTTAAAAAAAAAAAAAAAAAAAACCACCCCAAACCAAAAATAAAACCTACTAGATAATATGTTAACCCAAAAAGAGAGACCCCTGAGGAAGATCTCCAGACAAGGCAGACGGAATTTCCCTATGTGAAGATACCCTTCTTTGTGTCCTTGCCTCTGGAGATTCTACCCACCTTTGACACTGAGAGCTCAAGCACTGTTTCTTCCATAATACATCAGGCGATGCCCTTAAGCCCTCAAGTAAAGGACTCATCCCTGCCACATCTGACTCGCGTTTGGCCGAGCGCATCTTAAGTGCCTTTGTCTCTGTTCTCATTCCATTTTGCTCCTCTTCTTGCCACTGTGACCTGCAGTGGGCATGCCAGATTGCAACCCCTCAGGAATGGGAAGGTGATGAGTAGAGGCAATTAGTTCTTTTTCAAAGGGTTTGGCCGTGAAAGAAAAAAAAGGTGGCTTAAGGGAGTGGCAGAAATAAGGTCAGGCTATTTTTAGGCTAGAGATCTGAGCTTGGTTATGAAAGGAGGCACAGAGACAGCTGAAAAGGAGATTGGAGCGGGTGAAGAGGGCACCCTAGGGTCCCCTGGGGTCCTGCTGAGAGTCAACGGGGGAGTCCAGGCCGAAGGCTTACAGTGCCTGGGTAAGGAGGAAGGCAGCCCTGGTCCTCAGAGAGGAGAGGTGGAAAAACGAGAGTGTTGAAAGGGTGAGATGCCTGACAGTGGCACCTGGACAGTAACGGGTTAGAGAGCTGCGCGCGGTGCGGACCTCCGCCCTGGTACAGATGAGGAGAGTGAGCTGCAGAGGCGGTGGCCGCAAACACAGGAACAAAGTGGCCAGCTCCTTCACTCCCACAGGTTTTTCTCCTTGCTTAAAATTCTGCAGTACTGGACCAGACCAGAAACTGTGTAGTGGTAGTAGCAACTTCAGAACAAAACGGGAGGTTTGCAAGTTGAAACACAGGATTTTCTCAGGGTCTTATGGGATGACAGTATCGAGAAGCTCTGTTCTGTACAGCCTGGTCCAGTGTGAGGAAATGAGGATATATTGGTTAAGCTTTTCCATTGATGAAGAAAAAAAAGATTGGATTCCTCCCCTCATCGCCCCCCAAGAGAGAACCAGGTTTAGAGAAAATAGTTGATGGCCAAAAACAGCTATCTCTTTGTACTTGTAGTGACCTGCACATTAACACTGACCCAAAGCCCTAGAACTCCCTGTAGAGGCAACTTCCTGACTGCATCAGCTTCCTGACAGGAGTCTCCTATGAGAAGGGCTCAAGTCTGGGAGACTCTCTTTCAGCTTTGAGTCAAAGAACAGAGCAAAAGACTCAGCCATATCCTGGGGTAAGAGTTTTGCTCCAGCTCTGCTGCCCTGGATCAAGGAGGAATGTGGCCAGCCAGCAGCATGAACCCCTGTGTAGAGAGGCTTTGTAGGAAGCTGCGGCCACCCTGAACACAGGATTATCAGTCCGTTCTTTTGCTTCAGCTGGTAATGACAGGGGCCCCTTGGCACGAGTGGCCTGGTGAGACTAGAGCAGGAGCAGGCTGGAGTGCCAGGGGAGGGTGGCCCAGAGAAGCCGCTCTCCCTGTTGTGCCCGCTGGGACCTGGGTTGACTGCAAACCGGCATGGCACTGTGCTCATGCCTCCTGGCTCGCTGCAGTCCTGCTAGTAAACATGTGAGCATCAGTGAGTCTCTGTGGTCAGTATCTTGTCCTGCTCTGGTCCCTGTCTCACTCATTCTCAGCGGCTGTTGTGTGTGTCATTAGCCCCTAATTTCTGAAATGAAGATAAAAACAAAACTGAAAATGCTCCGGAGCAGTTCTGCCAACTCCTGATTTTTCCATTCGCTTCCTCTGATAGCCATTGGTTTGGGGAGACTTCCCTTTCCTGCCCCAAGCTGTGGGCCTGTGCACAATAGCCCCTGGCCCACTGCCCATCAGATAACAAGGCTGGCTCTCGGCAGGCAGCAATGTGTATTGGAAAAAGTGAAAGTCTCTGGCTGGAAATAAAAGCTCAGAAACCCTCTGCTGTTTTCCCCCAGCCCCTCCTGGGTCTGTAGTGCAGGCTTCATGTGAGCTAGTCCCATCCCACCTGCAGAACCAGCGGGGAGTTCAGTGGTAGCTGGTGGAGGAGAGAGAATGGGTGGTGAGGGGCCATGGATCTTTTGTCCCAGGAGGTCTCACCCTAGACACCCTGTGTGACAGACTGAGGGTACTTCAGCCTGTCTTGGGATAGTTTGGACCAATGTGTGGGATTTCATCAGTATGTAAGAGTTTTTCTTTCTCTCTAATCATAAGAGACACCTTTTGTTTGTTTTAGGTCAAATATGTAATACCTTTTCACTCCAGAATATATTGGTCAGGGTTGAGTTGCACAGAACAGAATCCACTCTGACTAGTTTCAGGAAGAAGGCATTTAAAATACATTCTGGCTTATAAAATCAAAAAGAGTGAGAAACAGACTCAAGAAGTCTAAAAATGCTACAGAGCTCGTCTTCCTCCTGTAATGAGGAAACCAGATCCAGAATTAGGGCCCCTCTGCTCTGTCCGCACACCACTTACACGGGGATCCCTGCACCTGTGTCTTGACATCAGGAAAACTGGGAACCACAGGTGAGGCCTCTGCTAACGCTGCAGCAGAAAACCAAGGCTTCCAGGACCGTGCCCAGAAACAGCAGGGATTTCAGGAAGCCATGTAAATGTACATAAGTGCATCGACTGGCTGAACCTAAAGGAGGTCTTAGAATTAATAGTTTCTAGCTGATTAACTTCTGAAGTACAGGAAGGCACCCTGCAAGGGCAGAATGTATCTTGAGTCTAACCTGTTATCTCCTCCACATATAATGAAGGAAACAAATGGAATTCTAGCATGTAGGTGTGTACCTGTGCTACCACATTTCATTTATAATTTCCAAAAAAGGCAATAAGGTAGATAGTTCTTCCCATTTTCCTAAGTGAGGAAATTTAGGTGAGAGTTTAAATCATTCAGCTAATGAGTGACAAAACCTGCTCTGAATCTCTGCACATCTGATTTTCAAGCTTAGGCTTTTCTCACTATACCTTGCTCACCTCTTTGGGTTGCTTCTGCTGCTGACAAATTGTTGCCAACGTAGGGATTGGATTTCCATAGGACTTGTGGGCTACTAGAATGTTATCCAAGGCTGGAAGTGGGAAGCAGGCACTTGGCTAATGTTTGTAAGCCAAATGTTAAAAAGTGAACTGTGCTTTGGGGCATGGTAAGGCTTAAGAAAGCCATCTTTTTTCCATGGTTACACTGGAATTTTATGGTACAGTGGGGAGAGAAATGGCTGGCTGCCTGGATCTTTGACATCTGACCCTCTGACAAATGGAGTAGCTTTCTTATTCCCATTTGATTTCCTCTTACCTCCATCTTGTTGTTGCCTTTGAGCCCTCCGTTGGCCAGAGGGCATCTTGCATCCAGCTTACAAGTGACCATGGACAGAACACCTCTGAATCTGAGTGATGTAAAATGTGGCCCTGTGTTTCTCTTGTGCTGTCGAGGAATCCCCATATTAGCCTCGCTCCTGCTCCTTGAAGAAAGGCAGTTGGGTTCCCCCTTGAGTGGAATCCCCCCACCTCCTCTGTTTGGATTGCTTCTGGGGAATGTATGGCCTGGCCAGCTTGGGGAGAAGTTTTGCTTTCCATCTCTGTGTTGAATGGTATGCCTGCCCTTTCTGGAAGTAGATTACAGTCTCAAAATGGCCTTGCCCGAACTGTACTGGGAGTCACAAAGGCTGTTTTCTGGCTGCAGCACCACCGTTGAGTCACTATATGACTTTGGGCCTTGGCTTCCCTTCTGCACACGGCAGATGTGCACAGTGCGCCCTCACTGTAGGAGTGTTGTGAGAATTAAAGGCGAAGTAACAGAGGATAAAAAAGAAAAGGAGGACTTTCCTGGTGGTCCAGTGGTTAAGACTGTGCTTTTACTACAGGTTGTGTGGGTTTGATCCTACGTCAGAAAACCAAGATCCCACATGCTGTGCGGGTGACCAGAAAAAAAAAAAAGAAAGAAAATGACTCATTTCTTTGCTCTGTTAGTTGATGGCACAGTATCTCTAAATTTCTACTCTGAGCAGCATCATTTTCTGCCAGGGCTTAGAAAGCTTGAGCAGACTCTTCCATGGGTTGTTTGAGATCATTTGAAAGGCATGGTTTAAGCACCTCCTTATCTCAGAATTTGTAGCTGTGAGTGAGGTGTTCAAAGTGGAAATCCAGCATAATTCTACACGTGTTTTCAGAGCAGTTTGGTTTCTAGCCTCTACTTTAGAGTCAAGTGGGGAAGCCAGGCTACCGAGAGTCTCAGGTGCTTCCCACCTGAGATACCTAATCCAAGTGGTTCTTGGAGAGAGTGTGAGTTGATACCTCCAACAAGAGATTGGAATACCAACTCCTCTTGGTGGCGAATTCATTCAAATATCTTCTCTACAAACTGAATGATCCATATATTCTGAATGACTGACTTTGTGTAGAAAAATGAAGGGATCACTTCTTTGAAAGACGTTGAAAATAGTGGTTTTAAGCTCCTCAAAGACTCTCTTTCAAAGAGCAAGCCTGCCACCATTCTTTGACTTTTCTCTTAAGGAGTTTTCTTCCTTCTTGGGGTCCTTGGATTAGGGGGAGAAGCTGCCTGGTTCAGGAAGTTTCCTTCAACCCCAGGACTTTGCTAGGAGGAGGCCCGCCTTCTCTTCCTGGATGTTCAGAGAGACAAACAGGCTTTCCACCACCAAGCAGACGCTGGGTCCAAGCTGGCTCCGTGTCTGCTCCTCTCAGGCTCTGGGGCCTGGGCTCTCCCGTCAAGGGTCTTGTTTCTGTGCTCTAGGCTCCCAGAACCCCGGCCGAAGCTCGCCTCCCCCTGGCTACGTGCCTGAGCGGCAGCAGCGCATCGCCCGGCAGGGCTCCTACACCAGCATCAACAGCGAGGGGGAGTTCATACCAGAGACCAGCGAGCAGTGCGTGAGTATAGTCTGGGTTATATATAGAGGGTGTGTGTCGTGGGAGGTGTCAGACCAAGGTTATAATGGGGGTCCTCAGTGGGCATGGTGTGCAAGTGAGGGACTTGAGTCCCATCTAGTAGCTCTTTTGTAAACCAGGCCTGCCCAAGTATGGATGTTTCCTTTCTAAGGGCCAAATATCAATTCCTACCAAAGACAGGGTTTCCCTGATAGCTTAGTTGGTAAAGAATCCACCTGCAATGCAGGAGACCCCAGTTCAATTCCCAGATCAGGAAGATCCACTGAAGAAGGAATAGGCTACCTACTCCATTATTCTTGGGCTTCCCTTGTGGCTCAACTGGTAAAGAACTCACTTGAAATGTGGGAGACCTGGGTTTGATCCTTGGGTTGAGAAGATCCCCTGGAGAAGGAACAGCTACCCACTCCAGTATTGTGGTCTGGAGAATTCCATGGACTGTATCGTCCACGGGGGTCACAAGGTCGGACACAACTGCGTGACTTTCACCAAAGCCAGGGTCTGAGCACCTGGCCTCCTTGGTGCCAGACGTGTGTCTGGCCACTCTTCCGGCTTCTGTGGCCCTCTCGCTGGTCTCGCACAAACTGCACAAAGCCGCTCTGCTGTCTGTGTGCTTCCTTACAATCCCCCTGGCCTTTCAGCAGAGTTTTAGCATATGACCAATTAAAAAAATCTAAACACACAGATTTTTTTTTCTTTTCCATCAACCAGCTTTTAGTTTTGCTATTGCTTTATGAAAGGTAGGGAGTATACCAGTCCAAAGTAGGACTGGCTACTTTGGGTGAACTTTTATGATAGTAGACAACTAAATTAGTTATCTGTTGCTATATAAAACAACCACAGGCTTAGCAGTACAAACAGCAGACATTTATTATTTTACAGTTTCCTGGGGTCTAAGATACAGGCACAACTTGATTGGGTTCTCTGCTCAGGGTCGCACAAGGCTGCAGTCGAGTGTCAGCCAGGCTGTGTTTCTTCCTGAAGCTGGGGGCTCCCTTCTAGGTCCACTTGGTTGTTGGTCAGTGTCTTGTGGTTGTAGCCTTGTGGCCCCTATTTTCTTGCTGGCTGTCAGCCAGGGGCCCCTCTGAGCTCTTGGAAGCCACCTGTAGTTCCCCGCAGTGTGGCCCTCTCACTTCCAGGCTACCAGGAGAGTCTCTTGCTCCAGTCTGCAAAGACGGAGTCTCATGTAGTTTAACACAATTATGGGAATGAATATCCCATCCACTTTGCCATAATCTATTGACTAGAAGTGAATTACAAGTTCTACCTATACTCAGATGAAGGAGTTCTGAAAGATTGTGACTCACTGAGGGGAGGGTGGTCGGGGGAGGTGGGGGTCATCTTAGGGTGTGTTCACCACAATAGCTTACTCATTTTGATGGTTAGCTTTTTAAATTTGTGGCTCACTTGATGAAAATGTCACTTTGGCTTAGTGAACTCAGCAAGAATAAGATCTCTGGCTTCATTCTGAAGTTTTTTCAGTGAGCTTGCTTTGATTGCAAAGAAAAACATACGTCTTCTAAACTTTTGGAATTTGATCTTGAAAGGGGAAACTTCTTAAAGGTAAAAGCATCCAGCAGAAGGCCAGCACCAACACATGGGGGATTTTACCAAAAAAACTGATTCTTACAACTTTTCCTAAAACTGATTCTTATGACTTTTCCAGCATTGTTTCAATTGTACAGGCTATGAGAAGCATTTTTATACTGCTTCTGCTCTCTTCTGTAGTCCTGCCTTCCAGATAAATTTATGTTTAAAACAGTGACCTAGAGTACTTTTATCTGCAGAGTCCCCTCTTGGTTATCTTACTGACCATCCTTTCCTTTTTCTCTAACCAGAGTGCTTCCGGACATCAGCTGTACGAGGGGTAACGGGTGTAAAACCTCAGAGGTTGTTAATGAGTTTGATTGCCTTTGCTTTCTGTCCTTCCCCATGGTCCTGTATCCTGGTCCTTTTACTTCTTTATATTACTTTCATGGCCCTGGAAGGCATGGGAGTATTAGACTTGTAGTGAGGAGAGGCCTTTAGGGAGAGGCCGTGGAAGGTGGCAGCGGGGGAATGACTAGGTCCTTCTTCAGTGCCTGCATCTTTAGCAGAAGAGAATTGCTGCTGGTAATGGGCCATTCAAGATAAATCTACTCAACAGAGACCAAAACAGCATGGTATGTAGTGAAAGAATATCCGACTGGGACTTTCTTGAAAAGTGAAACTAAAATAAGTTTGTTTTATTTTTTCTTTAATCAGATTTGAGCAATGGCTGCATCTATTTGCTAATTTTCAGAATGAACAAAGCATGGTTCAGGCTAGTTTTTTTTTTTTTTTGGCTTGGTGTTTCTAACAAAATTTTTCTAATGCAGCATAACTTCCTTCCCTTTGACTTCTGCAGCACTGTCACGAAGAGGGTGTTTATTTTTGGCTGAGCGGCATATGGGATAATAGTTCCATTGGGGATCGAACCCATGCCCCCTGCAATGAAAGCACGGAGTCTTAACCATGGGACCACCAGGGCAAGCCCCGAAAAGAGGGTCCTTTTTTTTTTTAAACAGAAACCTTCACGGGGTTCAGTGTGTTTTCCAGTGGCCTCTCTTGAACCTTTGGTGTTCCTCCTTCATCACACCTGTCATGTTGTTATTCCTGCTCATTCTCTCTTCTGTTATCTGGTCTAACTTTGCCAAATATGTACTTTCTGGATTGGGAGCAATTCTTTCCCACGTTGGTTTTATCCACTTGAGGAAATCCTATCGCCTTAGCAAGATTTGGGGGATTTTATTTTGCAATTAATTTGCCTTGATTGGCAGTTTAAAAAAAAATCACGTATGACAATATACGGGTGAAATTATGGGTGAGATGGTCTCCAGCATTAAATGGGAAGAGATCGTTTGACTTGGAAACCAATTTTATGAAAGTTGTTCGTGGATTCTCATAGTTCTGATACTTTGCTTCTCTATGTAATGCTTGACTTTGGATCTCAGATAATGAATTCTCTGACAGTGAATACACCCCTTCACCGCCCCCCGCCCCCAGGCAAAATGAAGGGAGATCAGTTGGAGAAAAGGCTAATCTGAAGACTTTTTGTTACTGCATTTGACCAAGGGCCAGAGAAACATTTCAACTCACACAGATACCTGTTGGCCCTGCCTGAGAACCAGGAACCGGGAAACTTGTGTTCTGTGTCAGTTGTGCATTGACTTGACTTGTTTCATGACTTCAGACAATACTCCTCCCCTTTCCAGACCTGCAGTGGCTCATCTGTGAAACGAGGACACTCCTTGTCTTTGTAAATTATAAATTATGGAGTGTAAACAGAAGCATCACCGTCCCACCCACACACACACTGGAAGCCTCTGCAGGGTAGTACCGTCTCCAGCACCAGGCTCCAGCATTCGCAAGCCAAGAAAATGCCAACCAGAGAAGCAGCGTCTCTGCTTTGCTGTCCTGGCAGAGCGCCTTGGGATGCCAGCCAGGCATTTTTCTCACTCCTGGAAACTTGCCTTTCAGACTGTGGGGGAGAACGGTACCTGCCTAACCATTCTTCCCACTGCCCAGGCAGAGAAAGGGCACTTTCATATTTTTTGGGGGAAAAAAAGGACCTTTTGCTGGTCTTGGCTGGGTACCTGGCTGGGGCTGGGGCTGGGGCTTTACTGTATGCCTTGCCTTGCAGATGCTGGATCCTCTGAGCAGTGCTGAAAACTCCTTGTCGGGAAGCTGCCAGTCCTTGGACAGGTCAGCAGACAGGTATGGGACTGTGGCTGGTTTGGGAGTTGGTGCACAGGCATTTTTGGAACTGATGAGCTAAGGAAATAGAGTTAGCTAGTGTGTGTGTCCCTGAACTAGACACTGGTCTGCAGGCCCATGGCTAGAACCTCATGCTTTTGGGAAAGAAACTTCTCGCTAGCATTCCGAGCCTTCTCCTTAATTTTCCAAACACCAGGAGAATGTTCTGTTTGTGTAATCAGATGGATGTAATAGGTCATAATAGCAGTTCACATGGATAAATGCTGGCTCCGTTGCTTCCAGCACTTTCTGTGTGTTTTGACTGCCCACATAATACATGGTGCCCTTGTACCCCTGCCTCATTGCTGAGGTCTGGACTGAGAAGCAGTGGACCTTCAGTGTTTTGGGGACAAAATTGAATTATTACCTGTAGGTTTACTTTCATTTTTTTCTTTCCTCCAAGTGTTTCTGGTGGAATAAGAAACTGGGGTATAAAAACCAGAAAACAGAATAATCCAGACTGCCTAGCTTACCACACTGCCCGCTTGGTGTGTAATCTTACACACCAGCTGTGTTCTTATTACACTTTGGGAGGGAACAAGTGCTGTCCTTCACACACCCCATAGTCTGTGGAGCTGGTTTGTCAGTCAGCAGGGGTGTTTAGAGATGGCTTTGGCATTGATCCAGCCAGTCTCTCTCCTTGACCTCATCATGCCCAGGAGCACATTTTGACCCTGTCTGGCTGGGCTCAGGGCTGTGGTCAGAGGCCACCGAGCAGTTTGGAGGGTTTTCTTCTCTTTGTGGAACTGATCAATTGCTCACACGGACAATCACCTTGTGACCCTGCCATGTCTGTACTGTGTCTCTTCTAACAGATCGGTGCTCTGATGAGTGTGGTCTCCCTCCAGGTGTCATAGAGCACAGTCACAGTTGCTTGTTGGCATCCAATTTGAAGCCTTATTTTAGGCTTTCCAAGCAGAAGAGCAAGAAGGCACTGGTAAAAGTGCCAGAGTTTGTTGCTGCAAACTGAGGGCTCTTCCGGGACAGGGACTGACTGTGGCTTTGAACTCTCTGCTGAGTGTTGTGGCCACACTGGTCGGGGAGGGTAGGTGTGGGACAGGACCACAGAAAGTCTGGCAGTTGGGAAGTAGAGGACAGTCCCTGCACCACTGCCTTGAGAGTTTCTGAGTTTTGATCTCCAAAGGCACTCACACATGAGGGAAAAGGGCCATTCAGGTGGATGCTGGTAAAGATGACTCTCTTGATTCTTGAGTTTTTCCAGTGGCCCTCCAATGGTTTGTTTTCATCTCCTTGGGAGTCAGACTCAGTGACCTGGACTTACTTCCTTGGGGCCCAGCATAACCAAAGGTCAGAGCTTTCATCTTCCCTTCATGGGACCTGGAGCCATATAGACCCAACTCCACCAAATATTAGTCGAATAGCTTTGGACAAGTCCATTAACCTCTCTGTTCCTCGGTTTTCCATATCTCTAAGAGGAGATAGTGATGATTAGTCTGAAAGGAAGATCCTGGGTGTTATTACTGTTTTTATGACTGCCTTGAGCAAGGGATCCTTTGCATTCTTCCTGTTACCAGAGTGGGAGGAAAGGGTAAGAGACAGCACTCTGCCCCCCAGTGGAGATAGGGAGCACTGGAGGGCCTCATTAGGCAGGATCATGTCAGATGTGGGCCTCAGACTAGTGAAGAGAAAGTAGGAAGCATAGGAAGGTCTGCTTCTCTTGAACTCTACTTCCTACCATATAATGACATGTGTGGAAAGGAGTCACAAAAAGCAGTGTGTCTGGGTATCCTGCCCTCTGACCTGGTGAGCTACTTTGGAGGGACCCTGAAGTCTGCTGTGTGATTGATTTTGTTTTTCTAGCCCATCCTTCCGGAAATCACGAATGTCGCGAGCCCAGAGCTTCCCAGACAACAGACAGGAATTCTCGGGTGAGTTCTGCAGAGGGTGGGTGAGCACTGCAAGGTGTCTGCCCTGGACGGCTCGGGGGAAAGAGAAGCCAGGGCTGTATTTACTCTTCCTGGGGCCTGCTGCTCTCAGGTCTCAGGTGACCTGGAGGCTCTCCTGAGGCACTCACCGGGGCCTGTCGAGCAGCCAGTGACCCCTCTCTTTTCCTCAGATCGGGAAACTCCACTCTATGACAAAGGGGTCAAAGGTGGCACCTACCCCCGGCGCTACCACGTGTCGGTGCACCACAAGGACTACAACGATGGTGAGTGCGCCTCCACGCTGCCCCCTGCTGGCCACCGCAGGAACAGCCACCGGAAGGGGGTGGCCCAGGCACTCCAGGCCCCACGTTTCCTGCATTCCTGAGGAACTGCATCCAGGCTTGAGGCAGTAGAGTCAGTGTTTTTTAAAAAGAGGAGGATGGTATTGTAGATGGATACTGCCTCCAGGAAATCAGTCCTTTGTCTGAGGGCACAGAGTGCTCCAGGCGCCAACTCTCCACTGCCCTCTTCTGCCTCAGGCAGCAAACGGAATGGAGCTTCCACAGAGGTGTAGGATTACGATGCCAAGGAAAACAGAGAGCAGCCATGGATTGGCCCCACGGGTGTTGTGGGGCATGAGGGCCAGCCCTGCGCTTTCCCTTTGGCTGGGTTTCCCTAAACCCCTTGGCTGCTTGCTGATTCCTGCTTTTGTCCTGATCCTCAGGATGCTTGAGACATCAGCCATTCTGGCCAGCATCAGGTGGGAGGGAAGAGAGGATGGACTGGAGCTGGTGTTGTGACCTGGTTGGCACATTTGGCCTTGTGGTCGGGGTTCTGACCTGCTCTGCTCTGGCCCTGGCACCCCTTTAGGCAGAAGAACGTTTCCCCGAATACGGCGTCATCAAGGCAACCTGTTCACCCTGGTGCCCTCGAGCCGCTCCCTGAGTACAAATGGCGAGAACCTGGGCCTGGCGGTGCAGTACTTGGACCCCCGCGCGCGCCTGCGGAGCGCCGACAGCGAGAACGCCCTCTCCGTGCAGGAGAGGAGTGTGCCCACCAAGTGTGAGCAGTGCGCCCTGGCTGGGGAGGGCCTGCCTGAGGGATGCTCAGGGCGGGGGGCCAGCGAGTCCAGTGGGCTTTTGGGCTCAGCGGGTGGCTGCCCTGGCCCATCTGTACCCAGGGGAAGAGCCTGAGGGGGGCAGCAGATCCCCTGGACCTTAGTCCTCACTCCACTGTTGTGATGAGCCACTCCTCTCTGGCCTTTAGTTTTCTCCACGTTTAAATTGAAGAGTGATCTCCTTAATCCCTGACATAATGAGCTATCTGGGGGCCTTGGAAGTATAAAGGTGTTTAATCAGTTCAGATAAGCATTTAATCATGATTTTAGCCAGTCCTGTGCTTCTCAGGGTGTGGGCCTTGAGTTCTGATTGGTCAGGGCCCTGAGCCTGTTCCAGGTGAGGGTGGAGATGCTGTGTTGAGGTGTGGTGATGCTGGGTGAAGGGCAGCTCGGGCCTTAGCAAGTGCATTAGCTCTAATGCTCTTTCCTCCTGTTCTCCTGTAGCTCCCAGTGCCCCCATTAATTGGCGCCGGGGGAAGCTCCTAGGCCAGGGTGCCTTTGGCAGGGTCTATTTGTGCTATGACGTGGACACAGGACGAGAACTTGCTTCCAAGCAGGTGCAGTTTGACCCAGACAGTCCTGAGACAAGCAAGGTACTGCCTTCCCTACAGTCTGACTTCCAATTCCTCCTTCTCAACAAAATGCCTGTCTTGTTGCACAGACTAATTGCTTTAGATGCTACAGGTTGTTTCTCCCATCATTCTTCCTTCCAAGCTCCTTTACCATCTACCCCGGTCCTAGGGAGAGATTAGTTGGTGTCAAAGTACCTAACCGCCCAGACTGGTTTGGATGGCAGTGGCACAACGAGCAGCTCCTGCCCCCACCCCCCACCTCAGCAGACAGATGCCGTTCTCTCCCAGCCCCCGAGCCAGGAAGGAGCCCGTCTTTGGAGCTTAGCTTGGGCTGTGGCCTTCACTCCAGTTTGAGTGGACAAATGCAGCAGTTACCTGAACTCCTTAACTGCACCCACAAACCCATCTCCCACCCCACTGTCTGCTGTCTTCCAGCATGGGAGTGCCCAGTCCCACGGCTTAGCCAGCATTGTGGGCAAGGGCCAGACAGTCGAGAACATTCCCCCTTTTCTCCAGCTGAAGTTCCCACGGCAGATGGGCTCCTCTGAGGCCACTGACTAGGGCAAGCGGAGCTGACGCCAGGCAGGTAGAACTGAGGCCTGCAAGCCTCGGTGACCACTGGGCCCCTTCCCAGGAGGTGAGTGCTCTGGAGTGCGAGATCCAGTTGCTGAAGAACTTGCAGCATGAGCGCATAGTGCAGTACTATGGCTGCCTGCGGGATCGTGCCGAGAAGACTCTGACCATCTTCATGGAGTACATGCCAGGGGTATGTGCCCCGTGATGCAGGCAGACAGCAAGAGAGGGACTGTCATGGCACTGGGGCTGTGGAGGAGGGGTCACTTTGACATGAGTGGTTACCTGAGTCTCCAGAGGCTCCAGGGGAAAGGCGAGGCAGGGGCAGGGCGTGGAGTCAGCATGTCCTGCGTCTAGCTGCAGTGATGGTTTGGGGTGAGAATTGTCCCAGGCTCCCCTGACCCGAGGCTCCCAAGGCAGCTGCACTGTCCAGTAGGTACTGCCTTTATGTGGAGCACATAGACCTCCCTTCTGGGTTTGGGTCACCCTGGCCTGAGGGAAGGGCTGTCTCATACTTTTCTCCAAGCTGCCTGACAGCCCTTAGCTAAGTGCCTGGCCTGTCACAAATGGGGACTGGACCTCACTCCCTTGGTAAACACTGGGGTCTGGAAGTAGCCTTGCCCCCTTCCATCCTCCTTCCTGCAGTGACCCCTCTGACTCCTGTGGCTTTAGGGTTCAGTGAAAGACCAGCTGAAGGCCTACGGCGCTCTGACAGAGAGCGTGACCCGGAAGTACACCCGGCAGATACTGGAAGGCATGTCCTACCTGCACAGCAACATGATTGTTCACCGGGACATCAAGGGTGAGCGGGGCAGGCTGTGGGCTCTCCATGACCTGGGAACTTGGGGACTCTCTACCTGGTTGTTGTGAACTTTGTGAAAAGTGAAACCCTCATGACTTCCTTGGGGGACTGGTGTGAAGATCAGTTAAGTGATTTGGGGAAACACAGTGAAGGGCTCTGCAGATGTTGGCTGTGGTGATGACTGTTGGCTGCTGTAGGGCAGGTGCCTCCCACCACTATCCTGTTTGCTCTGTGCAGTTTCGCTCCAGCTCACAAGGCCCCCATCCTACCCAGCAGCCCTTTGGACTGGGAGGGAAGGACAGAAGGAGGATGGTGGCAAGTGCCAGGGGTCTAGGGCTGCAGCCTCTGCCCTTTCATGCCTTAGGAGCCAACATCCTGCGAGACTCTGCTGGGAATGTGAAGCTGGGGGACTTTGGGGCCAGCAAGCGCCTGCAAACCATCTGCATGTCCGGCACGGGCATGCGCTCAGTCACTGGCACTCCCTACTGGATGAGCCCCGAGGTGATCAGCGGTGAGGGCTACGGAAGGAAGGCAGACGTGTGGTAAGTGTGCTGGGGACGTGCTGGGACCCTCATCTCCTGGTCTGGGCTGTAGTGGTTCCAGCTTAGAAATGGGGCTGAGGGCTCTGCAGTGTGGCAGGAGTGAGGATTGGCCTCTGGCCAGTGAGGCCAGGTTGCAGGCTCCATGTGGGCAGGGGTGGTAGTGCCTGCAGCAGTACACACAGCAGATGTGTTGTGTTTTCACTCTGAACAGCAACTGTTTGTTATTGCTGAGAACTAAGGCCGTGGTAAACATCCCTGGGGTGTTTGCTAAATCCTTGAAAGAGCTCGGATCCCATCTGAAGGCCTGGATGGGTCTCTAAGCAGCAGTAGTAGGCTTCGGCTCCCTCTCCTAGTGCTCAGATGGCTTGCAGCTGCTCTAATTTTGTGTCCATCCTCTGAAAGGTCCTGAAAGTTATGAGAGTATCCCTTCCTCTTAGAATGTTACTGTAGGGGGTGGAATAGTGGTCCCTGAAGATGTCCATGTCCTAATCCCAAAGGGATGAGAGAGTGTTACCTTATGTGACAGTAGGGCCTTTGCAGAGTGATTTTTAAGAATTTTGAGATGGGGAGATGATCCTGGATTATCCAGATGGGCCCAGTATACTCATAAAGGTCCTTATAAAAGAGAGGCAAGAGTGAGTAGTAAGAGGTGTGACAAAGGAAACAAGAAGTTGGTGTGAGACAAGAAAGGAGCCATGAGCCAAGAACGCAGGCAGCCTCTAGGAGTGGGAAGAGGCCAGGAGATGGGCTTTCCTCTCAGAGCCTCCACAAGGAACTGTCCTGACTGGCCCACTGACTTCAGCCAGTGAGACTGCCCTTAGATATCTGACCTCCATAGCAGTAACACACTTAGGCTGCTTTTTTATGCTACTGGGTTCGTGGTCACTGTTAAAGCAGCAGTAGGAAACCAGTACCGTCATTTCAGAGCGCTTTCTGCACATGCTCAGTGGTTCCCCCCGATATCAGGAAGCAGCCAGGTGGGTGCAGGTTGATGAAGCCCATGTGGACGAAGTTGACAGGGCTGTGAAACCTCTTCTGGCCATGGGGACCCTCTTCAGGGGTGTTAGCCCCCAGCCTGGCCCATCCTGCCTCAGTGTGTTTCGAGAAAGGCACCTCCTTTCACAGTGGTGTGCAGGGCGGCTGGGAGCTTGGGGCTGGCTGCGGGGTGACACAGGGGTTCTCTGTCTCCAGGAGCCTGGGCTGCACGGTGGTGGAGATGCTGACAGAGAAACCACCTTGGGCAGAGTATGAAGCCATGGCTGCCATTTTCAAAATCGCCACCCAGCCCACCAACCCTCAGCTGCCCTCGCACATCTCTGAGCATGGCCGGGACTTCCTGAGGCGCATTTTTGTGGAGGCCCGCCAGAGACCTTCGGCCGAGGAGCTGCTCACACACCACTTTGCACAGCTCGTGTACTGAGCTCTCAAGGCCACACTGCTGCCGGCCGCCCCCTCTGCATGGGCAAGGGGCTGCTGGGGGGCTCAGCCAAGTTGCTGCTTCTCCCGGGCAGGGCCATGGACCACAGAGCTGAGTCCAGCCAGCGTTGTCTGTGCCCTTTTGCTGCTGGGGCCCGGGGCCAGGGAGAGCGGCTGCAGCCTCACAGACTGGGAGCCCCCAGCCTGCCAGACCCGAGGCGCCAGCGTCCTCAGCTCAGCCTGGAGGGGAAGGAGCTGGAACAGTGTGCGAGGCACCCAGGGCCCCACCCTTGGGGCTGTGTCTTGACATGGCCATCAGCACCAGACCCCAGAGAGTCTGGGGCACAGGATGGACACAAGGGTCTGAATAGTGTTACTTTCATTCAGAGTGTTACTTTGTTTCTCCTCCCCATGTCTGGAGACTACCAGGGCATCTCTGGGCTGGATGAGCCCACCCAAGCCTGAGGTAAAGCCCAGCACCCCACAGCCAATGGAGAGCAGAGGCCGGGGTGGCCCTCTCCCTGGAGCCCCAGGCCAGCTTTGCCAGCCCCTGTCCTTTACCAAAGATGAATGAAGCAACTGTTATGCTGCCTTATTCAGGGAAGGAGGAGCCTGTCCTGCCTGCCCCCATGACCCTGCCCCACCACACACACCCTCAAGCAGGGGCCTGAGATGTGGAACTACCCCCACTGAGGGGAGACCCAGTTTTGTCAATGCAATTGTCTGTGTTTTACAAGTTGGAGTCACTCTTATGCTGTACCCAGTCTCTAAACTGGAGACTTCGTGTGCCCTCTGGGCTCAGTACCCCTGCTGTGGGCTGGGGCCTTGGGCCAGATTGGAAAGAGCTGAGGGTCATGGCCCCAGACCTTGTGCTCCTGGCTGGCACCTGTTCCCCCACTGGAGCAGAGAAGACCGACAATACGGTGAGGGCATCTGAGCCGGCTGGCTACCCTGAGTGGAGCGTTCCGCAGAGCCGGGGAGTTGTATCAGGCTGTCTGCGGGCTGTGACCTGCTAGGCCAGAGCTCAGCCTGGTAGAAGGGAGAGCCCGTGTGATGCCACCACCTGTGTCCGGAACCTCCAGCTCTGCTCCTCCGTGGCCAGCCTCGCCCATCCCCATGGGGTCTCAGCCCCTTTCCCTTCTCGCTCCCCTGGGGGAGGAATGGCAGCAGGGGTCAGGGAGCCAGTATCTTCAAGCAGCTTAGAGTCGGCCTTACTTACCTCAGCCTGGGCGCTGGTCCTTTCTTCCGGCCCCTCCCCTCCAAAATGTGCCTATTGCTAGAGCTCCTCCCTCTCAACACCCAGTTTCCTTGGGAGTTGTTGTTAAAAGAGAAAAAAAAAAAAAAAAAGCCAGTGCCCAGGGATGGGTGTCTCCAAGGAGCTGGGGATTCGCGCCAGGCAGCTCATTGCCAGCCATGCCCACTCCCCCACGGGCACCAGAACAAGCCAAAGCCTTCGTTGTATGTTGACGATGCACTTTTATGAATGTAGTTTCTATCGCTGTTTTTAGCCTTTTCACATCATGTAATGTGAGGCTTTGTACTTGTTAATTTATATCTCAGATCATATTTGATGGTTTTTATATATATCAATTCTAGACTGTTACAGGTGGACGCCTCAAGAGAGAGAAGAGCAAACGAAAGCAGCTGGTTTTGCAGGAATGTGTGTTGCACGGTGCCAGTTGGGCCTGGTCCCCTGTTTCCATCCTTGCCCCCCAGGGGCCTCTGTCAGGCACCCCAGCCGGGCCCTCTGAAGACAGTGAGCGTATGCTCCTGCCTCCACCTCGGCTCTTGCCCAGGGAGGGGACTGGCCCCTTGTCTCGACCAAAGCTGCCGATGGGCAGCTCGGCCTCTCCACAACCCTGTCCTGATGGCTGTAGCATTCTTCTTGGGCCCACACCCTGACCCCCAGTCCCCGACCCCAACAGGAAGTGGTGCCGGTGCCAGATGAGACGACTCTGCGTCCCAGGTTCAGGCTCTCAGAGCCCCACCCCCGGCGTCTTACCTCACAGGGAATGTGTTTTTAAAAATGAATTTGCCAACAAGCCAACAAATCCTACACTCCAAAAAAACAAGACCCTGAATTTTTTTTTTTTGTGCCAAAAACTGTGGACATGCTGGCTCAGCATCCTCAGGACCAAGCTGTTGCTTAATTTTAATTTATTGTTTTTTTTTATTAAATAATCCAGATGAAAAGTTGTGGGGCCTAGGATGGCCTGGCCCAAAGGATTTGAAGGGCCATCTCCTAGCAGCCCCAGGCTGGCTGTGGGAAGGGCCATGCCACCATTTGCTCATCATTCCGTGGGGTATGTCGGCCTTGGCCAACCCAACATGGAGAGGCCAGGGCTGGGGACAGTCCACTCTCCACTGCCCTCCTGCCCACCCCAGCTCTGTGTGTCTGAATTGTGGATCGTGCAGAAGAACCTGCAGCCATAGTTATTTGACTATATCTTGACCGAGGGCTTGCAGTGCAAAGCCAGGCCAGTGTCGTGCATTACTTACAATAAAAGGGATCATTTATACTCAAGGGGTCCTGTGGCAGTGCTTTTGGTTGTGGGGTGGAGGTAGTAAGTGTTTACCTGGGAGAAACCAGGTTATGCTGCCTGTCAACAAGCTTGCATCCCTCAGCAGAGAACTAGAAATGACTCCCAGAGGGGTCCTCGGTTGGTGGGACTTGGCTGGTACCACTACCAGCTCAGAGGTGGCACCCTCTCTTCCTCCCTAAATCCTCGGAGATCTACTGAGGATGGTCCTACCACAGCTGACTTCCTGAGGTGACACTGTCAGCTCACCCGACTTGAGCGTCACCATGGCTCAGTTCCTAGGACTTCTGTGGCACCCACTAGTCCTCCCAGCCCCGGGAAGTCCTTGCTGACTGGAGTCACATCCTTGCAGGGCAGGTACCGCCATGAGCCACCTCTGGTAGCTCTTGGGTGATGTGATGCTGTTGCTTATCTCTGAGCAGAGGAAGACCATCCTCGTCTCCAGCTGAAGCCTCTGGTGCAGAAGTTAGAGCTGCCCTGAGTGAGGCTCTGTGCATTCCCCTCATGCTCTGAGGACCCAGGTTCAGAATGCCTACTCTGCGTCCTGTTAGCTCTGTCACTTCCAAAGGCAACACAGCACAGTGGCCTGTCTACCACCGGAGCTCGAGGCCCTGCTTCCTGCCCTGTTCTGTGGGCACGAGGTCACTGAGGAACTTAAGGACTTGCATAGCGTTAGGGTCGGGTAATCCCCTAGGAGTCTGCCCTCTTGTTCTGCCAATTTACACAGTCCAGTCAGCTGGGGGAAACCAGGACAGTTGGGTCTGGGGCAGGACAGTCCGGACTTCCTGTCTATTCTCCTGAGGGGTGGGGTCTTAGGTCCTCCTTGTTTGTGTCACTGTAAACTGTTGTCCCCAAGAGAAGCAGAAGAGCTGTTTCTCCTTTGACTACTTGGGATGGTGACCGAGTGCCCCAGTCCCTGGAGCTGGAAAAGCAGAAGGAAGAGGGACCCTGAAGGGGCACACTGACTCCTTGCTGAGGAAAGGGCATATAGACTAAGCTCTTGGACACAACTTGTTGGATCCGCTGGTTCACCATCCCTTCCTGATTGCCAGGACAAAGAGGATCTAGGTAAGGACTCGGCAAAAGTGCAGTGAGGCTCAGCACTGTCACCCGCTGATGGCCCGGCCTTGGGCAACACAGGTTGAGAGACCCAGTGGGGTTCAGTCCTCAAACTGAGTTCGGCAGCATGGAGAGACCTGGTTGGGAAGAACACCCCCTTTTCTCAGGCTGCCTGATAGACCCCTGACCACCAGCCACCGCCACCAGTCAGGGCCAGGAGTGCGTTGGCCTGATGCTGTTCCCCTTCACCTCTGTGTGGTGAGTCCTTCCTGCCACAAACCGCCCCCCATCGGCCATACAATACAGAGTCAGAATCTGTCGAAACACGTTTAAAATAGGATTGATTACAACAGTCAAAACCGGCAGAAGGAGGAGGAGGGGGAATGTGGCCCCGCCAGCCCCCCACCAGTCCCTGTGGCTCTCAGCCTGGCGGGTGCTTTCCCTTCCGCTGCCTCCGCACTGTGGGGTGGTCCCGGCCCTAACAGGCATGCCCTGCCTCACCTCTGCAGGTGGAGGGGGCCCAGAGCTGTTGCAGTTCCCCTCCCTTCCCCCACTGGGTCCTGGGGGACATTTGGAGAGGCCCAGAAGGGGGCACCCTGGCTCACCTTCCTCCAGTCTCCATGGCTCAGGACCAGGCTAAGGGCAGAGGTAGATGGGGAGACGTGGGGGCCACACAGGCCCCTGGGTGGCAGTGAGGGAGCTTGGGACCCTGAGGGGGCATGCTGACTCCTTGCTGGAGAAAAGGCACCTAGATAGGGAAGCTGAGTTTGAGGGCCTCCCAGGGGGGCCCTGGGGTGAGGTGGGGTAGGCTGAAAGAAACAGGAAGTAGGGTGGTGAGCAAACCCCAATCCTGGTTCCCGAACCCCCACCGGCTGAGGAAGAAGGAAGGCATCCTGGAGCAGAGCCCTGCCCCTGCAACCCTCTGCCTGAGCAAAATGGCCTCATCCCCTTTCCACCCTCACCCGGGGCCGGCCGTCCAGTCTCTCTCCCACCGTTCCGATGCCTGCTCCAGGCCCTCTGTGGGGGGAGGAGGGAGTGGACAGCCAGAGGGGCCTCAGGCTGTCTTGGTGCCGGGGTCCACCTCCTTGTGGGCCCAGAGCTCCTTGTGCTGCTTCCGGCCGAAGCCTTCATCGTAGTTGCCTTTGCTCTTAAACAGCTGCTGAAAGTGGGGCTTGCAGTAGAATTCCCCGTGCAGTGCTGCGTAGCTGCCCAGGCTGCAGAAGCAGAACACTGTGGTCAGGTCAGGCCGGGTCAGGAGGGCTGGGGCGGGGTCAGGACGGGGGCGCACCTGAGCTTGGTGTGACAGTGCTTGCAGCAGAAGCAAGAGCTGTGGAAAATGAGCTTGTCGGCCACCAGTCGCTCCATGGGGTACACGGTCTTCTGGCAGGCGGCGCAGGTCTCCTTCACCTGGGCCCGAAGGCTGAAGGACTGTTCCAGGAGAGACTCCATCAGGGGCCTGACCGGCGCCCACCCCTTCCTCCCTGCACAGCCCAGCCTCGGGGCCCTACCTTGGAGCGCTGAACCGTGCTGCTGGAACCGCCACCTTTGGCTTCCTAAGAGAGAGGCGGTGGGGCAGGGTCAGCTGAGGAGGGCCCTAGACCATCACCAGCCCAGATCCCAGGGACACTCAAGGGGGAAGGGGAGGGAGACCGGCAAACAGGCAGCTCCTCGTCCCTTCAGGCCAGACACCTGCAGGGATGGAGTGCCCTCCCACCCCGGCTGATCACCTACATGGGAGGGGGTGGCCTGGGCGGCTCCGGCGGCCTGGAACATGGCTCGTTGGAGGCGATGGAGGCCCAGTGTGGAGACGCGGCACCCGCTGGGTTCTGCAAGGGGAAGTCGGTTGGGAGGGCCCTACAAGCCCTTCCCAGCCCCCAGGGTGAGGGTAGGGGTGTTTACAGGCAGGGGGCTGGGGGGCTGTGGTTGGGACTTTCCCTAAGTCATTTCCTGTTGCTCTGGGTCTTGCCACTTCCGCCCTCACCCACCCCCTGCTTCGCCCGCTCGGCCTCCACGCGGCTCCCCAGGGGGCAGGGGTCCCTGAGTGGAACCATGTGTCCCAGGAGGAGCGGAGTTAGCGGGCAGCGGCTGGGGGAGGGGATCCGCGCAGCCGCCCGAACGCTTCGCGGACCCGGACGCCGCCTGGTGCGAGTGGAGGTTAGAGGCGGGCGGCCCCAGTGGGGCCGCGGCCAGAAGCGGCTGCCCCGGCCTGACCCCGGCCCGAAGCTGCCCAGTGCGGGGCCTCGGGTACGCTCTGTTCGGCGGACCCAGCCCCTGGACAGCGCCCGCGGCTGGGCCACCCGCCCCGCCCCGCCCCGCCCCGCCGAGCTGCCGCCCGCTCCTCCGCTCCGAACCCGCGTGGACCGGACCCCAGACCCAGGACCCCGGCGGGCCCAGCCGAGGGGATGGACACCGGCCTCGGGACCCCGGGCGAGAGCGACGGACTGAGACGCTCGGCGTCGGGACCCGGTGGGCGGCGGCCCCTGCGCCCACAGCCCCCACCTGGGCCGCCCGAATCGCGAGCCGGACCCCGGCCCCTCCCCCGGCCCGCCCGCGGGTCTCACCGGGCCCCGGCCTGGGCCGCGGGACGGGGGTCGGTCTCCGGGGGAAGCCTCGGGTGCGAGGAGCGCGCGGGGGCGAGCTGCCGCCGCTGCCAGTGGTCCCTAAGCGGCCGCGGCCGCCGCCGCCTTATCGCGGCGCCGCCCCCGCCGGCCCCCGCCCCGCGCCCGCCCATTGGCTCCGCCGCGCCCGGTGCCGCCTCCGGGGCCCCGGCGCCGCCGCCGACCCCCTTTCTGCGCTTTGTCTTCCCCTCGCTCGGCGTCCCCCGCCTTTGTCTGCCCCCCGCGCTGACCCCGCGCTCCGCACCGCCCCTCGGGCTTCGCGCTTGCCCGCCTCGCGAAACCCGTCGCCCCGTCGGCCCGCTCAGGACCGAGGCAGGGACCGGAGCCGGAGGGTCCGCCCCGGAGGCCTCGGGTCAGGGACCAGTACAGGTGGAGAGATGACTCGGGTGACAAATGGCGCTCCCGACGAGGCGGCGGCAAAGGATAACTGGGCGCGCCTGGGCCTTTGGCTGCTTCCATTTCCCCGCTCCGGGGGCCCTGCCGGCGTCCCCGCGCGGCTCCCACGCCCCCTCGGACGCAGAGATGGCAGGAGCGGCCCGGCACGCGATCCTGCCGTGCGAGGCTCGGCCCCGCCACAGGCAGGGCCCTGGGGGCCCCCGTGGCCACCAGCCCTCAGCCCCTTCTGGCGCCCAGCAGCCTGCGCCTGCGGTGCCCATTGCAGTGGCCCTCGCGAGGGCCCCGTCCCAAAGCGCCTCTGGGGCCCGATTTTGTCGGCTTAGTCAACCCCCACTCCCGGCTCCAGCAGGCACCGCTGCCTGAGAGGTCGAGGGCACCCCCTCTGGGGAAAGATTTCCAGCCTTCAAACATGCAAACCTGGGTTCATCCAAACCTCATTTGACACAGGAGGCAAGGCCTGAAGATCTGAAGTGACTTGTTCAAGTAACAAAGCCGAGCACCAGGGTTGGCGTCCGAGGCTGGGCCTCTGGACCCCTGTCCCTGTGGCCAAGCCGGTGGGCACCACAAGTCCCGGGTACACAGGAGGCCAGGCGTCTGACTTCTCAGCTCCCCAAAGAGCACAGGGGAGCCTGTCCCCACGGCATCTCTGCAGGGACGCCAGGGACTGCTGAGCTGCGCCTGCCATCCGGCTGGAAGCTGTTTCACAAAGCACAGCGCTAAACATAGCTCCTGCCCACATGGTGGCAGGAACAGAAGGAGCGGCTCCAGACGAGGCCCACACACTTGTCAGGAACAGAAGGGCTCAGCGCTGTCTGCCTGGCACGGGAGTGAGGGAGGCATCGGGCACCCCAGCCCCAGGCTGTTCCCATGGCTGCCTCAGGGCACCCTCCCTGTGGTTCACTTTTCTCCTTAGACCCCTGTCCCTCTTTGGAGGAAGATTTACATTCGGGTTGAGCTGGAGCCCTCAGGCCTTCCCGGATGGGGTGTGTGAGAACTGAAACTGTTAAGGGGCCTCTCTTTTCTCGCTGAGCTTCCACACCTGTCTTCAGATTCTCAAGGGGGTTGTGGTGATGTGAGAAAGGTGAAGCCCCCGGAGGTGTGGAGAGCAGCGCTGGGCTAGCCCCTGGGCACCGCCTGCCCCTCGGCCCCCCTGCCCTTCCCAGGACCATCCGTGTGCTGAGCAGCAGCAGTTCCCACAGAATCAGCACTCTGGGCGCTAAGGATGAGCTGATGGCAAGGTGAAGCAAGCAGACCAGAGTAAAGAAAACAAGCTGATAATGGTGTAAAGAAAAGGGAACTTGAGGTTTAAAGAAAAAAAAAAAAAAGAGCTGGGCAGGAGGAGTGGAAATAAATGTGAGCTGGCCTGCTCACTCCCTCCATTTCAGGGCTCCCCGCTCCCGCCAGGGTCCTGCCTTCTCCTTAACCCCTGTAACTGGGGAAGGTCTTCTATTTTTCAAAGTGTTGTTATAGTTTCTCAGGAAAGGGAAAGCGAGGGCATGCGATGGGCTGAAGCAGCCACAGGGAAGAGGGAGGGGCACTTCCCTGATCTGACGTTTGAAGGCTGGGGCTCGCTGGAGGGGCGCCCACCCTGAGGGACGGGTAGGGGAAGGGGCCCGGCCGGGGCACACGCAGGTCAGGAGGAAGCAGCGTGGAGGAGACCCAAGTCATCCCCTGACCCCTGGCCCAGACTCCTGGCCAGCAGCCAGGACAAAGGGGAGGACCGGGTCTGGGTCTTGGATTACCTGCTCTCTGAGTATTAGTTTCCAAGGTAAGGAGACACCACAAGTTCTGTTGCAAAACAACCCCCTTCACCTCCTTTGCTTCCAAAAGGGAGCCTCTTCTGCCTGGCCTCCACTGGCCCAGATGTGGTCCCGAGGAAGGGCCAGCACTCAGACCCTTCCTGCTCCAAAGTGTTTTGATGGAGACAGGCTAAAATGGTCCCAACATCAGATAAAAACAAATCTATCATGGGTTTTAAAGGAAACATGTGTTGTGAGGCTGTCTCGTGAAGGAGGTCACTGCTATGCCTCCATGGGCATGCATGGAAACGCTCTCAGATGGCAGAACCCAGGGCGGGATGACCTGTGTCCGAGCCTGCATGGCCAACGCACAACGATGTCACTCTCCAGTGGATTCTCTGGAACTTTTTAATTTGTTCTGGCAATGAAACTAACATGGCATAAGAACTTAAGCCCCTCAGGCTGGGCAGCACCAAGGCAGCCAGCAGGGGTCAGTTAGATGGACTCCTGGTGGGAAAGGAAGGAGCTACCCAGATGAACCAAAGTGAGGTGTCAGGGGCCGAGTGAAAGGAGGATGGACCACCCAAGCCTTAATCTAGTGCTTAAAGAGAAAAAAATACCCTGTCCTTCAGTTATTAGGGAGAAGCCTGGGGGAATGGGGCGGGGTCCCTCCATAGACCTATAGGATCTGAGACTAGGGGAGAAGAAAGGAACTAGGCTGATGGGAGAGCCAGCATGGGAAGCCACAGCTCCCCAGGCAAATATAACCCTGGGCTTGGACTTCACAACCCCCACGGCCAGGCCAGGACAGTGGCTCTTTCTTCTGCAGAGGTCAGGCTGCCTGAGCTCACAGGACAGGGAATGTTAGATTTCTGGCCCCTCCCAATCCCTGGGTGTTGGGGTTCCCTCATGTCTCAAAAGCCTTGAAGCAGTAAAGTTTCTCTCCAAGAATTGCCTTTCCAGTCCCTAAGCAGCCAGCTCTCCTGGTGGAAATGTCCTTTCTGCCCCATCTGCCCCCAAGAGGGTGGGAATGTGGCCAGCCCTCAGGAAGGGTCCCGGAGGCGCACGCAGCCCAGGATGGAGAACAGGCACCTTCTTTAGAGGCTCAGAACTCCCAGTCGTCCACCTCCAGCTCTTCCAGGTTTGTTACCAGGCCAAAGATCCCACTGTGATCCTGAGACTGTCTGCCTTCAAAAGTGGTGATGGGGGTGACAGGTCGGAGTAACTCGGGCAGAGCTTCTGAGGCACGTCGCTTGATCTGGGGAGAGAGTTGCGGGTGGATCCTGTTGCTTCCAGCCTCAGGACATGGTGGGGCAAGGGACCATGGGTCAGGGACAAGCAGGCTGCTAGAGGCAGGAGTCTCTGAGGGGAGAGGAAGGAGCAGTGCCTTTAATGGACTTTGGAAACATGGTCATGTCTCTGACCCATCGAGAAAGTGAAAGTGTTAGTCATGCAGTCATGTCTGACTCTTCTGCCACCCCTGGACTGTAGCCTGCAAGGCTTCTCTGTCCGTGGAATTCTCCAGGCAAGAATCCCCTTCTCCAGGGGATCTTCCGACCCAAGGACTGAACCCGGGTCTCCCACACTGCAGGCATTCTTTACCATTTGAGCCTCCACCAGGGAGGAGGAGATAATATCTAAAGACCCAAAACTAAGGGGACTGAGGGTGGCTGGAGCCACAGGCAAGGAAAACCACCAGCAGGGGGCCCAGGGAAGGCTACTGTACCTGCTTGAAGAAAGAATGGTTCAGGAGGGTGCTGGCGCTTGGTCTGCAGAGGAAGAAGAGGCCAGCATCACCCCTGTGCCATTTCCAGAATCCTGCTGCCACTGCCTTACCCTCAGGTGCCCCTCTCCTTCCCTCGGCTCAAGAAACAACAGCCAGAGTGACCCAGCTGGCTTCCTGGCAAACCCTGTGCCACCCGCTCCCACTGTGGGGACTTCGGACTCCTCCAGGGAACCCAGACCTTTCTGGGACAGGTGCGTCCTCTCCAACACCCGCCCCAGCCCCGGGTTCCCCGCAAGGCCCACCCCAAGCCCCACAGGTGCACCTCATGTCCGGATTGCGCTGAAGGCACTGCTCCACAAAGTGGTGGAAGTGGGGCGAGAAGGTGCGGTGGTAGGGGTGGGAGGGCGAGTCGCCGTTGGAGGTCCTGGGGGTGCTGGGGGCCAGGCTCTCGCTCAAGCCCGAGTTGGCCGCGGAGCGCGAGGTGCTCATGGTCAGCTCCTCGGCGGGGATGGTGCTGGTGTCCAGCAGGCAGGGCACCGTGCCGTTCAGCTTCTCCAGCAGCATCTGGGGAGGACAGAGCCAGGGCCAGGCTGGAGAGGCCCCCGGAAGGACTAGAATTCCTTCACAAGTCCACTTTTCCCCAAACACATGAGTGATTCAGGGGCAGCAAAGACAGAAGTGGGAAAAGGCCTGTCACTGTCTTACTCTGATTTTCTCGACTCTGTACCTAGACAGACATCCACACCCTCTTGTCTAGTCCATCAGAGCTCATCCATCTGCGAGACTCACTTTTCTGAAACACGCATCTGATGCTATTACTCCTGTGCTCAGAAGCCTTTGACAGTTCTCCACATGCCCTAGGACAGGAACGGAACATGCTGGCCTGGCCCACAAAGGCCCTCGTGACCTGCCTGGGCTTCCTTCTCCAGCCACGCCACCTGGCAGCCCCGCAGAAGCACTCACACTTCAGCCATATGACTACCTCCTGTCCTCAGATTCTGTGCTTTCTTGACTGGGTCTGTCACAGGCTATTCCCTCTGCTGAAAAGTTTCCTTCCACTGGAAGCTCCCATTCTTCACCTAGTTAATTCCTATTTGCCTTCAAGTCTCAAGTGTCCCCTCCCTGAAGCCGCCCCGGGTTCCCTCCTCTAGAGCTGCCCTCTGGCCCCTCTCCAGCCGCCTGTGTCCCCACGGGGCAGGCCATCTGTGGGTTCAAGGAGAGGCTTACTCAACGGGCACAACCCACCCCCTCCGGCCCCCACCACCTCCTCCAGGTCGAGATCATGCTCCAGGAACTTTGGCCCCAGGTAATCCTTGCCCAAAGAGCCCAAGTCCACTTCCTGGACTTGGCAAGATCTGGATAAGTCTCTTCCCTGAGTCCAGCTCCAAGGGAGACAATACAGACTCCTGGCTGCATGTGCGCCAAGAAGCCAAGGGCAGCAGGCAATTCAAAGGGGCGTGAACAGGGTGGGAGGTGGGAGGGAGGTTCAAGAAGGAGGGGACATGTGTTCACTGATGGCTGATTCATGCTGATGTACGGCAGAAACCAACACACTATTGTGAAGCAATTATCCTCCAACTAAAAATAAGTAAATTAAAAAAAGCGGAGGGAGCATGAACAGAAGGAGGCTGGAGATTGCAAAGGTATTGACTGGAAAGTGGTAGCACTGAACCTGAGAAGTCTAATTCTAAATTAGAAGTCGGCCTTCTACAGCATCACCGACTCAATGGACATGAACTTGAGCAAACTCCGGCAGACAGTGGAGGACAGGGAAGCCTGGCGTGTGGCAGTCCATGGGGTTGCAAAGACCTGGACATGACTTAGTATCTGAAGAACAACAGCTTTCAGGTATACTGATCAAAGTAAAAAAACAAAACATATTTTATAAACTTGAAAAACTTCTCAGGGACTTTCCTGGAGGTCAAGTTGGTTAAGACCACACTTCTACTGCAGGGGGCATGGGTTCAATCCCTGGCTGGGGAACTAAGATCCTACATGCCATGTGGTGCAGCCAAAAATTGGGTGGAGGCGGGGAAATGTCAGTTTAAAAGTAAAAATAGACACTTGGTATGTGGGCTCCAGGCCTGTGATCATGAGCAGCGCTTACTTCTGTGACCCCCACCTCCCAGGCTCCATTTCCACCACAATTATCACAGACACAAGTGAACAGTCACACAACTATACCCTCTCCACACACACTGGGGCTCTTGGAGGAAAGGCCTGGGGTATTCATCCTAGCATCTCGGGCTGGTGTCCAGAGTGTGAGGTCCTCAACAAGCATTTGTGGGAGGCAGACAGGAAAGGAGGACAGAAGGAGATCCCTAGCTGCAGGCTCACCTGGGTGGCAGGCATGTCTTTAAAGGGGACGTGGCCATTGGCCAGCTCACAGGCCGTGATTCCCACACTGTAGATGTCAGACTTGGCATCGTAACCCTGGAGATTCTATATCAGGAGAGAAGAGCCACAGGTCACTCCACTGGAGCCTTGGTTGTTGTTCTTAGACAAAGAAGCAGGTGGAGCAGAAACTCCCCAAACTGGGATGAGCTGCGAGGCTTCCCTCACCTGTACGCTGAGGAGTTGCTGCTATTTTAGAACTAAAGAGTGTCTGGCTAAGGCTGTGTGGGAGCAGGGGGGAGTGCCCCGCTTAGAGCAGGGATGCAGAGCGCCAAATGCTCGAGAATCTGGCGCTCTCTCTTCCCGTAAGATGGGAGCATCTCTGAAGGGAGTCTCAGTGCAGCTCAGGACCCGCCAGGGGTAACGGCATCACCTGCCAGGGACACAGCATACCTGTGCTGCAAGGGGCCTCCCAGGTCTACCGGCCAACAGGGGAGCCCTCTTTCCAAGAACCCCCGACTCCGCTCAGAAGCAGAGGGCGCCCCCCCATCCCTAGAACTTCTTGAAGGCCTCCTTGGAGGGTGGTATCACAAGTCGGTGGGGGCAGGGGCTCCTGAGATCCAGGGCACCGACCTGCTGGAGGACCTCCGGGCTGAGCCAGGGCAGAACCTTGATACTGTACTTGGGGAAGTCATGGACCACACGCTGCCGCTGCCCATGGCTGATCATGCTGAGGTTGCTGCGTAAACCCGAAAGGTAGACCTTCCCATCGGCGGAGATCAGAACGTGGCTGGCTTTGACGCTCCTGGTGGGCGGGGGGTGTGTGTCACCAGGCGGCAGAGGAGGCCCTCACAGCACAAACCTTTGTCTTCACACACTAGACCCAGTTAGCTCTCTCCCCTGGGGTGTGTATTATACACATACATACAGATTATTGCTTTCCTGGTGGCTCAGTGTTAAAGAATCCGCCTGCCAAGAAGGAGACTCAGGTTTGATCCCTGGGTCAGGAAGATCCCCTGGAGAAGGAAATGGCAACCCACTCCAGTATTCTTATCTGGGAAATCCCATGGACAGAAGAGCCTGGTGGGTTACAGTCCATGGGACTGCAAAAGAATCGGACGTGACTTAGCCACTAAACAACATATATATACATATAATATGTGAGTACACATATACATACATATTATATATACCTGAACATGTATTTTTGTGAAAAATTCCAAACATACGGAAAGAGAAAAAACATCATGACCCCATTTACACATTACGAGGTTTTAAAACTTATTTATGTTTTGTTCAAGTTCTCTTTTATGCTCACAGACCACTGCTTCCTCTAGTGTCTTCCTCTTTAATCTGTACTTTCCGTCTGTAGGTGTTCTCACAAAGTGTACTACTGTTTCGCACGCATTTTCTGTTTTGACCTAATGGTACTGTGTTAGGCAGCCCATGTTTCAGGGTTATGTTTCTGAGCTCCACTGTGTTGCCAATGGTATACACCTCATTGTTGCTTCTAATTGCCACCTGCACTCTGGAGTGGGGTCTGACATTTACTAATCTATTCTTCTAGGAAAGGGCACTCAGGTTGACTCTAATCAGCACAAATATGAACACAGATGTCTATGCACACATCCCCTGAGGTGCCTGTGGGTTTCTTTGGGGTGTGCACCCAAACGCAGCACCGACGGCCCCGGGTCTGAGTGACGCTGACTGGCTGTGTGGGGCCACCTTCTACCATGTGGATGGGAGGCCCACCTCCTCACCACACTGGTCCTCACCCAGCCTCTGAATCCCTGCCAGGCCCCCCACGGGCATAAAGTGACATAACCTTGTTTTCATTTGATTTTCTAATTCTTGCTGAGTCATGTGTGACTCTTTGTGACCCCATAGGCTGTAGCCTGGCAGGCTCCTCTGTCCATAGGATTTCCCAGGCAAGAATACTGGAGTGGGGTGCCATTTCCTACTCCTGGGGATCTTCCCGACTCAGGGACCAAACCTGAGTCTCTTAGGTCTCCTGCATTGGCAGGCGGGTTCTTTACCACTGTGCCACCTGCAAAGCCTCTCTGGAGTGTTCATATGACCATTATTAGTGTTTTGGGTTTTCCCTTGTATAAACTTCATATCCTTTGCTCATTTTTCTATTGCTTTGCTATCTTTTTCTTACGGATTCACAAAATCGGTTTTGGACAAAATGAACAGCTTCCACACTCTAACTCCTTTCTTAACTTTGTCCCTGGTGCCCTGTATTGGAAAGAAAGCTTTAATCTTGATATAATCAAATCAAATCCATTTTTTTTTTTGGGCCTTATGTTTTGTGTGTGTAAAACATTTAGAAGTTATGGTGTGCCTCAGGTCACAAAAATATTTCCTTGCATTTCCTTCTATGTAAGCCTAGAGCTTGCATTTAGGCCTTGCAAACATCTGAACTACTCCTCCGCACATGGAATTAGGGAGAGGTCCTGGTTGTACCATCTTTCCTACCCCGAACTGCTTCTCCCCAACACCATCTACTGAGCAATCTGTCTTTTCCTGAGCCTCCCAGCTGAGGGCTGACTCCGGGGAGCACACCCCAGCAGGGGTGCTCCAAGGAGGGAACGGGTGGGTGCAGAGGCCCACATTGGATAGTCAGTCCCCTCACACAGTCCTCAGGAAAAAGCTGCTCAGTAAAGAGAAAGTCAGCAGCTTCGCACGGACAGGGCAAATGCTCCGCGCCTCCAGCAGAGGAAGGGCAGGACTCGTGCCTCGACTTAACCTCTGGCTTCACTGACTTCAACCTTCAACCGTTCCTTTGAGGGCTCACGATCCCAGACACCGCTCGTGGAAAGGCTGAGAGGCCTGCGAAAGCAAGCACCTGTGCACGTAGCCCATGTGGTGGATGTAGTCCAAGGCCTTGAGCGCCCCCTGCAGGATGTAAGCGATGGCCAGCTCGCTCATGCCGTCCATGAAGTGCGTGCAGATGAGGTCCTTGGCGGAGCCTGAGGAAGAGGGCCGAGGGGACAGGGTAGGTAGGCGGCGCATGAGCGAGCTGCTGGCAGAGCGCACAGAACCCCTCTCCGCCAGGACCCCCTGCCCACTCACCGTACGCCATGAACGACGTGACGACCCACAGCTCGTTGTCCGCAATGAAGGTGGCTCCGTAGGGTAGGATGTTGGGGTGGCTGAAGAGTTTAGAGACGTGGAGCTCCCCCTGTAAGCATTGGTGAGCTGCAGTCAGAACCAGGGGGCAGCGACTGCCCTGGTGGTCCTGTGGCTCAGGCTCCACACTCTGCAACGCCAGGGGCCCGGGTTCGATCCCTGGTCAGGGAACTCAATCGCACATGTCGCAACTTACAGTTCTCATGCTGCAACTAAGACCTGGTGCAGCCAAATAAATATTAAAAAACAAAAAAGAACCAAGGGTCCCCGAGGAGAAGGCACAACGTGACAGTGGCAGCGTGAACACTACGGGGACCGAGAGTCCCGGGAGCGGCTGGGACTGAGGTGAGAGGAGCCGGGCTCTGCTGTCTCTGCAGGGAAGTCAGCCCTGCTCCACCAGCTTCTGCCTAACTCCGGCTCTGCCAGCCAGTCCTAAAGGGCCTGAGAACCATTCCCCACCGCCAGGGCAACTGCTGAGACAGCAGAGGGTGGCAGTGCACTGCCTCGGAGACGTGAAAACAAACTGCAGACTGAAGACTTGGGAAGTTAAAAGCTTAGCTCACCTTCAAGGGCCAAGGCACACAACTCCTCTTTAAGACAAGAAAACAACAACAACAAAAAATGTTTTCCTATTACAAAGGAAAGTGTTGTTAGAAACGGAAATGTGGAAAGAGCGCCTTAAGAACAACTACTAAACATGAGAAGAGATTTCTCCAGCGACCTCAGGTTGAGAGCTCCTCTCCTCAGCAGCAGCTATAGAAAGCCTAAGACTGATGGAATTCTAAAGTAAATTTGGACAAAAGATGTGAAAAAAAACTGCACAAAAGAACTGCAGAAACTCCAGGGTCCTGGCCTCTGGGAAATGAGCCAAGGCCAAACAGCCAGCCCCTTCTAACCTGTCCACAGTTCTACAGAATGAAGAAAAGAATCACAGAACCCAGTGCGCTCTCGAACAAACTCAGGTATGCTTTTTCCAAATAACTGAGCTAGGATTGACTTTCTGTCCCACCCCGAGACCCACAAAACTACTCTGAACATATGAACTGGTATCAGAGCACCTTCAGAGGAGTTGAATTCAGAAAAACGCTGTAACTGAAGAAGGGGAAGGGGCCCAACCAACTGTACTTAAAATACACTGACTCAGGCCCTCCTCCCTGCACCAGAAAAGAGACTGTCTGAGTGTGGAGCTCGTCACTTACTAGTGTGTGTGTGACCAGGGGCGAGTTACTTAGCCTCGCTGAATAACAGATACATGAATACATGAGCCACAATGCGTCTCTAGAGAAGAGGGAAATATACATCGGGCTGAGCAGTGCTGCAGAATCCTTAATACCAAACGTCCAAGATTCTTCACTGGGAGCTTCCTTAACTTCTTGGCTTGGTCTACCTTCGTTTCCTGCCAGCTATTTCAGAAGACAGATGTAAACATGCCTTGCAATTACTACTGGGACTAAGAGCCCACCCTCCAAGTGTCACAGTCCTTTCCGATTACCTGTAAGAACGTCACCATCTCATTGGAGCAAGCCTCGAGGTTAATCCTTCGCACCGTCACATACTCCCCTGTTGGTTTGTACCTTGCTAGATTCACTGTCATCAGGTCCTCGAATCCTTTGCCTAAAAGAGAAGAAGGCTGTAAACAGGGACAAGAGCAATACCAGCTTTCATCTTCTTTAAAGAGACTTGATTTTAGAATGAATATATGTATATGAGTAACTGAAATGCTTTGCTGCATACCTGACATTAACACAACACTGGAAATCAACTATTCCCCAATTTTAAAAAAAGACTTGATTTTAAAAGAAAATTCAGATTAAAACTTTCACTTCTGTTATATCTTAATTTTTTCTTCTTCCATCAGTTCCTTCTCAGACACCTATCCTAACTGATGATGGCCCAGGACACCAGGAGTGTGCAGAAAAAAACTGAAAAAGAGCTCCTCTCCTGAAAACGTGATTGATCTCTTTCTCCATACCTTGAAGAAGAAAACCACAGAAGACCTTCCCCAAAAAGCCAGTTTTGTCACCACATATCCTGATAACTGGCTGACAGCTTCTGGCACACATTCATCTGAGGATGCTGAAAAGACCACTGCGGTTCCCTGGAGCGTGACAGTCTCGGACATTACCTATAACGGTGAGCAGCTCGTAACACCCTCCCTCTGGCAGGAAGCTACTCATGATCTCCGGCTTAGAGAAGGATGCTATCGACTCTGAGCTCGCCTCATTGGTCTACAGGAAAAGAAAAAAAGGTTAGTCAGAGAAACTTGGGGGCAGGGGTGGGAATGGGGAAGACGGTAATTCAGACCCATGAGGAGACTGGCATCTAAACACCCAAATCTGGATTCTGGAGCAGTTCCAGCACCGTTTGATGAGAAAGGTAAAGTAAAATCTCACCAGTTCAGTGCCGCCACTGGCACTATATTGAGAGTACGCGTGAGGGCTAACTACAAATGTGGATGGGGATGAGGGTCAGGCGTAGTTGAGTTGATTTGCTTGTCCTTCCCAACAACTGGCTCATCTCATAGCTAAAAGCTGTGGCTTTAGCTGGCTCATAGCTAAAAGCTCTGAAATTCTTACCTGGGAAGGATGTCCAGAGAAAGGCACATTTAGAAAAGAGAAGGGAAATGGGTGGGTAGGGGGTTCTCTTGGATTTCCAGCTGCAATTAGGGTCCTATTTTTAAGATCCTGACGAAAATAATTCCCAAAGATCAAATGTTGAATCTCACTACTGGCCATAAGAGTCTCCCTCTTGAGCAAACCAAGAGGCCAGCCAAGGGATTTCCCTGGCAGTCCAGTGGCTTAGACTCCGAGCTCCCAATACAGGGGACCCAGGTTCAATCACTAGTCAGGGAACTAGATCCCACAGGCCACAACTAAGAATTTGCATGCCACAACTAAGACCCCATACAGCAAAATAAATTAATTAAATTTAAAAAAAAAAAAAGAGGCCAGACCAGTCATTCCCTGACATTTCTAAGGGAAGCTAGAAAACAGCTAACACATGGGGCTACAGGCAGGGAACAGAGCCATCGAGTCTCGGCCCTCATCCCAGGCAGCAGAAGGGACCTGCTCCCCGTGCACTTCAGCTGCAGATGAAGCTGGGTCTCAGCCACTTCGGATGCGGGCATCACAGGTGAGGTCCTGATGGGAAATGCCCAAAAAAGTAAATGGCAGGCCAATCGCTCTTCCTTCAGTTTAATAGGCTCAGTGTCCTTCTTCCGGATCTAACTTTATCTGTATTATTTAGGGACTATCAGTACTTTTCTCTTGGATCCTCTTGTCTTCAGATGTGTGTCTAACTGAAATGAAGACTCTTAGACCAGCTCGTATTTCATAGGCTGCATTCATAAACCTGCCCTCTGGTTAGGAAAAGGTCTTCAAAGACTCAGAGGCTCTTGGCTCAGCATGAGCCAGCGGAGTGTGTGAGCTGAGCAATGTTCTGGTATCGCCTTGTGGGGGGTCCCTGACGTTTGAAACACATCTGCTTTCAAAACAACTGATGCTGCCAGTGGTGCAAGAAACCAAATGGGGTTTTGTCTCCAGCAGCGCTTACACTAAGGAGAACCCAGTCGAGCAAAGTTGAGCCTTGTCAGCAAACTGTAGTCTTCATTTGATTGACTTTATATGTCTGAGATTCACCTATATTGTTGTATTTAGCCACACTGTGTAATATTCACCTTATGAACAACTTCAGTCTATCCTTCAATGCTGATGGGCTTTTGGGGTTGCTATTATGAACTGTGCTACTAAAAACACACTCGAATGGGTCCCTTGACACATACATGCAGGAGTTACGCTAAAGCTTATACTGAGGAGTAGAACTGGAGGTCACAGAGTATATGAACATTTGACTTTAGGAGAAAAAATGCCAAATTGGTTTCTACAAAGGTTGTATCAGTTTACACTCCCGCCAGCAATACTCTTGCTCTTGTCAGCCCAGCTTTTCCTCAATACCTGGTGTATTTGGACTTAATTTTTGCCAGTCTCTTTGTGGGTTTGATTTACATTTCCGATTGCTAATGAAGTTGAGCATCTTTTCATGTATTTATTGGACATGTGGATTTTCTCCAGAGTGAAAATGCCTCTGTCTCTTGTCCATTCTTCTACCACTTTTTGATTTCCCCAAAGTAGGCCCCATGGAACACTGATCCTGGCAGTTAATGCATAAAAAACAGTCGACACATCCAGTTAAGTTACAACATGCAGCACACTCCTCCTCGTGGACAATCACAAGGGGTGCACGCATGTTAAAGGCTTTGAGAAGTTCTGTAGTTTGACAAAAACTAACACTGTTTAACCTAACATATTTCTCAAAGATGCCTTGTGTGTCTTACATCTGTTAAATCTGGGGGAAGATAATTCGGGAAAGACTATCTGAAGCAAAACATACGGGATAATGCTAAGACTCAAGGCTTATGGGCCAGGGAGAGGCTGAACTTGAACTCAGTCTGTCACTTGTGCCATGACCCTGGGCAAGCCCCTCTGACCCCTGGGATCTCCGTTATCTCATCACTGGAATAATTCCCGCTTCACGGAGTTGGAGTTTCTGTGACAATGGGACGAGATGAAACATGTACAGAGCTCAGCGCTGCTTGGTAGATCACAGGTATTCAGTAAACATGTATTCTCCTCCCTCGCCTGCTGTCTACTTTTTGGTCGTTCTCCTGTTCCACAAAGAAGGTGGAACAGAGAAAATGGAGAAAACAGAGACTCCTAAATAGAGCTTGATCCATGGTTAAGGTTGGTTTGCTTTTGGTTTTTGCATGTAGCTGTGCTTTCAGATGCTCTGAAAACAGGTTCCAGGATCACTTAACAGCCACTGCAGCTTCTTCAAAGTCTCATCTTCAGACCAGATACTGGTTACATGCCAGGTGCCTCCCGCAGCTGAGAGAGATTCAGACCATCAAGGAACAAAATGGAGTAGCGATCTGAGCAAAAAGCCTAAGCCAAAAAGAGCTCCAAGGTGGCGACCCCCAGCTGTGGAGAATCTCAGCGGCAGGATGCGCTCATCGAGGAGACAGCCATCATAACCTTGAACCTGAAACCTGCTACACATATTCTCGCTCTGCTTTGCTGTTTTCTCAAGTATCAATATACCCTCAGGAAAATCAGGGTCGCCAGTTAACAGAAAATCCAAGGGGGTGCTTTCAGACCCAGCCCCTACTCTGGCCTCCGAGGATCCACCTGACTCGGCCGCTGCCTCACTGCCCAGACTCGCTGCACCTGACCCCCGCGAGCAAGTGGTCCTAGCAAACGCGCGCCAGCTGTGCCTTTGTCTGGATCACTCCTGACCTGCTCCTTCCCTGCCCTCCCCATCTTCTCACTGATGCTTCCTCCTCACCTCCGAGGCTGCAACTCATCTATTCTAGTCAAAGGCAAACAGGCGCCCAGTCACTTTATGATGTCATCTCGCTTCTTTTCCCCACTGGGGTCACTGGCATTTTCTTTGCAGTGATCACCGCAGTTTATCTGTCTACTGTCTGGTCTCCCATGCTAGAATATAAGCTCTGTGGGGACAGGGCCTGTATGTCTCTTCACTGATGTATTCCCCGATGCATACAACCATGCTGGCATCTACTTAAAAAAGAATCATTTATGGGACTTCCCTGGTACGGTGTGGCCAAAAAATGGAAAAAAAAAAAAAGAAAGAAAGAAAATTTAAGCCAACATTTGAACTCAGGAGGTTTTCTGCCCATGACCTTGTTATTCCCATGGGTTGAAGAGGAGAAGCAAATGTACCAGCCCGTTCCATTGGAGACAGTTCAACATACAGACCTAGCCTGTGAATGCCAGCCCTCCTACAACACACTCCCTAGCTCCTGTTACCAGGGGAACTCTGCAGATGAGAATCTGACACCTGCATGTGAGAAAGTCCGTGTTATTAGCAGCCAACAACTGGCCCCGATGAGAACACATCCGGAACGACTGTGTTTTAAGGTCTCTCCTCTGACCTCTAGGCAAAATGCCTTCTGTTTCTCTAATTTGAAAAAGAGGACTGTGAAAGACAGCTGAGTCCTGAGATAAATTTTTTTACACGCATTTTAAATAATTCCCTTTGGAAAAACTACAGATGGGATACTTTTTCTTAAAACTACCCATCTCCGCGTCTCTTGCCAAGAGTGCATATAAGACATACTATCTATGCACTAAAGCCATACTTCTGTTGAGCTTAGGTAAGGAATGATTCATTTAAGTACTGATATGATTAGCTTGTAACTTGACAAATGTAGTATTTCAACTGTCTTTGTGGACTACAGAAAAGTACTTTAAAGTGTTTTAGAAAATGAAATTCTTTAGGTAACTGGGAATATGAATGAGTTCACTGGGCAGTTTGGAAGTTTATGCAGTGAACTAGCGCTGATTGCTTGGCCCCTCTACCATTCTGTCCCCAGCTCCCTGGAAATGACCCCAAAATGGAGGCTTTCTGCATTGTGGATGTTCCACGGTCTAAACTCAGAGAGAAACTGATCTTTATTTAGGAAAACAAACAAAGGCAATAATATTTTGAAAGGAAGAGGTTTGGTCTGATTTTCCCACAAGAAACACAGGTTAGTCCATTATACTGTTTCAGATTTAGACAAGGTCAAAATTCAGATGAAAAGGATGAGATATGAAGTCCATTCTCTTTAAACATAGCATGGCGTAGTTTTATTAGTGTAATGTGTACTCTCAAATTGCCTAAAGAAACTTATTCTATCAAAGTCTTTTCTTAGTTTCCCCTACCGTGAAAAGTATTTTGTTCATTCTGAAGCATTTGAAAAATACATAAGCTACTGATATTGAGAAATGACCATTAAATAACTTTGTTTAAAGAATGTAAAACAAAATGCAATAAAGCACACAGAGACGTTATCTATGAAATGCCCAACAAATAAGTACATTCAACTTCCCACAGGTTTCACACAGGATGACTTTTGGTATAAAATCAGCAGCTGGGGAAACATAAAACTATATACAACTGGCACTGGACTCCGGAAGAACACCTAACTGTTCGTATAGGGCACGTTTTTGGTCTCCCGACTGGAAAATATTCAGATCTGAAAGACAGGCACTGCCAAGCAAGCTTCGCTCAAAGATAAACTCCTAAAAAAAATCAACTCCTAGTCAGCAGCATTATCTTTCACCCACCTTGGAGCTGCCTGCCAAAGGCACAAAGGTCGTCATTGGAAAAGAGAAAGAGGTCTATGGAGGAAAGCGCTCTGATTCCCTCTGCATAAGACACTGAGTCACCGTATCAGAAACAGCTTGGTTTGCTGCTGTTATTCCCGTTGGTAAAATAAAGTAGAAGAGTCAGAAGTGGGACAGGATTCTTAAAACTTCTGCCAATAAAAGAATACATTTTCTGTTTTGTACATTAAAATCTGGGGGTTTGTTTTTAAAGTAGATCTGAAGTCCTGCCTTATAATCTAGACAAAGATCTATATTCTCTCTGTGGACTGAAATCTATTATTAATTGACTAAGGACAGAAAATATAGTACCACCAGTCACTGCAAGATAACCACGTTAGACTGTTGAAACTTTCTCTCTCTTTTTTTTTTGGAGAGGGCGGCCAGGTGACGGGGAGAGCTAGACGGGGAGGAGAGAGAAAGAGTGCCTGAGATGTTTTTTCAGTTTTCAAAGTACACATCAGAATCTCTCCGGGGTGAAACCTGAGTCCCCACAAGAAGAATGATATTGCAAATAAAACTCAAGGGCAGACGAGCAGAAATGTAAAATGATAAGCCAACCAAAAAACCAAACAGAGCTCCACAAGCCAACTCCATGCAACAGCCACGGTGCAACAGCCTAGGAAATCACTTACTTTTCTCCGAGCGTCACCCGGAGGCTGCTCTGGAGTAGAGAAATTGGTTGTTGGCATTTTGTGTTTTTGGCAGAAGACACACCCACATTTAAAACAGCAATCACTGCACTTAGGACTACATTTATTAATAGAAACCACTTAAGTCATTATAGCAAAAACTGCCTACAGTGCTACATATAAACACACACACACACAGAGATGCACAGTAAAAATGCTGCAGATACATGGGGTTTTAAATATGAATCTATGGCTCTTCGAAACTTGGCAAGACTCTTATTCTACAGGTATTTACTGAGTACAACTCAACTGCTATAGTTTCAGTTATACAATTACTTTCCATCAGCACGCAATATTACTTTCAATAGGCTGGTTTCAGAGTCTTATAGTTTTATAAAAATTCATTATAAAATTATAGACACTGTTGGTGATTTCCCAGGGAGTACAGGAAATAAAAAATAGATTTGCCAAAAAAAAGACAAAAGAAGTTTTAATACAGCAACCTGTGTTTGTGGGACCATTACTGAATTTGATTCTTCAGTCAGATACATTCTGTTCTGAATGAAAGCAAGGGCTTTTGGGCCCTCTGCTACACCTGGTGAACACGAATAAAGCAAAGCACAGCTTAAATAACTTTCTGCTCCAAAAGAGGACAACTTCTGTATCTGTGCTTTTTATTTTCTCCATTCTGAAAAATAATCGAAGTAAAGATTCTAACTGTAAAGGACTGGAATGATTACACATCTCCAAAATATCTGCAGGGTAAATTAGCCTCAATTTATCGAAATAAGATGTGTGTGTGTGCCGTGGATCAGTTTCCTGGTGTACAAACGGCAGGAGCGGTTGCTTAAGACAGCTTCTTACAGGCAAAGATAAGAAGCCAGGTGAACAGGTGAAAGGAAATGAAACCCAGTCTTCATAGAAGGCAAAGCCCAAGCTGTATCAACCTCAATATACACTTCATTAAGCTGTAAACGATATACAGAACAATTTCTTCATCCTCCTCAGATCAGAGACTAGGCAATTATCAAGACACCCAGAAATCCTACACTCAAGACACTCAAATCATCTAATTCACATAACCGGAATATTTTAAACTAATGTAAACTGGACTTCCAACTCAATTTTCATCAATGCCAGTGTTTACTTTTAAACCATCGTGTTACCATTAGTGATGGGAAGACAATGAGTATGGGAGCAGATATAGTATTTCTGTTCCATAAGCCTTGCCTGTATTGTGTAATTATTTTTATTCTTTATAATCAAAACAAAAATAACTCATCGTTTTTCTAAACTCTCATTTGTCTTTTACACAGCCCTTCGACAAAGTTCATGAATAATTCAACTCCAGAAGTTTTCTGAGTGGCATTAGGGAAAATAAATTAATAGGTACCACCTGGTAACTAACGTGTTTGAGTTTTCAATTACTCAAGTCTTTCAGGGTATTTTGGATCAGCTAACCAATATACTCAATCTGATAAGCCATTTCTTTAGCTATAGGAGCTACAGTGAGTATCTGTGGTGTTTAGACACAAAGAATGGGGCTTTATCACTACTATTTTTATAGAAAAGGAATTTTCCTTGCCTTCAGTTAAGATCACAGTTCCCAAAACAGCTCAATTTGAAAATAGCCAAAGGGAAGGGGTTGGGTCTATTAAACCTCCAAACTGCAAATCTACTTTACTTTGAATCAGCATTTAGAATTTACAATAGGAAGTTAGCGCCTTTGTGCTGACAGATTTTTTTCTTTAGTCTCTTAAGTCTCATGAAAAGATGAGTCAATTAGATTCATCAGTAAAACCATAACTTTTATATCACTGCTACCTCTGTCCTGATCATAATTTTATTTTTTAAATCTTCAAGGCTAGAGGCTTTTAAACACTTATTTTTTTCCCTTTAAGTATTTCAACTTGACAAATACTTAGAAGAAACATGTGTGCTTTTAAGTAAATACTGGCTTTTTAACAATCAAGACAGGCCAAGGACAACTAACTGCCAGATTAGCCCTCAAATTTGGGGGAAACCATGGATTCAAAAAAGAGCCAAATAAATATAACAGCTGTAACCAAATAAATATAACAACTTTCCCTTGGAATTGCTAATATCTATAAATTGATTTTAATTAAGAAAAGGGTAGAGATATTTATCCTGAACTGATGGCTAAAAGCCATACTGTACTTACCTCCAAATAGTTCCAAATCTCTTAAGCCCTCAACAATGAACTTTTCCGAGACCCACCGCTAAAGAGGAAAACCCCAGAGAGAATTAGTACTTCTTCCAAGCCACAAAAAATTAGCCACAAAAAATTAGAAAGACAAAAATACAACTATGAAAACTGAATCATGTAGTATAGTTAAGCTACATTACTAAGGAAAAGTTTTGAAAAGAAACTGGGATTTAAATAGACCAAAAACAATAGATTAATTCCTTGCTCTATTCTTCTTTGTCTAATTTGGTGAGCATTTCTTAAATCTGACAGATGACAAGTAGTACTGGCCCTAATAATGAGAACTGTTTTTGTCCTTCCTGTATATAAAACTGCCTTTGGGTTGCATCTTAGTCAGTCCATGGCTGTCTACTCTACATGCTTTGGGTCATTATTGCCAATTTGAAAAAAATATGAATTCACAGCACAGAAAACGGATGAAACAGGTTTTCACAAGCCCCTGCTGCTGCTGCTGCTGCTAAGTCGCTTCAGTCATGTCCGACTCTGTGCGACCCCATAGATGGCAGCCCCTTGGCTCCCCCGTCCCTGGGATTCTCCAGGCAAGAACACGAGTGGGTTGCCATTTCCTTCTCCAATGCATGAAAGTGAAAAGTGAAATGAAGTCGCTCAGTCGTGTCCGACTCTTCGAGACCCCATGGACTGCGGCCTACCAGCCTCCTCCATCCATGGGATTTTCCAGGCAAGAGTACTGGAGTGGGGTGCCACTGCCTTCTCCATCACAAGCCCCTAGTAGTTTGTAAAAGGAATCAGCCAGCTATATATTCTTTCATCCAGTAGGGGTTCTAAAGACATCATCAACGTTTAAATTTTCTACCAAGTTTACAAGGACTGAACTAGCATGACTGATCTATGGTTTATATAACTGGCCTATTTCAAACAAGTATGGGTTTCCATCATACTAATCAGAGGTCTGGTTTCACCTGAATCACGTTGAGAGAGAAAAGCAGCTCATACATAAAAACAACGGGAACAAGGCTGCATTTCACTTAAGGGCTGGTATCACTTTGAATCAACATTCAGAGTTTACAATAGGAAGTTAGTGGCTGCCTGTGCGTGTGCCCAGCTGCATCTGACTTTGCAACCCCATGGACTGTAGTGTAGTCCGGCAGGGTCCTCCATCCATGGAGTTCTCCAGGCAAGAATACTGGAATGGGTTGCCAGTTCCTTCTCCAGGGGATGTTCCCCACCCAGGAATCGAACCCACATCTCCTGCACTGGCAGGTGAAAACCTTTACCACTAGTGCCACCCGGGAAGCCCATTGGCTTGAGGGTATTCTTTCTACTGGGCAGAGTTCAGGAGTCTGGATTTTTTTTCCCTCTTAACAGCAAAGTATTCTGTATTTTTTTCCCTCTTAATAGCAAAGTTTATTCTTTCCAATATAAATTATTCTTATCCACATGAACAGAAGAAAAGGATAAGGAACATTCAGAAATAAGTTGCAAAAAAAAAGCTGCATAATAAGGACTATGAATTGAAACAATACCATCATTCTCTATCCTTCTCTGTATCAATTTTTTCCAAGTAAAAAAGCAACACTCTAAAAAAAAAGTTCATATAAAATATTCATATGCATTGTACCACAAAATATAATTTACACCTTAATATTTAAAGAAAGTGGTATAGTCAGGTAATTCCCTGGTGGCCTAGTGGTTAGGATTCCAGGCTTTTACTGCTATGGCCCAGGTGCAATCCCTGGTCAAGGAGCTGAGATTACACAAACCACAAAAGGTGGTGGTCTATTCACAATGTCTCATATTACATATATACTGTTAAAGAGTTTTAAAATGATTACTACTGGATTTGAATATTTGATAATAAATAAGACAGTCTTTTACGAAATCATGGAAGTTAAACCCAGTATTTGTTCCTGAGGTCATTTTAGCTAGTGAAGTTCTCAGGTGTAACAAAATTTTTCAGAGTCTTCAGTCAAAACCTATGATGGCAGTTCCCTGGCAGTCCAGTGGTTAGGACTCTGTGCTTTTACTGCTGATGGCCTGGGCTCAAAAAAGTGTTCCAATGATTACAATTTGATGCTGATTTTTAAAACCCACAAACTCACTGAAAACGCGCAGAAAATAGGCAGATCATTAGTGGGTGCATATCTACAATGAAAAGGGCCAGCAACTCATTTAATGTGTGACTGATACTCATAAAATAAGCCACCTTGTTTCTTATCAGACAAGCTGGCGGGCAGTATGATATTCTGTGTCTCTGGTCAGCGTGTGCCTGCAAGTTCTGTTCTGTGCAGTGGAGGCTGCAATACCTGCTTGACTTTCTATATCTCTCCCTTCTATATGATTCTGAGCATCACATTGGAAAAAAAAAATGTCTACAATATTTGCTAAAACACACTGCTTTTCAGAAAATAAAAAATAGTAAAGGCAGAAGAGAAACACTCACCCTAATTCGCTCTGGTTTACTTACAAGAAAAGACATGAGTTCCTAACGTGTAGACCTACTTCAATTTCAAAAATTTAAACCTAAAAGGAAAATAGACACAAGTTGTTAGTCAAGTCCGCTTTTGTAGAAATATTTGTTGATTAACAAAAACTTACTGAGTCTACCATTAAAAGCACTGAACTAAACCTATAAATTGCTGGACTATAAAGACATTTTAGAGAAACTTTCAGTGACAATAAACCTGGATGTACTATGGCCAAATACATTCCGAAATACTGCTTCTCTGTAAGGAAAGTGAAGTTTGTTATAGGTTTTAAAAAAAATGTTTAATTTATCTTGACCCCTTTGTAGAAGCAATTACCTTTAATTCTTCTGGTTGTTTATCCTTCTTTTTAATCATCGTTTTTACATGTTGTTTACATGTGATGACTTACCCATTTTAGACATTTATCTACTAACTTCCCACCACGGTAGGAGAAAACTAGGCTCTCCTACATCAACTGCACCCTACTTTCCTGCCTTCATTCTCCCAACATAGTTCTGACATAATTTTTGGTTAAAACCATGGTCCAAATTTACATTACTGAGTACACCAACATGGTTCTTGCATGCTAAGTTGCTTCAGTCGTGTCCAACTCTTTGTGACCCCACGGACTGTAGCTGGCCAGGCTCCTCTGCCCATGGGATTCTCCAGGCAAGTATACTGGAGTGGGTTGCCACGCTCTCCTCCAGGGGATCTTCGTGACCCAGGGATCGAACTCATAAGGAGTCTCTTATGTCTCCTGCGTTGGCAGGCAGCTTCTTTACCCCTAGTGCCACCTAGGAAGCCTGAGGACTTGGTTCTTAGCAGAGGCAAACAGTTAGAGATGACTATGTCTTTTGTCTTACACACACTTTCTCCCACCCCACCCCCAGCAGAGTTAATAACTGCCTCATTTTTTCACTTGCTTGTTTTTCCATGTAGTTATTAACTTTTCCCAAATACCTCAACATTTCTGCTATTAGTCTTATCAATGTATTTTTCCATACACTCAAACTCATTCATTGCAATTTTTCCTTGGAGACTGCCTTCCTGAGGCCCTCCATCCTCTGGCTATAATCCAGACTAGCTACAAAGTATTCAGACTTTGTAATGTGGAAATGTGGGTCTTCCAATTCTGGGGAATATTAGTTTTGTAGCAAGAAATAGCAACAGAAATTCTAATAGTTAAAGGTGTACTTCTAGGATTATCCACTAAAGTTATATTTCACTCCTACTTTACAACTTTCTACTTTCCAGGAAACTTCTTCAAACTTTATTTTCCAACCTTTTTGCTAAGTTTTATATTTTTGTTACCCATTCCCAAGACCTTTTGCCACTTCTCAAATGTATGTTTTTTCATATCATCCTGATTTTGTTCTATGTTTGCTATTTATAGTTAAGAATTTATATCTAGAATGGCTAAAAGATAATACATCATGACCAAGGAGGGTTTAGTTCAGGAATAAAAGATCAGTTTAACATTAAAAAATGAATCAACATACACAAAACTGTTTTTGAAGCTGCTTGCAAATAAAGAACAACCAATTTTAAGGAATTTTTTTAAATGATGTAATTTTATCTTATTACCTGAGTAAACAAGTAAAAATACAATCATTTCAATAGAGGGAGAAAAACCATCTAACAAAATTCAACACTAAGCCACAAGTTTAAAAAAAAAAACAAAAAAACAAAAAACTCTTAGTCAACTAGGAATAGTCAAAAAGGAATAGGATAGAAATGGGATTTACCAAGTCAACTTGGTAAAAGATACACATAAAAATTTATAGCTAACATCTATTAATAGTAAGAAGAATGAATGAGTTTCCTCTAAGGACAGAAATAAAGCAAAAACGTTATCACTTCATCAATGTACTAGTGGTCTTGGCCAATGCAAAAAGGCAAGAAGAAATAAAAGGCATACAGATGGGAAAAAAAGATGTAAAATTCTTTATTCATAAATAACAAGACTGTATACATAGAAATCTAGCGGAAGCCTCTCAGTCATGTCCAACTCTTTGCGACCCCACTGACTGTACAGCTCATGGAATTCTCCAGGCCAGAATATTGGAGTGGGTAGCCTTTCCATTCTCCAGGAGATCTTCCCAAGCCAGGTCTCCTGCATTGCAGGCGGATTCCTTACCACCTGAGCCACAGGGGAAGCCCAAGAATACTGGGGTGGGTGGCCTATCCGTTCTCCAGCAGATCTTCCTAACCCAGGAACTGAACCGGGGTCTCATGCATTGCAGGCGGATTCTTTACTAACTGAGCTGTCAGGGAAGCCCTATGTAGAAACCTAAGTTTTCTACAAAAAAAATCATTATACTTAAGAAAATTAATTTATAAAGATCAATTATAAAACCCAGTTGTATTTCTATATATAGCAACAACAAATCAGAAAATGAAATTTTAAAAATACCATCAATAAACCAATGGAAACATAAAATGATTAGGAATAATTTTAATAAACTATGAGTAAGACCTGTAAGACCTTTTTATCTAGATAAAAAGATATGCCATGTTCATAAATGGGAAGACTCAATATTATTAAGATGTCATTTCTCTCCAAATTGACTTACAGATTCAGTGCAATGCTTATCAAAATCCCAGCAGACTTTCAAAAGAAACTGATAAGCTCAGGCTACAATTTACACGGAAATATTTGGCTAAAATAGCCAAAATAATTTTGAAAAAGAAAGTCAGAAGACTTTTATTACCTGAACTCCAGACTTACTTTATTGCTAAAATAATCAAGATGGTGTACTTTGGTCTAAGGATAGATACATGGGTCAATGAAACAGAACAGACAACCTAGAAATAGACCCATACATATATGGTCAATTACTTTTCAAGAGAATGACCAAAGTAATTTTATGGGGAAAAACAGTCTGCATACAACTTGATATTTATTTAGAAAAAAATGAACCTCAATGCTGACCTTATACTGCACACAAAAATTAACTTGAAATGGATCATAGAACTAAAGAAAAAGAACTACTAAAGAAAAGAGAGGAGAAAATCTTCATGATCTTGGGATAAGTAGAGATTCAAAAACAGAACATCAAGAGCATGAAACATAAAAGAAAAATATGACAAATTAATCTTTATCAAAATTTAAAATGTCTGCCTTAGAAAGACACCACTAAGAAACTGAAAAGATTGGGAGAAAACATACTCTGTGCATGCGTGTGTGTGTGTGTGTGTGTATCTACAAAGGACTTTATATACAGAATATATAAAGAATTTCTATACTCAATAATAAGATAACCCAGTTTAAACAATGGCAACAACAGATCTGAAGAGAAGATAAAGGAGCAGCCACTAAGCACATGAAATGATGTTCAACATTACTTGTCATCAAGGAAATGATGACACACACAAAGCCACCAAGAGATACCATTAAACACCCATCAAAATGGCTAAACAAAGACTGACAATACTAAGTGCTGACAAGGACATCCAGCTGGAACTCTCGTACACTGCTGGTGGGAATGCAAACAACTACGGCCCCTCTGGAAAATAGTTTAATAGCTTCTCATGACTCAATAATTCTGCTCTAGGTCATCTACTCAAGGGAAATGAAAACATATCTTCTCATTAACTTGTATATGAATGTTCATAAAAGCATTATTCAAAATAGCCCCAAGTTAAAAACAATTCAGGCATCTACCAACTAGTAAATAGATTTTAAAAATGTGGTACAGCAAAACTAATACAATTATGTAAAGTTTAAAAATAAAGTAAAATTTAAAAAATAAATAAATAAAAATGTGGTACAGGTCAGGAAGCAACAGTTAGAACCGGACATGGAACAACAGACTGGTTCCACATAGGAAAAGGAGTACGTCAAGGCTGTCTATTGTCAGCCTGCTTATTTAACTTCTGTGCAGAGTACATCATGAGAAATGCTGGACTGGATGAAGCACAGCTGGAATCAAGATTGCCGGGAGAAATATCAATAACCTCAGATATGCAGATGACACCACCCTTATGGCAGAAAGTGAAGAAGAACTGAAGAGCCTCCAGATGAAAGTTAAAGAGGAGAGTGAAAAAGTTGGCTTAAAGCTCTACATTCAGAAAACTAAGATCATGGCATCCAGTCCCATTACTTCATGGGAAATAGATGGGGAAACAGTGTCAGACTTTATTTTGGGGGGCTCCAAAATTACTGCAGATGGTGACTGCAGTCATGACATGAAAAGACACTTACTCCTTGGAAGGAAAATTATGACCAACCTAGAGAGCATATTAAAAAGCAGAGACATTACTTTGCCAACAAAGGTCCGTCTAGTCAAGGCTATGGTTTTTCCAGTAGTCATGTACAGACGTGAGAACTGGACTATAAGGAAAGCTGAGCACCAAAGAATTGATGCTTTTGAACTGTGGTGTTGGAGAAGACTCTTGAGAGTCCCTTGGACTGCAAGGAGATCCAACCAGTTCATCCTAAAGGAGATCAGTCCTGAGTGTTCATTGGGAGGACTGATGTTGAAGCTGAAATTCCAATACTTTGGCCACCTGATGGGAAGAGCTGACTCATTTGAAAAGACCCTGATGCTGGGAAAGATTGAAAGTGGGAAGAGAAGGGGATGACAGAGGATAAGATGGTTGGATGGCATCACCAACTCAATGGACATGAGTTGGGTAAACTCTGGGAGTTGGTGATTGACAGGGAGGCCTGGCATGCTGCAGTCCATGGAGTTGCAAAGAATCATACGCAACTGAGTGACTGAAGTGAACTGAACAGACACCAATGTAATACTACTCAGCAATAAAAAGGGACAAACTGCTGATATAGGCAACAATTTCAGGTTAAGGGAAAAAAGTCAGACACAAATCTTCATAATGTTTCCATTCACATAAAATCCTAGAAAAAGCAAAAGTACGACAGAAAGCAAGTCTTGGTTGCCTGGACCCAGTAGTGAGATAAGGGACCAACTTCAAAGAGACACACAAGAACTTTTCAGGGTGATGGGAAAGTTCTGTATCTTTATTGCATGGTGGTTATGTAAGTGTACTTGTCAAAACTCAACAAACTGTACACTTGATATAGGTGTATTTTGTTACAGGTAAATTATATCTGAACAAAGCTGATTTTCAAAGTAAAATGACTAAAATAAATACTCAGATATGCTTTTGAAGAATCTAGAAAAAAATCGGCCACATTTCTATTCTTTTTTTCAGGTGGGCTAGGGTTGTGAGGGGCTTCCCTGGTGTTTCAGCTGGGAGGAGAAGGGGACGACAGAGGATGAGATGGTTGGATGGCATCACCAACTCGATGGACATGAATCTGAGCAAGCTTCGGGAGTTGGTGGTGATGGACAGGGAAGCTGGCGTGCTGCAGTCCATGGGGTTGCAAAGAGTTGGACACAACTGAGCGACTGAACTGAAGGTTGTAAGGGGTTGTATAATCTGCTAAGAGATGTGAGAGGAGGGAGGTAAAAACAACCCAGAGAAAGGAATGTTAGTTAGAATCCAGTATAATGAAAAAAAGAAAAAGAGGGAATACAATTATTCTGGGCCACATCTGTGGTGATATGAGCCTGTGGCAGAAGGAATATTGAGAAACAGATGTGGATGGGTGGGAAGGAGGCTCTAGAGGGAGGGGATACATATATATAGTTATGACTAATTCATGTTGTTGTAAGGCAGAAACCAACACAACACTGTAAAGCAATCATCCTCCAATGAAAAAAACAGATGGATAAGGAGAAAGAAAAATAAGTTAGTAAGGACACCACAAGTCATTGAGTCTATCCTCCACTCTTTGGAAGAACAGCTTTATAAACACCTGGATATAAGATTATCAAGTCTCTGCTTGAAAACTCACTACCTTATCAGGGAACCTGTTTTACCTGTGAACAACTCTGATGACTTTTTTGTGTGTGTGTGCCTGAGTAACTGCGAAGAATAGTGTGTCAAAGACAAAATAGGAAAAGTCAGAGATGGAAGTTATTTTGGTGGAAAGATGAGTTTGAGTTTTTAAGTTATGCTGCAGTTAAGAAAAGTTATATATCCCAAGTGGAAATACCGTTTAGTTAGAAAAGTAAGGCTGATGCTTAAAAGAGGGGTTAGAGATGGCTCTGAAGCTGTACAAGTGACAGAAATTCACTTTAGAAGAAAATGCTGAGAGAAAAACAGAAAGCTGGGAAGTAAGCCTTGGGATAAATTCATATGTAGGACATGGAGCATCAAAGGCAATGGACTTCCCAGGTGGCGCAATAGTAAAGAATCCGCCTGCCAATGCAGGACACGAAAGAGACAAGGATTTGATTCCTGGGTTGGGAAGATCCCCTGCAGCAGGAAACGGCAACCTGCTCCAGTATTCTTGCCTGGAAAATTCCATGGACAGAGGAGCCTGGTGGGCTACAGTCCATGGGGGTCACAAACAGTTGGGTACGACTGAGCACAACTTCAAAGGCAGGTAGGAAATGGAACCCAAAGGAAAAACTTTAAAGATCCTGCTTCCCCTCGTGGACCACTTACGCTTTCCCAATCTATTCATCTTTTGTCTGTCCTTTTACTACAGGAAGTCCTACAAGACTGCCCCACCCAACCCGGGTTAGATGCTTGGCCTCTGTATTCAATCCTTATACAGACCACTCTCTCAACGGCCTACACTAGAGTCTGTAAAGGCAGGGAATGCATCTTGTTTACTGTTGCATTCCCAGGGGCTACTGTGACCAACACTTAACATGGACACTCTTGTGTCTGTTAAATTAATAGTGAAAATAATCAAAGCAGCAGACACTTATGGTGAACTTAGCATGTGCCAGCATCTGTGTTAAATGCTTCATGGAGATCAGCTCACAATAAGTTATTATTGATCCTAGTTTTACAGATCAGGAAATTAGGACTCAGGTTAAATGCCCAAATTACACAGACATGGGACTTCCTTCACAGTCCAAGGGTTAAGACTCCCTGCTTTCACTGCAGGAGGAGCAGGCTCAATCCCTGGTGGGGAACTAAGATCACACATGCTGTATGACATGGCCAAAAAATTAAAATAAAAACAACAACAACAACCAATAACCAAAGTTACACGGGCAAGTAATAGAGGACTGATCAGGTCTATTCCAAAGCCTGTGCTCGAGAAGCTGTAAGTGATAACAGAGAAGCTTAGGGAGAAGCCTCAAGACTGAGTGTAAAGATGTAATGACTGAAAAGGCATCATCTGATTTGACAACACTGACCAGATGCTAAATGGTATAGAAAGGAAAATTTATTTACCTTATCAATTTTTCTTTTTCCCCTATTTTTGTCACTGGTTTTCTAAACTTCTTCCATGTCTGGGATTACAACTATAAACACTGCATTTGGGTCACAACACCTCTAAGAAATCTAGTTAAAGGGCAACAGATTTAACCAATTCAACACTTTATCTTATGGCTGAATAGGCTTGAGGCAGATAATCAGAAAAGATTTGGTTTCTTCAACTTTCAGGGACAAGAAACAATGTTGGGGATCTCTAAAGAAAAGCATAGATCAGTCAATGAAAAACTGTCTTAATGCCACAAAAACATACTGGAATTTGGTTCTACCCCAACAAATGTTACAGTAAGAAAAGGATCAATTGGCACGTCTTTTCCTCTTTGGGATGAAGTTAAGTTCGAATATAGTAGGATACCTTAGCAGAAGGCTGGGCAGAAAAGTTGGTTCCCCATTTCCTGAAAACTTGAACAATTTTATTTAACCACTCCCCTCCCTCGCGCTCACTTCCCTACCCCCATCCCGCATCTCCACCCCAAGGTGCTGTGGGCACTTAAGCATTTTGGAAAACAAGACAATCAGAAGCTCTGTTTAGGCTGATTCAGGAATACCTGAGCTCTTCTCTTAGGAGGGCTTGACCTACTGCTGCCTGTCCCGCCTGGGAAGAGATGCGGATGAGGGAGGCGCAAATGGGGTGCGGGGAGAGGATATGCCTCCTCTTCGCTACATCAGGACAAACTGTCACCTGGGCCCCAGGTTTCCCACCTGGAAATCAGGGGGGGAAGAGGAGAGAGAAAGCAGGCGCTCGCCTCTTCCGCCCGGCAACTCCGCTGCGGTGTCTCCGGGCCAGGCCCAAGCCTATTCTCTTCTCGGGCTACAGCCCCTCATTGTGGGAATCGAGAAGGATTCGTGTGTAAAGGGGGCCCGCGGAGGACGAGGGAGGCGAAGGGTGGCCGCTATGATGAAGGCCCGCCCCTGAGGAGAAGGAATCGGCGTCAGGGCGAGGAGGAACTGATCCCCGGAGCGCACCAGGCGGCCCCCGCCAGCCCGGTACCTGGTCCTGGAGTTAGCAAGCAGTCCCGGCCCAGTCTGAGCTCCGCCTCCTTGGTTTAAGGCCGCGCTGCCGCCAGGCCGGTTGCTGGGAGGGAGGTACGCAGCGTGCCATGCGCAGTAGAGGGACGCGGGGAGGGCTGGTAGAGGAGAGCTCCGTCCCGCCCCGCCCCGCCCCGGCCGCCTCGGCCCGGGCGCGGCAAGTGGGGAAGCTCCGCCCCACCCAGCGCGGGAGAGGAAGCCCCGCCCCGCCCCGGGCCCCTAGGCTCGGGCGCGGCCCTTGGGGAAGCCCCGCCCTGCCCCGGCCCTCTAGGCTCGGGCGTGGCCATTGGGGAAGCCCCGCCCCGCCCCAGCCCCCTGAACCAGGGCGAGGCTAGTGGAGAAGCAGCGTGGTTCCTGCATCTCCTCGAGTGCGGCGGGGTTTTTCTTAGCAGCTATCGCACAAAGCGGTTCTCCAGTTCTGAGTCACCTGATTACGCGCAGCGCAAACCTGAGGGCATTCGGTCTCCAACAGATGAAACCTGTGTCCCCCGCGTGTGGAAGCCAGAGACCTAGCTTGTCCTTGATGTGGTCTTCTTCGGGGTCTGAAAAGGGCTCTGTGAGCCTCGGTCCCGGAAGCAGGAAGGAAGTGGGATGATTTCAATAATGAAGAGTCAAGGGGACTAGAGGAAGGCAAACCAACGCTGGCTGCTGACTTGGCTACTTTTTGGCGGGTCCTTTTTCCTTTCCTGTGGTAGGACTTTAGGAAAAATCAGTCTCGCACTTTCTTTGAAGATGTCTTAAACGCCCCTCACTTTGGCCTCTCGGGCACCAGACTGACAAGCTACAAAGGGGAAACCCACCCTTTCTCTGTGCCGCCTTCTATAAAGGGAGGAAAACTGCTCAACTTTTTTTGTCCCTCTCTGGATCTTTTGTCCTGAATCCTTCCGTACCCACGACTTTGAGACATGTGCCGTTTGCAGAAACCTGTTAAGTTTGCCTTTCCGGGGAGGCTAGCCTCAGCCAAGGGATGCAGGGCTTGAGAAAGGATGAAGCAATGAGTGATGGAGCAAGACTTCCGTGAGCCCGCGTTTTTTTCAGTGACTTGCTCCTCTCACGGAGGCGGGGGTGGGAGTGGGCTGGATCCAAAATTGGATCTACAGCATCCAATAATGAACACTGGCCCTTCCTGGCTAAGATCCTTGACAGATTTATATTGGTTTAACTTCCAAGATGGGTGAGTTCAGCTACATTCAAACAGGGACTGATGGAAATTTGATGCCTAAAGTCAATGTGAACTCTTTGCAGTGCATCTCTGGATCTTCCTGAATTTTACACACATCAGTCTGATCTTATCTATTACTTTAGCATTCCCAAGCAGTATTCTCACTATTCTCTCATTATCAAATAAGATGCTTACCCAGCAGCGAACTTGGTAAATTGACAAAGCAAGATAAAGTAGCAAAAAGTGAAGTAAAATCCTTGTGATGTTCTTTGGAAAAGATCGTTTTGCCATGTAGACTTTGGAAATAAGAGTACTGGAGGAGTCAGTCCCTGAAAAGATGCCAAATATAATGCAGCCACCAGGATAGGGAATTTAAATACAGAAGTACTTCCCATCTGATACCCAGCCCTGTAGCTACATTTTCTAGCTGGATGTCAGTTGGTCAAGGGGGCTAAAAGATCTCACCATCTTCATGACTGCCCACTAGTTTGAGAATCGTCGGCCTAGACTGTTTAAAGGCGCAAATTTCCTTGCAGAAAGGCCTCCTAAATCCAGATAACTTAGAAAACTGGTGTAATGAAAGGCCAATTTTTAAAGTTTACAAACTCAGTGTCTTCTTGCTTTGCTTTTGACTTATGAGTTCTGGGGTGCACAAGCTCCGTAATGCTTCTCACTTATGTATAATAAGGGCTAGAACTCTTCAAGATTTCTGGAGCCTTCTGAAATTTGCTTGAAGCCTAGAGGAATGGAGATGGGACTGATGAGCACTGCAATGCCCTCTTCAAGATAGCACATAAATTAACTGTGGGAACAGTAAAACTAATTGCCTAGAATACTTGATTGACAGCTGGAAATGCTTACGATGAGTAGTTTAACAAGTTGAGCAGCATTATTTATAGAGCATTTTTTATGTCTAAGCAGTTTATGTGTGCTAAGTCACTTCAGTCGTGTCTTAGACTCTTTTCGACCCTAAGGATTGTAGCCTACTAGGCTCCTCTGTTCCTGGGATTCTCCAGGCAAGAATACTGGAGTGGGTTTCCATGCCTTCCTCCAGACCAAGGGATCAAACCTGCATCTCTTGTGTCTCCTGCATTGGCCGGCGGGTTCGTTACCACTAGTGCCCCCTGGGAAGTCCTGAGCACTTTATAGCTATGATCTAATACGATCCTCTGAACAGGCATTTCAGAAAGGTCAGAGCAGATGATGCCCAGTTACAGATGAGGAAAGAGACTTGTTACAGCACTACAACACCACCTGGGTCGTAACCCACAAACCCAGAGCTCTTTCCTGAAGCAGAAAACTGGCTTCAATTCTAGCTTTGCTTCAACCTTGGTAAGTAATATAAGTACATGCAAGAAAAGGTAAAAGAAAGCTATTTAAGCATTTAAGTTGAAAATGTGATAGGAAAGCAAAGTTGATACAGCAAATAACCTAAATACTTATATGGAACTAAATACTTTAAAAGGACTGGGTGTCTTTTAATTTTAAAAGACGAAAATAAAACCTAGTAATATCCATTAAAAGCAAATACAGTAATAGACATGAAGTTCTTCCTTTTAGGGGGGAAAAAAACACAAAACTTTTTTCTGAAATTTGTATCACTTCTCAGATCACAGCTGAGATGATGACATTCAACTTGCACAAAGATAAAACCATCACACTTATCCAAATGCAAATAAATCTTTGGCCCTTCACCAAATTCCAGAAACTAAGAAAAGCAGTATTTTTCACTATTGTTTTAGCAGTCTGTAATAGAAGCCACTCTTACGAGTGTAATAACTCTCTCCTCTCTCTTATCTCTTTTCAAATCATTTAAAATGAATAGAGCCCAGAACTTAAAGAAGCTGGAATGATAAAGTACAGTATTTCATCCCTTGCACCGAAACCAACAGGTCCTTGTACAACACTGCTCTAAATAATTTTCCCATTTCCAATTCCTATTGGATGGGTGGAATGAGAATGCAAATTGTCCCATTTAAAGGAAAGTTTCACAATGGTGCCTGACAAGGAAAGGTTCTATCATTAAGGAAACAGAATTCTAAACTGCCCACCCCCCACCGCAATAAACTCTGTCATGGTTTGTGTAGACACACATGTTATATCTAGAACTTACAGAACTCTGAAAGGATCTGCTTGGTTTCCACTGAGAGAAAGAAAAGCAAAACAGAATAAAGCAAAAATACACCACTTGGAGAATAAACCTAGATGATACACTTTTATAGTGCTATCATTTACAGGAGAATTTTGCACGTATTACCTCTTGGTGTTGATCTACATGTGAGGCAGGTTGAGAAAATAATTACTATCCTTACTTTGTAGAAGGAAGAACAAGACTCAAAGAGGTTAGTGACTTACCCAAAGTCAAAGGATTAGTAACTGGTTTTGCTGGCACTAAAAACCAAGTCTCTATCTTCCAGTCCAGCACTTGTTGCGGTACTGCTAAACGACCACACAATGCTAAATGCCCACGCAATGCAGACAAGATTGGATGGCTTAGTGGTTTTCTAACACGTGACAGTCAACAACATTCTCCTTTCTTTGTCCTCTCAGTCACAGGAGAGACAATGGTGTCTTAACTTTAGTGGGGGACTTGGGGGGAGAAGCCTATTAATAGGGCTCTAAAAATAGAAAACATTCTATAAACAACTGGTGGGAATTAGGAGAGGGGTCCAGTGGTTAGGACTCCACGCTTTTGCTGCCAAGGGCATGGGTCTGATTCTCAGTTGGGGAACTAAGATCCTGCAAACCGCATAGCAAGGCCAAGAAACAAAAACAAACTCCAAAACCAAAACCTGCTAACAATTACAGGGAAGCCTGGTGTGCTGCAGCCCAGGGAATCACAAAGAGCTGGACACGGTTTAGCAACTAAACAACAAAAGGATTATTGTCAATGCCAACTCTTTTGAGGGAAAAGCATTTCAGTGCTGACTTTTACTGAACAAGAATGACATTCCTATGGGCTTATACTCTTGTAGGGAAACCCCAGAAAAGTAAAGGCGGCACTCTGAGACTTTTGTCAATTAGTTTAATATATGTCCATAGGTAGTTCATATTAATGCTTAAATTACAAAATTAGCTGCCATGGTCCAAATGTGTGGGACTTTAAGAAAGCTTTTATTAATCAAAAGATAGCTAAGCATATCAACTTTGATTTCTAAAATGCAGGTTAAAGGTTTGTAAAACAAGGCTAATTTGAGAATTATATAGCATTAAAGTAATTCAACTTTATCTTATTTTTGTTATATTTAATAACTTAATTTCATAAACTGTTAAAAAAAATATTACATTTGCATCTCCCAGCTTACACATTTCTGCACTGACCTAGAGAAAAACCCATGTGGAGAGTTTCCATGCAGTTACAAAGGCAGCAGCACATGCTGTTTTCACAGCAACTTGTTATTGCCTCGGAACACACTGGCACATACAGCATCAACAAAAAATACCCACCCACCCCTCTCCCACAAAAAACCCAACCCTTTCCCAGCCCCAGCAAAAATTACCTGGTACAAGCAGTGACTTTAAAAAATGCTTTCTTAGTAGGAAGCATTTATAAAATGCAGAGATCTGAACAAGCTAAATGCTCGTGCAGAACAGATGGGCCTCTCCCCCAAGAGTTCCTTCCTCAAGAGGCAGGAAGAACTCTCTGTAGTTTAGGAAAGCTCATGTTAAAAAGTATATTTATGCATATTCATGGCTACTTCTTTGAAGAAATATACCCAGCCTCAACTGTGGAAGATATAAAAGCAGAAGGAGAAGCACAGGGACACAGCCATAACAGAGTAGTACAGAGCTTCTCCATGAACATCCGACAGATTGCAGCAACCAAGGAGAACGTTTGTTGACTTCACGCAGACCACTGATCTCACCTAGGTGAAGCAGGTAATTTTCATGCATTTGTTACTCAAGAAAACATACAGCCACTTAAAATACAGCATTCACATTGTCATGAGCTCATTGTATCAGGTAAGGAGAAAACCGTGCTCTTCTTCTTCCTATCCCTAGAAGTTTCCATGTACATGTAAGTATCCTAAAGCCTACAGATAGCCTATGATACTGTCATAAGCACCTCCCACCTATAAACATATACTAAACTAGACTGTTGCGTCCCTGAAATTTCAATACCACATACAGTGTTCTAAATTTTATTTTTTTTCACAAGTTTAATGTAGACACAGAAGAGAACACCAAGAAATGTTTATTGTGTAATTCCAATTGTTATTTGTGGAATTGCGGTTTATAGTCAATCTTCATTGCTATTTCAACTGCCTAGCTTAAACAAAAAAGCAGCAATCTAATTATATATCTATAAATTTCATGATATTTCTTCAAATATCAAGCACTAAAAGTACTTATGATTCATGTTATAATTTTTAAGATGTTTTAAAACTACAGATTTCATATATCATTCCTTTTATAAAATAATCAAAATAATTTGACTATCTGGAAGAAAATGACTGAAACAGACTCCTTCCAATGTATCTATAACCTCTGTAACACTCCAAGCCAAAACAGAACAGGTGATGAAATAAGGATTTCTCAGTCACAGGGAAACTTTAAGATGAGAAACGAATTGGTAGCTTTTGTTTCCTGTGAATTTTGAACTTAAAGGTGGCATTAGGACTTAGCTCTCTGGGATGGCTATTACATGGCTTTCACTTTGATTTGTTTCATCTTCATTTGCTTCTTCTCCAATTTCTTTTGCTCACGCCTCAAAGCAGCTTCCTAAAGAGAAAGAGGGAATCCAAACTAAGATTTAAGTACTTGTTAAAAAAAAAAATCAGAACTGAATACTGCCTATACTGTTTAGACTAACACCACAAATAACATTTCAGAAGATAGTTATAAGAATTGCTAATACGTATGTTGGTTAATGAAAATTAACTTGAAGTAAAGGTAACTAAAATCTTTAGAGCGAAATTAGACAGTACACTTATGCAGACTTTGTTATTTTGATTTTTCCCAAATACAAGAAAGAGTAGCCCAACTTTCATCTTAACGTATGTATATGCAAAGGATTTGTATTTCAGTTCAGAAAACCTTAAGATCTTGTTTGATCAAGTTATTAATTATAAATCTCTTATTAGCATAGCCTTTATACCCGAGCCCAACACCTTTCAATCCATAATGTCTGATTGAGAATTTTTATCATATTTTTATTTAGGAATTAGGAGTATGCTTGAGTGTATGCTCAATCACTTCAGTCGTGTCCGATTCTTTGTGACCCTATGGACTGTAGCCTGCCAGGCTCCTCTGTCCATGAGATTTCCTAGGCAAGAATACTGGAGTGTGTTGCCATGCCCTTCTCCAGGGGATCGTCCTGACCCAGGGATTGAACCGATGTCTCTTGAGTCTCCTGCACTGGCAGGTAGGCTCTTTACCACTAGCGCCACCTGGGAAGTCCCAATATCTGTGTATATGTTTCTCTATATTTTTCAAATTAAATATGGAACAAAACAAGCAAAGCTCCACCAGCAGTGGCAAAAAAGTCAAGATCATATGTATACATGAGCCATTCAAGCCAGAAATTCATTACAGAATTTTTTTGGGGGGGTGGGGAGGGGGGTAAGCTCCTTTCCCATTTAATTCATTGGATCTTCTCATAAGATAACTAGGCCTAGATATTACAAAGTGGTGGTTCTAAAAAAAATACATGGTTTATACCTACAAGCAACTTACAATCTGACTTAAGTTCTGGGCCCCCCTTTTTCTTAAGCCTATTATAGTTTCAAACCCTAGAAATATTTGGAGAACTTTTTTTTTTATAGAAAAACATTTTCATAGAAAATTGAAAGGCATTATCTATTAATGAGTCCATGTAGATTCTTCCTGTGTGTCTATTAAAAAGCCAATTATATTTATAAAGAAGATTGCACAAACACAGAGCTCTATTTTCAGGGGAAAAATATCCATCAACTAAACCAAACCAAATCAAACAAAAAATGCTAAGAATAGGTAGGATGAGAGGAGGCCTGTGGTATTCTGGTCACTTCGCTCGATGGCATGACTCTTCCTGGCAACTAAAGTACCACACGAGGGCTCACTTTTTCTTAGCAGCTTGCCTCCTCCACTTCCAAGTATTTTCTTCAATCCGTGAGGTTATTCTCATTAAAATTCGCATTTCCCAGGACTCTGTTTTTCTCTTTTTTTGACTAGCATTTATAAGGTTTAAAATTTTACAGCTGGACCATGGTATCTTAATTCACAAAATATGAGAACATGCTAATGTTTGAAACACAACATAACACAACCTAAAAACAGACTTTTCTCCAAAGAGGACATACAGATGGCCAACAAACACATGAAAAGATGCTCAACATCACTCATTATTAGAGAAATGCAAATCAAAACTACAATGAAGTACCACCTCACACTGGTCAAAATGGCCATCATGAAAAAATCTACAAACAATAAATGCTGGAGAGGGTGTGGAGAAAAGGGAACCCTCACGTACTGTTGGTGGGAATGTAGAGTGATACAGTCACTATGGAGAACAGTATGGAGATTCCTTAAAAATCTAGGAATAAAACCACCATATGATCCAGCAATCCCACTACTGGGCATATACCCTGAGAAAATGATAACTGAAAAAAAAAAATATGTACCCCAATGTTCATTGCAGCAGTATTTACAATAGTTAGTACATGGAAGCAACCTAGATGTCCATTAACAGATGAATGGATAAAGAAATTACAGTACATATATACAATGGAATATTACTCAGCCATAAAAAGGAAAGCATTTGAGTCAGTTCTTTCTAGTGAGGTAGATGAACCTAGAGCCTGTTATACAGACAGAGGTCAGAAAAAAAAGAATTTCATGTATTAACACACATATATGGAATCTAGAAATATAGTACTGACAAACCTATTTTCAGGGCTGGAATAGAGACACAGACACAGAGAACAGGCTGCAGACACAGCAGGGTAAGCAGAGGGTGGGGCAGATTGAGAGAGTCGCACTGAAACACACGCATTATCGCATGTAAACCAGACAGCTAGTGGGGAGTCGCTGTGTAACACAGGGAGCTGCGGGTGGCACTCTGTGACATCCTGGAGGCGTGCGATGGGGGCGACGGAGGCTCAAGAGGGAGGGGACATACGCATACTTCTGGCTGATTCATGTTGTTGTATGGAAGAAGCCAACATGATATTGTAAAACAATTATCCTCCAATTAAACATAAATTTTTAAAAAATCCTAAAACAAAAGCAACTCTTAAGTTTGAGATTCTAACTGTACAAAATAAAAAACAAAACACAAAGAAAAAAATTAGAATTCGCTAATCTATAATCAAAATAGAAATTTTATAAAACAAGTTTATTTGGATCGTAGGTGCATGTGTTGGCTTTTATTAAAATTCCTAATTTCTTTCTACCTCAGTACGTGTTTGGCCTGAAAGATGATAGTGGAACTTTCAGAAAGGGCTTGTGCTGGGAACAGAATAATTCATATCATTCACCAGGATCGAGACTCAATCTAACACGGTTTGAACAGGGAAGATTACTCCTCCTTTTTCTTCTTATAGTGCTAACTGTCCCAAATACTAAGAAAATGCTAAGCTTTTAGCCTGTGCACATTCCTACAAAGAATTACATTTAACAGCCAAGATGGCGCCAACAGACATCCCCTTATAAATGTTTTACCCCAGTGATAAGAAAAGTCTGTCTTACCTCCAGCCTGCGCTGCTTCTCAGGATCCTCCTCATTCATGATTCGCTCCTTCTCAGCTCTTTTCTTCTCCTCCCGCCGGGACTGGGCTGCTTCCTGCCTCTGCACATGCGTCAGCTTTAAGAAGTTCTCCTCCACTCGAGCTCGGTTCTTGTCTGCTTTTTGTTTGCCCTTTCCCCAGGAAACAAAGCAATTCATCAGAAATCCATTTCAGTCCAGCAGAAACAAAATCCCATTCAGTATTCTTTTATAAAACCACTCCCACCAAGCCGTTTCAAGCCAGCTAGCAAAGATAAAATCACTGAAATAAGCAAAAGATGACCCCCTCCTCCCTGCTGCCCCCCAACAGGGAGAGGGGAACAACAAAAAGGCTCCAACTTATAATAAAAATAAAGTCTTACTTCTCTGTTGAGTCGGAACTTTTTGGCTTTATCGATAGAATAAATCACCATGTTCATCAGGGGTAATAAAGCCTCCATATCCTTTGGGTAAGTGTTACCTGAGCCAGGCACTGGAAAACAAAACCATTTTCTTATTGAGTTAATGGCAGCATTTAGACTTCTGGTATTAACTTTTTATATTAATAGGCTCCTTTCTCCAAGTTTCTTAGATAGCTAAAATGCAGCAACAAGTAGAAATTAAAATATATACAAGGATCTCTTATTGAAGAAACCTAGTAACCAAGATGCTGCCATGGGGTTGGTTTTATTGTAGTTTTTTATTGCTATCTTTTAGAAAGAAGCCATATTCTCCTTAAGATCATCTCACAGAAAACAAAACTCAGGAAGCAGAACACTTACCATTAAATGTAAACAATAGTGTCCTCTTAGTGTCAGGCAGCTTTAAGGGCTGACCCTCCCTGTCATAAAATAAAAGGCTATTTAGAAGAACATAAGAGAGAGACTTTCCATGCACATAAGTCACACAATTCACTTAGATGAACAGATACCTGCAAATAATCAGCACAGTTATTTGTCTTGGTATCCCCAAGTCAAATACAATCTCAGAGACCGAAGGAGCTTTACAGGTCATCTGGTCCTCTCGTCTATCTGATGGATGCATTCCCAAGTGATCTTTATCCTATCCTTGAACACCTCCAGTGATGTCCCCTCTAGGCAGGATATATTTCATCTCACCTGGGGAGCCAGAAATGAGCCTATATTTAAGTATGAGGCCCATATTTTAAAACCTTTTTATTTTGACAGATTTTAAGTTTTATTTCCAACTCTTTATCTATCTTCCTATAATGAAAGCTATTGTTTTTTGAGTCAGGATCAGAATAAATTTAGAAATAATCTACTGTAGCATATAATAATTCATTTCTGACTCACCAAAGATTCCTCTTGTAATCTTTGACTTTCAACCTTCCATACCCCCACCCCATATAAGATGCTCCATGAATCTGCAACGTGATACTTTGCCCACAGTATTATTACTGAGTTGAGCAAGGTAAGGATGATGTAATGCTATCTAGAGGCATAAGCAATTTTGATTATCTTGGTGATTTTGACACAAAACTAAAATCCAAACTGGCTTTTCTACTGTACTCAACTCCACAGTCCTTAGCCAAAAATTTAGGTCAGAACCAATTCTACACCAAGGGTAAACTTAAATGTGCTCCCCTGAGACCAGGTGTGAAATCAAACAACAAATTTAAGTCCTGAATATGTGTGTTTGAACAATGTTTTTATAAAGCCAGAAACTTTACAAGCATTAAAGGTATCTGATAATACACTAGAAAGAATATATTCACCCAACCGTTAAAGAAGGAGGAAAAGGCCACGAATTACAAAATGCTTACATTTGCAATCAATCAAACACAAGTCAGACACCACAGATTCACATCATAAATTAAAAAAAAAAAAAAAACCAACCCTAGACTATAAAAGACCGAGATTACTAGCTGTATTTTCTTAGTACTAGCCAGTCTGTAAGATTCTCCTTTACTCACTGAGTGGGTGATGCGTACATGCAGTGACACATGCTAACGGGGGGGGGGGGGGGGGCCTTATTTGATTGTTTCCCATAGGTTTTCAATTACCTTCACGATGCATGCAGTCAAAGCAAAGGAAAACTCATTTGGGAAGGGTAATTGCAGAAGCACCTTGCAGGTATTTCAACACAGAAAGCTAGTGAAGAAAACTGATCAATATTTTTATCTCATACGTACTCTTGCATAATTTTTGGACCAGAGAACTGGTCTGAAAAATGAATGGATTCAATCTTGTCAGCATAGTGTGTAAGAAAGTGAAGCATCTGAAATAAAGAAAAGAAAATTATTTTTTTTAAAGTAGGTTTGATGCAACTCCCTTTTTTCATAAAGATATTCATTCTTTAATCCTCCTGACTTTTGTACAATGTCATGAAGCCTAAAGCTTTACAATGAAACTAGCACCTTTTTTAGTCACACCAATGATCAAAAGTCTTTCTATTGAGCAACTGAGAATTCATCCAAAATAACGTTCAAAATACAAATGAAAAAAGCAACCATACCCCACCCCCCCCCAAAAAAAAAACAAACAAAGAAAAATACGAATGAAAGCATGCACATAAAATGTAAACTATTTTCAGGGATTCTTCACAACCATATTACCCAGAACTTACATTTAGAACTGTCTTTCAGCTATCTTATATTTTTATGATAGTAAGATGTGCTGCTACCATATACGACCAAGAGAAAAAAAATAGTTTATTTCTTTATTGGCTGTGTCGAGTCTTAATTGCTGCATGCAGGATCTTTTGTTCTGGCGTGTGGGATCTAGTTCCCTGACCAGGGATTGAAGTCAGGCACCCTGGGGATTGGGAGCACCAAGTCTTAGCCACTGGACCACCAGGGAAATCCCTATACCCATTTTCTATTCTCACTGAAACTTAAAAAAAAAAAAAAAAAATACTAAATGATATGGTGATAAGGATTAAAGTTGTAGTCCTTTTCCAAAAAGCCTGAATGCCATTAGCAATCCTAGGGACAACTGATTCTTGGTTTAGAGAGAACTTCTTGGCTAATAAAATTGCCTTGACAAGTGAGTCTAGTGTTTTAAGGAAGGTATTTTCATGGTTGTGTGGGAAAGGAAGATAAAATGGTGAACTTAAAGCATAACTTTCAGGGAGGCTGCCCTGTGCATGGCCAAGGTTTGCAAATGTATGTTGCTACTGTCTTTACCTTTGTGTCCATCATTCCGTCTGTGACTTCTCCCATCTCTGACAGGATGGCCAAGGAGTCAGGCAGTCCATACTTCGCTCCTGACTTAGGTTTGTCACTACAAAACTCACTCTAGAGGAAAAAGCGGTTGAAAGTAAGACACGATATTTTATTATGCACAGGAACTTCTTTTCTCAAGAGAATAGGTACTGACCTGTTTCAAGGTGATACAACTGGTCAAGTTATATAATTATCTTATGCCCTGAAGCTGAACTTTTATGTAATAAAGAGACACAGTTTCTACGTATTATTTGAGTTAGAAGAACCTGACATACCAGATCCTGCATCTCCTTCTGCAGTCGCACCAAGGCTTTCCGAGCACCAACAGCAAACACGTAGGTATCCATGTCTTCATCATTCATAGTTACTTTTATTTGCTTAAAAAAAAACAAAGAAACCTCACTTATTAGGTTCTATGATAGGCAGATTTCTAAGACAACCTCCAAGATTACTGCCGACTGCCACATCCTCTCCTTGAATATGAGCAGGACTTGGGAATGTGGTATTATTGCTCCCATGATATTGTGTTACTTGGAAGATGGTCCCTAATCAGCTGACTGAGTTAATCAAAAGGGACACCGCCCTCCACCCAGGTGGACTGATATAACCAAGGGAGTCCTCAGACGGGACTGGGCCCTACTTAAAGAAAGAGTCAAAGTGTGAAAGGGCAATGGAGCGGGACGAGGAGATGGAGGGGATTGGGGGGGGGGAGCGGTGGGAGCTGGACGGACCACATGGCAAGTGCCTGAGAAAGGCCTCAAGGAGCTAAGAATGGTTCCCAGCAACAACTAGCAGGAAAATGGGAACCTACAACCACAGGGAGCTGAATTCTGCCAAAGCCTGAATGGCCCTGGGAAGAGGGCCTAAGCTCCAGAAGCATGGCAGCTCTGTGCATCACCCCACCCCCATACCTTGCCCCACGCCTCTCTTCCATTTGGCTGTTCCTGAACTTCATCCTCTACAACAAACTGGTAAGTGTAAAATGTTTTCCTGAGCTCTGTGAGCTATTCTAGCAAATTATTGACTCTGAGGGGACGGCTGCGGGAACTCTATATATTTATATCTGGGCAATCAGATGTCTGGTGGCCTGGGACCTGTGAAGTGTGGGCAATCTTGTGGGTCTGAGACCTTTAACTCATAGGTCTGGCACTAACTCCAGGTAGACAGTATCAGAACTGAACTGAATTGCTGGCCACCCCGCTGGCATCCGGAGAGTCAGAGAATCGGTTGCCAGCACTGGGAGCTAGCAACACCCCAGAAGCAAGTTACACGGTTTTTAATGCTCTACACTGGACCAGAGAGATAAAGTTATAAGCCTGAAGAGTCTGGTATGATAAAACATGGTCCTATTTCTTTTATTAACTCTTTAAAAGTTTAGGTAAAAATTTACCAGTATATATAAGGATGAAGGAAATGTTAACAGAGGGAGATATGGCAAAGATCTGAGGAGATGGCAGCTGCTAAAGAAAAGGTTTTCTACCCTTTGATCACTGAGGGAAACTATACAAAGTTAACACCTTAAGCAGAACCCTCCTGATAAAAAGGGCTTAAAAATACAAAGAACTTCTTGTTTGCTGAGGTTGTTTATGATTGCAGGGGGAAAAATAGAAAAACAAAAACCAACAAAAAAAGGTAAAAGGCTGCCTGGCTCAGAGGAAAAGCAAAGATTAAATCTACCTCAGGAAAGAACTAAAACTGATTACCACAACACAATAAAGAATAATTTCTATGAAAAAGATGCTGAAGATGCAGCAAAACTTCCTCCTTTGAGTTTTAATTGATGAGGCTCTAAAAATGTGTAGATTAAATCATCTGTGGCCATATTAGAAAAATTACATAAACAAACAGGTTTGCAACAACAAAAAAAGGAGAGCTTTTAAATAACAATTGAGTTTCAGTCCAATAAAAATATACAAAATATTGTATATTATTGATACAGCCCTTATTAACCAGATATTATTTGTAGCTCCTGGGTCACCCCCCGCACCCCCAGTTGCAGCTAGCTGCCAATTGTGTAGAACATTATCTGTCTAAACAGAAAAGGTTCCATTTTGGAGGGGACAAAGGACATAAGTTGTCACAAAGTCCAAGTATAATCCAGGCAAGAAATGGAATAAGCTCTAAGACGTGAAGAAGCCAATCTGTACAGAGAAAACTAGGGGTCGAATACTTACCACTTGATCACTCACTGGCCTCATCATCCGGGCCAGGACATTCAGTAAGTCCTGCCTCTTGAGGAACTAGAAAACAAGAAAAAAGAAACCCAAGAGAACAATTGCAACTTCTACTTGCTATAAGGAAAAGCCCTTAGAAGGGAACTCACATGCTTCATAAAATACACGCTACATTAGCCAGTCAGTAAAAAGACAATACTTAAGTTATTTGCTTGCATAGCTTGCACGATCTTAGCTCCCTGACCAGGGATTGAACCCAGGCCCCCTGCAGTGGAAGTGCAGAGCCCTAACCACCAGACCACCAGGTAATTCCCCAAAGATGATTTTTCGATCTCATTTTAAGTTCCCCACTTACCCTCAGCTGGATAAGCATCCCCTCGCAGCACACCCGGCCAGAACACCACAGGTTGTAAATGTGCTCATTCTCCTGGTTCAGCTTTCCTGTGCTGGTGGCTTCCTTGTTGGTTCCATCATCCCCTGGGGGTAAAACCACTTACCATGATCCGCTGGAAATGTTGGGCCTAATCACCACACTCTCTTCTACTCTGACCCCAACATGATGGTAACTTTAGGTGAGCAATACTTAGCTATCTTATAGAAGTCTTCTTTACACATAGATTACAAGAGATAGGCATTATTCCTTTTACTTCTTATTGTTGCCATTCAAAAATTATGGACTCTAGCATTACTTGCGTGTCCTTATCAGTTAATGACATCCAGCTTGGAGTATAAATATCTCAAGAATAGGTACAAAATAGAACAAAGTCAATTTAGGTGTCTGCCGAAAGTTTTTTAAAAAGAAAGAACTAAAACAAAACCTATGTACTGAATAAAAAATATCATTAGTATTAACTAGTCAGCACTCCCTCATTGTGTCTCCTTTCAGTTAACTTTATCCAAGTTTGCTTTTTCAGCAGCAAAATAAAAGTGGTATTAAGTGTTGTATTTTAGAGCTAGTGTGTGTTAAAGCGTTAAGTCACTCAGTTGTGTCTGACTCTTTGTGACCCCATGGACTGTAGCCCACCAGGCTCTTCTGTCCACGGAGTTCTCCAGGCAAGAATACTGGAGTGGGTTGCCGTTTCCTTCTCCAATTTTAGAACTAGAAAAAGCTCAAATTCTAGTCACTTCCTCTCTTCATTTAATTCATTAAGTGTACCAAAAAAGTGTCCAACCTTACAAGGTAAAGCAGACTGATACACCAACTAAACACATACCAGAGGAAGTGAAGACATTAAAGGCTGCTTATATTTTTCCTAATTTCCAGGTCAAAAAGTACTGAAAGAGTATACTATTGTGGAAAGCATGGATTTTGGAAGTAGGTAGACTGCTGCTGCTGCTGCTAAGTCACTTCAGTCATGTCCGACTCTGTGCGACCCCATAGATGGCAGCCTACCAGGCTCCCCCGTCCCTGGGATTCTCCAGGCAAGAACACTGGAGTGGGTTGCCACTTCCTTCTCCAATGCATGAAAGTGAAAAGTGAAAGTGAAGTCGCTCAGTTGTGTCCGACCCTCAGCGACCCCATGGACTGCAGCCTTCCAAGCTCCTCCATCCATGGGATTTTCCAGGCAAAGTAGGTAGACTAGGTTCTAATATATCATGGTTGCAACCGAATAGCTTAGACAAGTTTTAACATCTCTGGACTTCAGTTCCCTCTTTAGGAAAATAGAAACTATATCCAACTGACAATTTTGTTCTAAAGATTGAATAAGAAACAATGTATGCAAAGCACTCAGGAAACATAGTACACAGTCCCACTAAGAGCAGAAGAGAGGGATACTTGCTTACTACCAAAGGGGAATAAAGTGTTTAAAGCCAAACAGAGGTGAAGGTGGGTGAGCCCACCTGACCCCCTACCCTACACAGTGATCCTCCATTGTACACCCCTGCAGTGGATCTCAAACCAAAGTGCCCAAAACCTGAAGGAATTCTGCAGGGCTTCTAAAAGATGAATTGAAAGCATTTCACAAGCTACCAAAAATGTCAAAACTCTTTGCTGTTGGCTAGATTTTTATCAACCTGTTTTGATAACACTGATTACCTCAATTCTATCAGAAGCTGCATAGCAAATGATGAATAATGAAAGATAAGAAAACTATTTCATAAATGCAATGTATTCATTATGCAAAAATCTAACAAAAAAGGGATTCTTGAGAGAGGGAAAAAAGCATCCTCTTCACAGTGCAGGAAAGCAGTTAGATGCTGATACTGAGAATAAGAAGCAGTTCTTACCGCGTAGTTTTCAAGCAGGTGGCTAGACCTGCATTAGCTTAACTTACCTACTAAGGTAAAGTTGCTCTCCAAAAGCTCCCTGTGAGTGTTAAACCAGGCCTGAGCAAGGCGACTGTTTTTATTCTTCCCGATTATATAATTCATGATGTATGCAAGCAGACCAGTCACCATCAAAATCTCTAGATAATAACTCTCCCAACTGTTCTGGAGGTGTGCAGGAACCTGAGGAAGGACAGTCATTCCGTTTAATGTTGACTGAGGCTTTGAAGGACAAAGCTAACTCAAGGGATAAAGGAGGAGACTATCCATACATGGAAGCGGATACTTTAGATAACTGTCACTGAATATGGTTATGCTTTGAAAATAGGCCCATTTCCGTGTTCTAGGTCATTTTTGTAAAAGATTCTTTAAGGAAATCTGAGGATAATCATACGGCATGAAAAGCTGGAAACCCCTCTGTATTTATCTTGATTCTGAGCCCCATCCCCCAAATAAACCCAAAGTCTATCTTCTTCATTCCTTGGTAAATAAAACTAGGAAGGCTAAAATAAAAACATAGGGGTTGCTTTTCTATGTGCACAGTGTTATCAGAGGAACTGATGTCAAACTCTTCCACGGCTCCCAGGGTTATATCAACGCCAGCTGCATGTCACTAATTATATTTCTGAGATTAATGACAGCAAGATATTTTGTTTGTCAGTTTGGGATTCAAAATCTATATACCTACATCAACAATTGTTATTGGGTCTTTACTTTTGCTAGAAGAAGTATCTGGTTTGTCTTCATAACCTTCAAATTCTTCATCATCATATGGTTCACTCTCGGTATCTCCCTCCTACAAAAACGAGGCACAATCTGTTTCCCCCATAAATCTCACAAGCAGTTTTATCTCATTTTTACAGGCACCATTTGTAGAGGAAAACAGAACATGAAAACAGCAAGGGCAGGACACAGAGATATGACATATTTTAAACAAATGACAACTCTCCATGCATTTGAACCCTGGGTTCCAAATGACACAATTTCCACCCACCCACACACCAATACACATCTAGCCCACTTCTTCCCCGCTTTCCATAGAGAAAAATACAATTCATTCTTTGTTGAATGTAAAAGGTGGCAACGAACCACAAACATTTAGAAGAGCTCCACCTGCTGAACAAAAAGGAACATACCAGAGAGTAAAGGTCTCCCTAAGTGCTAGTTACACCATGTCCCATCCTTCTAATTTCCCGAGAAATCAGTGGAAAAGCAGCTTTACCTGGGTATCTGCATCTTCAAAGTCTCCTTCTTGGCTTTCATCCTGCCCTTCCAACTCCACGGTGGTCTCATCTTCATCATCTTCAGTGATGATCACCCTTTGAGGAGACTCAGTGACAGAGTCTTCTGCGACATCCTCAAATTCAGCAAAGTCATTATCATCATACTCTACGATGTCTTCCTCATCCTCAAAATCATCAAACTTGGCTTCAGAGACACTCCCAAATATCAAAAGGATAACACAGAAAGCATGGAAGCCTTTCATTGCACCTGAAAAATGAGTCAAAAATGAGTCAAAAAAAAAAAAAAAGATGCAACCAACAAGGGGTAACTATCCAAAATAAACAGCTGTGTAACTCAATGTTAGAAAAACAAACAACCCAATCAAAAAATCAGCAGAAGACTTAAATAGATGTTTTCCCAAAGAAGACATTCAGATGGCCAACAGGCACATAAAAAGATCCTCAACATCACTAATTACTAGAGAGATAGAAGCACTATTTACAATAGCCAAGACGTGGAAACAACCCAGATACCCATCAACAGATGATTGGCTTAAGACGATGTGATGTGTGTGTGTGTGTGTGTGTGTGTGTGTGTATATATATATATGTATATATATATATATATATATATGCAATTGAATATTACTCAGCCATAAAAAATGAAATATTGTCATTTGCATCAACATGTGTAGACTTAGTATTATACTTAGTGAAAGAAGACAAATACAGATATGATATCACTTATATATGAAGTCTGAAAAATGCTATCAATAAATCTGTACACACAACAGAATCAGACTCATAGACATAGAAAACAAACTTACGGTTACCAAAGAGGAAAGGTAGTGGGAGAGGGACAAATTAGGAATATGGGATTAACACATATGAACTACTATATATAAAATAAATAAGCAACAGTATTTGCTGTATAGCACAGGAAATGATATTCAAGAACCTTTCATAACCTATAATGGAATGTAATTGGAACAAAAAGCCTGAATCACTTTGCCGTACACCTGAGACTAACACAATTTTATGAATCAACTATATGTCAATAAACAAACAAACAAAAAAACAGAGAGAGAAAGAGATTTAAAGGAAATATATTTGCAAGAGAAGCAATTATGAAAAAGAAAAAAAAATAGAACAGGAAATGCTACTGTAGGAAGGCCTACATGAAGAAATGTATTCCTCTTCATTAAGTAGTGTAAAACAAATATTTATTTGAAAAGTAAAGCACGCTTTCCTCCTAATTTGCAAGACCTTTAGGAATATAAGTTGTGCATAAATTAATATACATAGTTATTGGAATTCTGAATAAAATCTTAACAGTTCTGTTAAAAAAAAAAAAAAAAGACAAAACCAAAAAACCCTAAATGGACTGCTTTTCTACATATACTGATCACATTTTGTAAATAGTTAAAAAATAAATCTAAGATTCTCCCACTTTTCTTATTGAATACTACTCATTTCAGATAGTATTATAGAAACAACAATAAGGTGAGGCTCAAGAGGCCTGGGTTCTAGTCTGGGCTCTCTCACCAGTTATCTGTAAAATCTTGGACAAGTCATTTAATTCCTTTAGGTTGGGTTTCCATTTATGCTGTGTATTCAGGAAGCATTTTTTTTGAGTGCCTATAAAAAGTTTTATATAGAAACTGGGAAGAGGAATAATAAAAGAATGTGATGCAACTATTATATTAGTTGTAATAAAAATAATGCATAAATAGAAAAGCTCTTCAGCATTAAATCAACTTTATACGTGCAAATCATCATCACCATCAAAGCAAATGTTTAAGATACAAAGTGCTACACACTGTCCTAAAGGCTTTACAAAGAGCAACTAATTTAATCCTCTTAACAACCCTCTGAAGGAAGTAGTTTTATTAACTGGCCCATTTCATATAATGAAATCTGACTGGCAACAAAATGTGCCAAATGATATGAAAATATTAAGGATAATGAAATCATCTTACCAAATGCGTAAGGTTTTACAAAAAAGGGGAGTGCATGTGAGGCAGAGTTTGAATAGTAGCTAGATTTCAATCACCAAATCTATTTAGGCTATATTTCTAGTCCTCCTCTCTTTTTATCTAAACACCAGCCCTACATCACCAAACATCTAACAGACTTGTCCATTGTGATGCCTTACAAACTTTTTCTGTATAGTATAATAAATATCAGGTAGTATGGCAGAAAGTGAAGAGGAACTAAAAAGCCTCTTTATGAAAGTTAAAGTGGAGAGTGAAAAAGTTGGCTTAAAGCTCAACATTCAGAAAACGAAGATCATGGCGTCCGGTCCCATCACTTCATGGGAAATAGATGGGGAAACAGTGGAAACAGTGTCAGACTTTATTTTTTGGGCTCCAAAATCACTACAGATGGTGACTACAGCCATGAAATTCAAAGACGCTTACTCCTTGGAAGGAAAGTTATGACCAACCTAGATAGCATATTCAAAAGCAGAGAATTACTTTGCCAACAAAGGTGCGTCTAGTCAAGGCTATGGTTTTTCCTGTGGTCACGTATGGATGTGAGAGTTGGACTGTGAAGAAGGCTGAGCGCTGAAGAATTGATGCTTTTGAACTGTGGTGTTAGAGAAGACTCTTGAGAGTCCCTTGGACTGCAAGGAGATCCAACCAGTCCATTCTAAAGAAAATCAGTCCTGGGTGTTCTTTGGAAGGAATGATGCTAAAGCTGAAACTCCAGTACTTTGGCCACCTCATGCGAAGAGTTGACTCATTGGAAAAGACTCTGATGCTGGGAGGGACTGGGGGCAGGAGGAGAAGGGGACGACAGAGGATGAGATGGCTGGATGGCATCACTGACTCGATGGATGTGAGTCTGAGTGAACTCCGGGAGTTGGTGATGGACAGGGAGGCCTGGCGTGCTGCGATTCATGGGGTCGCAAAGAGTCGGACACGACTGAGCAACGGAACTGAACTGAACTGAAATATCATAGGCTTTGTGGGCCACATACCTATCTCTGTTGCGTATTCTTTAAAAAACAACAACAACAACAACCCTTTAAAAATGCAAAAACAATTCTTAATTTGCAGACTGTACAGACAGCCTGCCTCTCAGGCTGCATTCTGACCCTGCCCAAAAGTCACCTCAAACTCAACAGGTACTTGAATTTCTCTATTTTGATATTCGTATCAGTCCTATATTTCTAGGTCTTACTTGTTGAAAAGAGCAAGATACTAATTTCTCATCTTCTTTTCCCTTTGAAATCTAACCAGTCACCAAATTCTGGTGTTTCCTTCTTAGATTCCCAAAGCCACCATAACCCAAGTTATCACCGCCTACTCAAGAAGTACAGTATTATCCTAAATGGTCTTCCCTGTCTCAACTCTCTCCCTACTTCTCTCTAAAAACTACCATTATTCTTCTCAGACATGACTCTTGTTTTACAAGGATTCAATAACCAATGAAGGCTAACCAGTTCCTGTAAAATAACATAAAAACCCCTCTGGCTTTCACTGCTTTTCATAAAATGCTCCTACCAAAGCAAATCAAACATACTGTCAATGAGCACATCACTGTTTCAGATGCTATGCCAAGAGAATCTAGCTTTAAGGATATGTGTTACAGCATGATAGGAAAAATCTAAAACTGGTTAAATCATGCATATATACAAAAACAAGCTTACTTTTTGTTCATTAATGAATGAAGTTAGAACCCAACCCGTGTTGTTTTAGAAGCAAATACTCAAACAAAAAGGTCTGGAAGGTTACACATACATCTACATACAAAGAGTAGTTATTATATATGATAGGAGTATGGGCAATCTGCATGATTTTTCTATTTTTCTAATTTTTCTATGATGTTTTTGTAATAAAATGTTCTTTACAAAATAAAAGGATAGTTCTTGCACTCAAGAGAAGGCACTGTAATGTGAGGAACAGCTATAGCACAGAGGCAGGAAGCAGCACATTTTAGAAGTCTGGAATGATAGAACATTGGGTTTGCAGACCCAAATGGGATAAAGGAGGCTAAACAGGCCTGCACAGGCCAGATCGTGATGATGTTGCTGTTTTGTGGCTAAGTTGTGTCTGAGTCTCTTGCGACCCCATGGACTGTAGTCCACCAGGCTTCTCCCTCCATGGGATTTCCCAGGCAAGAATACTGGAAAGAGTTGTCATTCCCTTTTCTAGGGGATCTTCTAACCTGGGGAATGAACCTGAGTCTCTTGTGTTGGCAGGCCAATTCTTTACCACTGAGCCACCAGGAAAGCCCAAGAACATGATGGTTCTTATTTAAACACCACACTAAGACGTGTGGATAATGAGAATCAACTAAAGGATTTAAGTAACAGAGTGCCACAATCAGATCTCCAATTTAACCCTGACAGCTCATACACAGGTGAATCCGAGAGGGGCACCTGAGGTGGGAAAAACTGGAAGTGGCTGAGAAAGACAGAAGATAAAACATGACTGAACTGGCAGTGGTATTGGGAATGAACAAGAAAATAGATTTGACAGGTATTTAAAAACTCTATTTGTCATCATAAAGAATGTGGGAAAAGAAGATTCTGAGTGATTCCAAGTTTTGGCTTGATTAACAGCTGGACAAAGCCGTCCTTGAGATAAAGAACAACAAAGGAGGGGAGAAAAAATGGGGGGAAGACAATAAACTAAATTTAGTACCGGCTGAAAGGTTTGGAGTGTTTTCAAACACTACGTTAGTTGATTAACATTTCTCTCTTAATTTTCACAATTCCAAAAGGTATTATAACTTATTTTACAAAAGAAGAAAAGGAAGCAGTTTGAAATAAGGCTATGAGCCTAAGTTGGAAATAAGATGGTTCAAGAATGGATCAGATCCCCAGGGAGCATGAAGAGTTAGATTAAAAAAAAAAAAAAAGGGCCAAAACATCTTGAAACAAATCATAACAGCTAAAAGGTGGGCATGCTGCTGCTGCTGCTAAGTCGCTTCAGTCGTGTCCGACTCTGTGAGACCCCAAGGACGGCAGCCCAGCAGGCTCCGCCGTCCTTGGGATTCTCCAGGCAAGAACACTGGAGTGGTTTGCCATTTCCTTCTCCAATGCATCAAAGTGAAAAGTGAAAGTGAAGTCACTCAGTCGTGTCTGACTCTTCGAGACCCCATGGACTGCAGCCCACCAGGCTCCTCCGTCCATGGGATTTTCCAGGCAAGAGTACTGGAGTGGGGTGCCAAAGGTGGGCATAGTAGGGAGAATTAGAATGGGAAACTAAGGAATGGATGGAGAAAAAGAGACTTTGGTTCAAATGCTATCATATTACAGAAGCCAAAGGAGAAACACATCTCTAAGGAAACAGAGGTTCGTTTCAATTGCAGCAGAAAGTTCAAGTAAAATACGGACCAAAAATTTCCAAATGTTAATGAGGAAGTCATGATTGGCAACTGCAAGGAAGTGGTGCAGGATGCAGGGAGCTGAGCACTGAGAGTGAATGGGTGGCAAAAGGGAGTACAGACTAATCTCTCAAGGTGCTCTGGCATCATGAATATTCTGTATCTCATATTTACAATACCATAAATTCATAAAGGAAATTGGTTCAATATCAAAGACTATTGCCCAATACCCTCCAACTCATGGCGGCTCAAGCAATAGTCTTAGAATCGGACAAAGTTGATAAATTTTGAAAGGCACAAATGATTTGAAAAATGCCTCCAAGGAGAGGTCAATATTCTATCCTTTCCAACATTTCATCTTTGAGATTAGCACCAGGGGACATTTTATAAGAAAACACAGATGCCTTCTTGACAACAGTCTCGAAGAGGTTTTTGCTGTGTCTCCACTCACTCTTCAGCTTCATGGGCAAAAGTGGAAAAAGTATGAAAAGGAGCACCTATGTCGGTGGAGTTAGATTTGCTTTAAAACATCAGCTCTGGGCCTCCCTGGTGGCTCAGTGGTAAAGAATCCACCTGCCAATGCAGGAGATGTGGGTTCAATCACTGATCCGGGAAGGTCCCACATGCCTTGGAGTAACTGAGCCAGTGCAGCACCACTATTGAGCCTGTGATCTAGAGCCTGGGAACTGCAACTACTGAAGCCCACAGGTCCTAGAGCCTGTGCTTGGCAACAAGAGAAGCCACCACAACGAGAAGCCCAAGCACCACAAGCAGAGAAAAGCCCTCCCAGTATCGAAGACCCAGCAGAGCCAAAAATAAATAAATAAAATTAAAAGCAAAACAAAACATCAGCTCTACCATTTGCCAGCTGTATGATCTTGGGCAAACTACTTAAATCCGTTTCCCAGGTACAAAAAAAGGAGGTCCATTCACTCCATGCCTCGTAGGGCTACAGTGGATGTGACAGGAGATAGGTGCTTGGCACATGTAAGGCCCGCAATAAATAGCAGTTCCTATTACTTCCTTCCACTGTGCCTTATGAACGCCCTGTAAGATGTAAAAATACTTTATCTTTAGTATTCCCTTTTAGATCCGTGTTAGAAACTTTTTCAAATAGAGAAGCAAATACAGGTTAACATTGGCACAGTCAGCCTGACTGCCTGCCTGCCAAAAGGTCTGTGAATTTCCACTTAGAATGTTTACACCACAGAAGCACTTCTAAGATAACTCAGCATTGTAACAGAGCCCCTTTAAGGGTATTTAGGTTAAAATTATCCAAGCCATCTGTGCCTTGGCCTTCAGTCTCAGAAGTCTCTCTGCAGGCACCTGTCAACTCATTTCTCAAATGCACAAACCCTGCCGGAGGGGCAGACCCAAGACTCCCTGGACAGGCCACACTGGCACTGACAAGTCCTGTCTGATTTCTTCTCCTAGCTTATTCGGCAATCTCAGCGGTTGGTTTAGTCGCTAAGTCGTGTCCGACTCTTTGCAACCCCATGGACTGTAGCGCCAAGCCTCTGCCCACTGTATTTCCCAGGCAAGAATACTGGAGTGGGCTGTAGTTGGGTCAGGACTTAAAAACGAAAGATGAGCGTTAAGTGTGGAAATCATTTCTTGTTGGCGTTTTAGAGTGGGCCTTTCTGACAATGGCCAGACCCTAAAGCTTCTGGAGATCATGGAGACATTCCAGCCTGTCTCCTTCCAAACGCTGGATAAAAATGTCTTATGTTAGAAACCTGCAGAGAAGAGTCACCATCGAGGTTGCTGCTTCTGTCTGTCAAACTAGCTGGGCCTAATCTCTCCCCAGCACGGAGAATCAGTTCTCTGCTCCACTATTCTTGCTGCACGCTCTAACTTTGCTCTGCGGGTTGGCACTTGCTCAGAGTTCTGGAAGTTGCCCAAAACCGTTAAAGTCACCCCGAACAGAACTCCCAACAGAAAACAGGGACTCGGGGTGGACAAAGTTTGGTATGTTCTTAAGAAAATCGGGAAAGGCGAGAAGGCGAGAAGGCGCGAGGATAGAAGCATGTCACCAAAAGGCTGGACTTAGGGGCCGGACTGGGAATAGGGACCCGGGTAGGCCACGCAACTCAGCGTCACCGCTCGGCCCGGCCAGGCCCCACCGACCGCGTCACGGCCCGCGCCTTACCTGCACCGGGGGCTAGAACTCGGCCCACTGCTCCTGCAGCCGCCGCCTCTATTCCGCCTGCCTCTGGTCCCGGCCACCGCCTGCCGGGTCGCCGCGATTTCACTGTCCCGACGCCTCTAGGACACAGCTTGACCAGGCAGCTCAGTCACGCCGCGCCAGTCTTCACGTAGCCTCCGCCAGACGTTACGTAGAATGCGTGAGGCCGGCCCGCGCCTGCGCGCGGCACGGGGCCAGGACACAGCCCTGGGGACTGCGCGAGACCGCCTGCTCCCCCGCCTAGCTGAGACGAGGTAGGGCGGCCGGGAGAATTACATAAGCACCGCCCCTGGGCCGGAGCTGCCGGCGCCTATCCCAGTGCTCTCCGCTAGGGTTCAGTCTAGTTGTCATCACGGTGAACCCGTGCTCCGGAAGTTAAAAGTCACCATGCTCTACAAGACCACGTGTCCAGGGGCACGCGGAGAAATGTCGCCCAGGTCGTATTTGCTAAGGAGCAGAGTTTAGGGAATCGGCAATTTCATGTGCATGTATTTTCCACCCGAGCCCCTTGTGGGGGATTATTTTTTTTGGCAGCTCCCTGCCACTACTACTTTCTTCACTCCCAGACCCACTCCCTATACGGGCCATGAACACTCCTCACTCAGGTCCGAGGCGTCTGTGAAGTTATCTGGGAGCCTTAAGGCCCAGCGCCCGGGGCGCCTTCCGGGAGCCGTAGACCAGGCCCCGCCCTTCGGCCCGCGCTCTCCGCACTGCGCATGTCCGGTTTTGTTCCCCTCCCCCCTCCGTCAGCAACGGGCCAAGAGGCGGTGGCGGCGGCGGCGGTAGCGAAGGGGGCGGAGAGGGAGGAGCGCGGCGGGACTGGGCCTGGACCGCGCGTACTTCGGGCCGTGAGGTTCTCTCCGAGTCGGCGGTAGCAGCAGCTGCCTCCGCAGCCGCAGCAGCAGGTTTGCGCGAGGTGGGTCTGGACGCGGGGCCGTAACCCCTTGGGGGCACCACAGGCAACTGCGGGGCCTAGTGAGGGCCAGGGAACCGCGGCCTCTCTTAACAAAGAGTCGGCGGAGCTTCCAGGAAGCCGAGGCGCAGGGGCCCGGGGAGGGGTAGGAGTGCGGGACTGAAGACTCAAGGAGCCTTTCGGAGCCTCGTCGCCCTCCTACGGCTCCCGCTTCTCCCACAACTCTTGATGAGGCCCAGTTGGCGGCTTTCCGGAGGCGGCGCTCGCCCGTCCGGGAAGGGATTTGCAGGGTTCTGGGCTTCGGGAGGCATAGGCATGGGGAGGATTCTGATCCGAGCCAGCAGCAGTTAGCAGATGCTAGTCTCCAGATCGGGGGACCTGCCAGGCCAAAGTTGCCAAATCTGAAGACAGTGAAAGGCATAGTCGGTGATCTTTGTGTAGTTTTGAGTATATGTGTGACTAGCATCAGCCTCCTCACAAAACTTTTCTATGGCCTGCTAAAGAGCCTTTCTAATGTGGGTAAATAATTTATATGGAGTTGCAAGCTTAGGCACCAATAATATAAGGAAGAACAATCATACTAGTCGAGACTTCGGGGGAATCTTAGCTTTCTTATCACCTTAGCGGAAGCTTTGCCCCCTCACCCCTTTGGGCGGTCATTCAGATTCCTCAGGGTTCCCATACAGTTTGTTTTTTTGTGAATGATCTTTGTATATATCTGTTTTCTGTATACACACCACCGAACTCCTAAAGAGCAGAGATGCTGTTTTAATTCGCTTTAACTTTCCAGAGCCAAGCCCAGTGGAAGGTCTTTGACACCAGAATTCATGTTTAGACTTTAAGTGGTGAAGGAAAAAAAATGTATGTTGTGTTTTCCTGTACCCAGATGGGACATACTATGGCCTAATATGCAGTTCATTCACTCAAGAAATATTTTTGTTGATAACTTCTGTGTGCCTATTCCCTACCAGTGTGCTTGGTTTGTGACCCTGACCCTCATGAAACGTTGTAGTGAGGTAAAGAGAGAAAACAAATATATAAATTATACTGTATGTTAGAAGATGGTTAATGCTTTAGGTGAAAAAAAATAAAGCTGAAGAGAGGAATGGGGAGATGTTGCCTTTTTAAACAGCATGGTCAGGGAAGTGTTTACAGACAAGCTGATGTTTAAGTGGACTAGATAAGGAGGTGAGGGAGTGAGCCCACCTAGTTTCTGGAGGAATGATCCTTCCAGGCAGAGGAACCAGCAAGTATAAAGACCTTGAAGAGGACAATGCTGGCTTGTTAGAGGAACAGTTACAAGACCAGCATGTTTGGAGTACTGTGAGCAAAAAGGAGGAATTATTAGGAGATAAGGTCAGGGAAGGGAACAAGGCGTTGCAGGGAGCACCAGATAACCAGGACCTTTTAGGCTGTTGTGAAGATTTCATTTTTCTTCTGCCTGAGATGGAAACTGAGAGTTTTGAGCAGGGGAATGGTAAGATCTGACCTACACTGTTAATAATTCAGTGCAATTTGTGGAAGAGTACAGTTCTTTATGTTTTAGTTTTATCACATCTTTATGTAATCAGCTCTTAGTTTCTTTAAGCTGGCAGAGAGAAAAGAGATGCTTCTAAAACAAGTGTAATCTAGCAGTTACTTATTTTGGCTTTAGAAGAATGTGTTGAAATTCTTGGGTTTTGTACAGATTCTTGCTAAATAATCAGATTTATAGTGTGTGAGTTATTCTCAAGGCAGATTATTAGATAGAGTAGATGGTGATCAACTGTCACTAGAAATCTTACTCCTACTCCAAAAACACAATGTTAATGATAATGAAAAAGTAACATTTTATAATCATTTGTTTTTAGTCCACTATTTTTAAAGTCATTTATATCTTATTTTCCACCATTTCTCAAAACATAAACTAGCCAAATTATCTTCCTTATGTTCCTACACTTATTCTACTTTCCTAGACTTTGCTGTTTCTAGCTTTCCTCCTTGCATCATACTTCTCTACTCAGCTTATATCTTTCCGTGTTAAAAAAAAAATAAAAAACTCATCTTCTGGGTTCTAGCTCTCTTTTGAAACCTGTCCCCATTTGTCAACTTGTAGTGATCTCTGACATTTTCAGTGTCATATGGCACCAGGGTATGGAATCTCTAAGTTGAAAGAAACTTGAGAAGTCTTAGCTTGATATTCTCCATTAACCAGTGGAGAGATTGATTTCTGGGGAAAAAAAAAATAATGATAAACATGACAGCTAATACACATTGTGCACCATTTGCCAGGTTTTGTTCCGGGTGTATTTTTGTATGTGAATTCAGTTTTTCACACCAACCCTATGAAGTAGGTGATAGTCTCACCATCTTAGAGACGAGCAAAGTAAGGCCGGAGAAGCTGAATAACTTCCAAGAAGTTCACATCAAGTTAGTTGGCAAAGCCAGTGTTTAAACATAGGCAGCTTGCCTCCATGGTCTGTGCTGCTTTACTGTGCTGTTAAGATTTTCTACTAAATCACATTTTAGTGCCTAAAACGGTACCAAGCAGGTATTGATACTTTATGCTGTCCTTAATTTTTCTCGTTGGCCAAGTTGTGAATCTCCCCAGGTCTCCTATATGTTGAATAAATATGAATGATGAGTGTATTCTCTGGAAAACAGAAAAGAAAAAGAAAATGAATAAGCCATAGAGTTTGTAACATGGAGCTGGAGAGAGAAAAAAAGAACACAGATAGTTTTGAATAGATGTTGGGTGTTTTAAGACTAGAACAGGAGTTTAATGAAGAAAGTAGCTTTTCTCTGGGAAATCATATTCATGTCATAGTTCTAGGAGTTGGTATTTGAGATGGGTGTTGAAGGATAGGCTTTGGCAGATAGATAAAATGAGAGATCTGGTGGGAACAGAATGCAGGTTGAGGGAAGAGCATTCACCAGAGTGCATGTAAAGCGGTTCATTGCCACAATGGAGAGTCTCATTCCAGCCTGATTGAGTAACTAGAGAGCTGTTGAATTGAAGGGAATGATGGGATCAGAAGTGTGTGGCCAGAAGGTGAGGGGTCAGGGTCTGGAGAAACCCCGAAGGAGGTTTGAGTGCTCACCCCCTTTGAGTGTGACTTTCCCTAGTTCCAAAATATTAACAAACACCTGCCAAAGAGGTGGGAATTCTTATTTTCTCTTATTGCTATTTATTTCTGACCCACTGTTACTTCAGTTAATACTTTACCTCATAGGGCTGTTTCCCTCACTTCTTGTAGGTTAAGGAAGGGAGAGATGTTACCTCTCAGTACTGGGCACAAAACAGAAGGTGATTATTGGTCTACATAAAACATGTTGGTGATTTCTAAGACCCAACTCATATTGCTGTCTTTAAAGCAAATGCTGATACATTTTGCTTATGGTTCTATTAGCTAATTCTTTTCAAAGTAAATGTTTTATTTTTAAAAACAGTATTTTTTAAAGAGAAAAAATGTAACTGAAATTTCACAAGTATATTTGCATTTTAGAGTAGAAACTGAGGTCTGGACAGCATCATTCTCCCTCATAAACCAGATAAAATAACACTCTAAAAATACATGTGTAGTTGAATTCTGATTCTTTGATTTTCAAGGGTGTTTTTTTTTTAACTTATAAAATAACACATGAAAAATCAAAACCACTTTCAAGTGGCCAGGTCACGGACGCTGAGTACGTCCACACTGTTTTGCTACCGTCAGCACCACAGTGTCCACAGAACTTCTTTCATGTTAGAAAACTGAAACTCTGCCCCCATTAAGCAGTAACTCCCCATCCTCTCTCCTCCTAATTCCTGGCAACCACCCTTCTACTTTGCTTCTGAGTTTGACTAAGTACCTCATGTAAGAGGAATCATACCATATTTGTCCTTTTGTGAGTGGCTTATTTCTTTTATTTATTTCTGGCTGGACTAGGTCTTCGTTGCTGTGTCCAGGCTTTCTCTAGTTCTGTAATAGCGAGGGCTACTCTCTAGCTGTGGTGTGTGGGTTTCTCATTGCGATGGCTTCTCTTGTTGCAGTTTCCAGGCTCTAGGCCCGAGGGCTTAGTTGCCTCAGGGCATGTGGAATCTTCCCGGACCTGGGATCAAACCTGTGTCCCCTGCATTGGCGGGTAGATTCTTATCCTCTGTATGACCAGGGAAGTCCAGCTTATTTCCTTAACTTGACGTCCTTAAGTCTCATCCGTGTTGTAGTGTGTGTCAGAATTTTCTTCCTTTTTAAGTCTGAGTACTACTGCTATGTATTTATCTTGCCACATTTAGTTTATTCATCCATCTGTAGACACTTGGGTTGCTTCCACCTTTTGTCTTGTGAATAATGCTACTTGGAACATGGGTGTAACAAATGTCTGTCCCTGTTTTCAGTTCTTTGGGGCATATACTCAGCCAGGAGAGGAAATGCTATATCATATAGTTCTATGGTTTTTTAATAAGCCACTATAAAGGGAGCTTTGAGAAGACCCATGAATGGTGGACTACATTAATTTTTTAATGTCCTCACTATGTTTTGACTTCCTTATTAACTATTGAGTAGATTTCTCTTCTCCAGTGTTTGCCTAGAGAATGCAAATTACTTTCATTGACTTATAACCTAAGCAGAGGAGGGCTCATTAAAAAAAAAAATGATAAAACCAAATAGAGATGAGGTTGGCCATCTTGTGCTTCTTATATCTGCTACAGTCCCTCAGACCTCTGATTGTTGAGGACCTGTAGCCATACACGTGGACTAATAGTAGGAAAACGGTTCAAGAAAGTCAAAATCAGTGGTATCTGAGGATGACCTGGCTTAGATTTCATCAGGACAGCTGGTTGGCTAGATAGCAAGGCTTATAATAATAGGAGCTGATGGATTTCACAGATACTGGGATGAATTTTGAAGAGCCTGATATTTATCCATTCAACGAAAAATTTTTGAGTACTGTGTACACCAGGCACTAAAGATACTATGTTGGACAAAACAAGAAAGTCCTTGCCCACGTGGCGCTGACATTCTAGTCAGTGGGTTGTAGAAAGCACAATTGTTTGGCATTGCTGGAGACAGTTAATTGGGGAACATGGGCAGTGTGACCTAGATCACACTAGTGAAAGGTGTGGGGGCACTTAAGGGTTCTCAGTCTTTGGGTTGACCCACATCTTGGAAGAGTTAAAGTATTGCATATTTTTAAGCTATTAAGCAACTCTCACCTGCCCAAGGTCATGCTGCTTGCCTGTCTGCAGAAGTTGAATTTTTAAAACCAAGTATTTGATTTATTTCTCTTGTAATTTGAGCCCTTTGGTTATTTAGTGGGATTAATTTATGCCCATCCTTTTCTCCTGTCCTCAGCCTACGGGGAAGTGTTATTTACTCCTTGTTAAAGGTTTTGGTCTTTTCTCTTCAGCTCTCGGCAACACCTTGTTCCTGTGATTTTTCCTGTCATCCTAAATCTTCAGTTTTTCTATTTGTGTTGGCCTTTCCTCTTTAGCATATAAACGTGGTTAGATGTCTTCCTTAAACAAAAGGCAAAATTCCTCTCGTTAACACCTCACACTCTCTTTCACATTGATAAAAGGCCTAGAAAGTAATCTGTACTCCTCTTGGCCTTGTCTTCAGCCTCTACCCCTTACCAATCATCACTTAACCTTTTCCCTACTGCTTCAACAGGGGCTTTTCAGTTCTTAGCCCGCCGCGCCCCATCCCCCGCCCCATCTCCTCTTTTGTTATTAACATTGGACATTTCTTTCTGCTTGTAAAACTTCGCACCATCTATGTCACTGTTCTCTGCTACCCTCTGTGTCTCTCTCTCTGTTCTTTTTCAGGTTTTCACATGAGCTTCTCTTCCCGATCCTTCCTAAGTATGGACCTCCACTAACACCTCTTTTCTCGCTCTCTCTGCCCTCTTTGCTGGCTTATCTACATTAGTAACCTCAAATGCGGATATCTCATGTGGTACCTAGAACTCCTTCACAGATCTCTCTCTGCACTTACAGACCTTACTTGCCAGCTATCCTGAGTGCTCCCATAGGTACTGTGAACTGATCTCACTTTCTACCTGCTTCTCCACCCGTGACTTTTCTGGGTTTCCATCTCTGTTAATGGCACTGTCATTCACCCAATCTGTAAAAGCCAGAACCCTCCAAAATTATTCTAGACTCTTCCTTCTTCCTCCTCCTCCTTCCTCCTCCTCAGCTTCCACGTCTGATTTGGTCATTCTCCCCAGTTGATTCTTCCTCGTAAATACCTCAGTAAAACATCAGATCTACACCCCGCCCTTCCTCATAGCCACTTCCTTAGTTTTGTAGTACCTTGTTGTGGTTTATCTACATTTTTATGATAATGTCCTAACCACTTTCCTTGTGTCCCAACTTTTCATGCCATCTCTCATCTGATGTCTCTAAAATGGTGATCCAAAACATGTCCTCTTTTTTGCTTAAAATTAATGATTCCTTACAGCTGGCAGAGTATATTTTTGTATGGTGTATTCTTAGCATAGTACACCAACCCTATATCTGGGCCGTTTGTCTTTCTGAACATGTGCATGCAACTTTCCCAAAAGTCCTAGAGAACTCTAGCTGCACTGAACTATTTCCAGTCCTTTGTGGTAGCATTTACAGTTCTTTGATCTAAAATTTCTCTCTGGCACTTCTTCCCTGGTCTAATACCTCTTCAGGTTTAAAAAATTAACACCACTGTCATCTCCAGAAAAACTGCCTTGTCCCCCATTCATGGTAGGTTGGGTACTCTTCTACTGGGCCATCAATGAATGCGCTTTCTGTAATACCTCTACACATCATTTCTTTTTGTAAGCTGCCTAAAACTACACTGAATTCCTTGAGAATGGGACTGTATCTTTCATAGATAAATGCCCAGCGCCCAATACAATGCCTGAACTTTCTCAACAGGCTTTCAATAAGCCATGAGATTGTTCATGTAATTCTTAAAATCTACCAACGTTTGTTTTTTCCATCCTTCCTTTACCTATTTCAATGGCTTGTTTATTATTAGATTTTTATTATGCATTATATACAGAAGGAAAAGGGATAAAATTCAGAATCCAAAATTTAATGGATTAATTACTAACAGCCTCTTATTACGCATTATATACCCTAGGGAAAAGGTTAAAATTCAAAATCTGTAATTTTTGTTGCTTAGGAACAGCTTTTGGAAGGCCAGGCTCACAGATTGGTTAAACAGTACTCTCAGATGCTAAAATTTTCTGGCTTGTAAATCTTCTAACTAAATATCATCTCACTAGAATTATGTTGATTCCTCTTAAGGAATTCCAGAAGAAGGCAAGAAATGGTCTTAATTATGTTTGAGTGAGCTATTACTTATTAAGTGCTTTCCCTAACCGTGAATATTTTCTACGAAAGGTCCAAAATGAGTACAGACAGTCCCTACCTGGAGCTGAGGGTAGAGATTGACGTAGCATAGATCCAATTCAATACTAAGCAGACTGAACCAAGTACTGTGTAACAGCAGTAAAACAGAACCGTGAGCGGGGTATAGAACCAGAAGAGCAGAGCATATTGTTCCTGTTCCTAGTCACTTCAACAGTGCCATCGTAAAAAGCAGTTTTTGAAACTCTTTTCACATTGACTTCAGAGTCTTTTATAAAAATATAAACTTTTCTTATTAATGGTAGACTTTAATACCATTATTAAAAGAGAAAAAAAGTAAAATTCAAATGATTGGTATTAACATTTTGATAAATAGCCCTCCAGCTGTCTTGGTACAGGTACACATTTTTACATTGAATCATACCACCAGCCTTGTTTTATGCCCTTACCATGTTACTCAGTGTATAATGGACACTTGTCCATAAATGTGAAACTTCAAACGCACTTTCCCTTTGATAAGCAGTTGTGTTTTTAAAAAATTGAACCTAAGGAAATAATAAAGAGTATAGACAAAGACACAGGATATGTTTCACAACTTAAAAAAAAAAAGAAACAGAAGTAGAGAAGTGTATTTATTCACATAGTCATGTGTATCATAAGGTGAAGAAATCAATAAAACAATTTGTACAGTATGGTTTCAGTTTTGATCTTAAATTGTGTGTGTGTATACACACGCATAGAAAAAAAAAGCAAAATATATCAACAAAATTGTGTATCTGGGAGAGGAGTTTCAGGTAGTGTTAAATTTTGTTCTTTTTTGCTTTCTGAGTTTTCTGCTGTTCTGTGAAACTTAGGTAACTTGTTTCATTAAAAAGTTTTTTGAAACCAAGACTAATAAGATAAAAAGTTTTATTTTTAAATGAGTTTGAATGATGCTCAGGAGATTTCTTTGTAATCTTTAACAGTAGGCTAACTGAATAAGATATTCAACTGGCAATCGAATCTTTTTGAAGGGTATGATATTAAATACTGAATTCCTGTTCCAATTGAGAGCTCAGTAAAATAAATTACGGTGTCTTCGGTGTTTTAGGAAATGTGACTGTTTCAAGGGGAGAGGAAGGGAGTTCAAGAGGGAGAGGAGTGTATGTGTGTGTAAAAGTATGACTGATACCCGGAGAGAAAGGGGGCTCAAGATGGAGGGGAGGGGGTGTGTGTGTGTGTGAAATTATGATCGATTCCCATCGTTGTACAACAGAAACCAGCAATTTTGTGTACAACTTTACACAAAATTGTAAAGCAGTTATCTCCCAATTAAAAAATGTGTATCAAAAAACAAGAAAATGTGACTGTTTTATTAAGGTTCAGTTCAGTTCAGTCGCTCAGTCGTGTCCGACTCTTTGCGACCCCATGAATCGCAGCACGCCAGGCCTCCCTATCCATCACCAAGTCCCAGAGTTCACTCAAACTCAAGTCCATCGAGTCGTGATGCCATCCAGTCATCTCATCCTCTGTCGTCCCCTTTTCCTCCTGCCCCCAATCCCTCCCAGCATCAGAGTCTTTTCCAATGAGTCAAGTCTTCACATGAGGTGGCCAAAGTACTGGAGTTTCAGCTTTAGCATCATTCCTTCCAAAGAACACCCGGGGCTGATCTCCTTTAGAATGGACTGGTTGGATCTCCTTACAGTCCAAGGGACTCTCAGGAGTCTTCTCCAACACCACAGTTCAAAAGCATCAATTCGGTGCTCAGCTTTCTTCACAGTCCAACTCTCACATCCATACATGACCACAGGAAAAACCATAGCCTTGACTAGACGGACCTTTGTTGGCAAAGTAATGTCTCTGCTTTTGAATATGCTGTCTAGGTTGGTCATAACTTTTCTTCCAAGGAGCAAGCATCTTTTAATTTCATGGCTGCAGTCACCATCTGCAGTGATTTTGGAGCCCAAAAAATAAAGTCTGACACTGTTTCCACTGTTTCCCCATCTATTTCCCATGAAGTGATGGGACCGGATGCCATGATCTTCGTTTTCTGAATGTTGAGCTTTAAGCCAACTTTTTCACTCTCCACTTTCACTTTCATCAAGAGGCTTTTGAGTTCCTCTTCACTTTCTGCCATAAGAGTGGTGTCATCTGCGTATCTGAGGTTAGCATATTGCATATCTGAAGTCCAAAGTTAAAATTTTTTTAATTGAAGTATAATTGATTTACAGTGTTGTGCCAATCTTTTTTGTACCAAAATTAAAATTTTAATTGAGAGGCAAATGTTTAAAATTGTAGGTAAAGGTTGGAAGAGACATGAACATCAGTGGGCTGTTCACTTTTATATAAAGTTAAATTTGTCCATGTGTCTTGTTCCTAACAGATCAGTCCCTGACACCATGAACTGGAATAAAGGTGGCCCCGGCACCAAGAGGGGCTTTGGCTTTGGCGGTTTTGCCATCAGTGCTGGCAAGAAGGAGGAGCCGAAGCTCCCGCAGCAGTCCCATAGTGCCTTTGGGGCAGCCAGCTCTGCTTCTGGCTTTGGAAAGTCGGCTCCACCCCAGCTCCCTTCTTTCTACAAAATTGGTTCTAAACGGGCCAATTTCGATGAAGAAAATGCGTAAGTGGTAATAATATCTGGTAATTTAGCAAGGTTAGTCTTTGAGGTATTCATTCCATCAAAAAAATTGAAGCAAAAAAACCATTTGTTTCTCAAATAATAACGACTTCTTAAATTGGTTATCTCACTGAATTGCATTGTTCCTAACAAGTTAAATTGTTACATTCACTCATTCCCAAGGAATATAATACTTGTGTGGTCCTTTATTTTTCCTTGTTCCAAAATGGATTTGAGGCCATTGAAACCTAAATACGGCTAAAGTGTTTTGTTTAAAATTGAATTATTTAATTTACATGGTTTTTGATGTTCTTCACTGAAGTTTTTTATTTAAAGCATAGAAGTTGTTTGGTAAACACAGGCAGTTATCAGAACTGGTAGAGACATAGTTTGACTCAACACTGAAGTCCTTAAAACTGTTAAACTGTTGTGTTGTAACATCTTACAGTGGTAGGAAAATCTCAGATTTTTGCTCACAGTTCTCAGGAACCATATTTACCAGTTACCTTTTGTAACATGATTGTCTAATAAAGTGATTGTTGAAAAGCTGGGGTTTGAAAGTTTGAGCTCTAATTCTTTACAGATTTTAAGTTCTTTTTTTTTTTTTTTTTTTTGCCAGATCTAAAGAAATGTTGTATTGCTATTATTTCTAGCCTGGTCGTTACACTGTTGAGCTTTTTTTTTTTAACCTTCAAGATCACAGTTTTTAACGTATTTAGCAGCATTTTAAAAAATTGGTATATTATTTAGCAATTAAGTTCATAAGTAAGTGTTTAAGATTTAGCAAAGTCCAGGATCATTATTCTAGAGACCAGTTTACCAGCTCAGGGATACATTAAATGAAACTATTGTATAGAGAAATATGCATTTGTGTGTGTGTGTATAGCATGTAAGAATGGTTAGAGCTTTTAAAATGAAGACTTGAAATGCTTTGAAGTTTAGACTGTAGTTTTGATCTCTTTAATATTCTGTTGTATTACTCTTTCATTTAATTCTGAGATAAGCTCTAAACAGTATTTTTGTTTTGTTTTAGTGTATAGCTATATCAATATTCTTTTCTGGGATATCTGTTAGAGGGAAAGTGGTACTTTTTCCAGATGTTGAAGTTGTTTTCTGAATACGTAACACAGTATGGTGAGGAAGTGTGGTTCGTGTACAATGTTATGTTAGTTTTGAGTGTACAACAGAGTGATTCACAGTTTTTAAAGGTTATTCTCCTTTTATAGTTATAAAATAATGGCTATACTCCTGAGCATTTATTTTCAATTCTAGAAGTTTTTTTGTTGGTTCTTAGAAAATAGCCCAGAACTTTTTAAGAACATCTCTAGCCTTATGAATTTAATCTCTAAAAGTTTTTAAAGTGTGGTGAAAAATAAACTAGGCTTTTGATATTTCATACAAAAGTATTTTTTCCATAGCATGCTTTAATATTTGCTGTATCTGTTCAACAGTGATATGCTGTTGATAATTTTGTATTGGAAACTCATCCCTTTTGACAGAACTGGAAATGTAATTTTTAGCAGACAGTACTGAAATGGAGAATCTGCTGTGGTTTTTTTGCCATATTAGAATTTGGCATATATCAAATGATACTTAATAATTAAGTCCTAAGCCTAAGGACCAAAATCTGTTAATGGTAACATACATACCATAATAAAAATTTTGTTAAATGAAAGATTCACCCACCCCCAAATTAAACATTCACTTTATCAATCATGAATCTTAATTTTCAGATATTTTGAAGATGAGGAAGAAGATTCTAGCAACGTTGATTTACCTTACATTCCTGCTGAGAACTCACCTACCCGCCAGCAATTCCATTCCAAGCCAGTAGACTCTGACAGTGATGATGATCCCTTAGAGGCATTCATGGCTGAAGTGGAGGCAAGTATCAACTCTGTTACGTTAACATCTTTAGCAATTAGAAACAGGTCAGATTAACCTAGTGCTTCAGTCCTCAGAATTTGTTTATTGGCCCTTTGTTGAGAGAATTTTGCTCTTGTATTCCATAGTTTCTTAAATATACTTCCATGGCCCTGTAGCATTTTCAGAGATGATTGGTGCCTAGGAATGTGAACTGTAGCCCTTGAACATAGTGGCTCAAGTGTGCGTGTGTGTAGTATGTTCTATTTTAATAATTCTTGGTTTAGTCTTAAATGGAGTGAATACTATCTTACTCAATCTAGCTTTTATTGAATACATATTTATGTAAGGTAATTAAACTTAAGGAATTTGCTAAAATTACAGATTCTGTATTCCGTACTTCTGGTGTTTATTTCTTTTTATCCATGTTCGTGACCTTGCTGTAGAAAATGAGACTTGTGACCTCTTCCTCCTTAAAACTCTTCTCACTAGGCTTTTTGTGATTTTGTATTTTTTTCTTTTCTCCCATGTCTCTGACTTTTCTATTTAATTACTTTGTATCATGAAGAATTTCAAACACATAAAGTAGAATAATAAGATGAGTTCCCATATGCCCTTCACCCTGCTTTATCAGGTAACACTTTGGCCAGTCTTTTGTTATCTGACACCTCCCACCCCCTTTTACATTATTTAAAGTAAATCTCTGACATATCATTTCATCTGTTGGTATTTCTATGTCTATAACTCTTAAAAAACAACTACCATGTGATTACACCAAAAAAAAAGTCCTTACCTAGCCATGTGACTGTATCTGTCATTCTTGTGATTCTCTTCCAGTTTCTCATATGATTCTGCTACAGTTCTCTTTATTAATGTGCTGTCTTCAGGTTTTATACATTCCTTAGTGATCTCACCCACTTCCAAAATTAACTTCTGTGTGAATAAATTAATATCTTTAGATCCATAGTCTCTCTTTAGTTTCAGCTCTGCTTTTCTAGAAACATATTGGCTATTTTTACATGGATGTGTTCCCCTGGTCCCTTTAACTTTTTTTTTTTTTGGCCCCAATAAATAGCTTGTGGAATTTTAGTTTCTTAACCTGTGATTGAGCCCTGGCTCTCCACAGTGAAAGCACAGTCCTAACCACTGGACTGCCAGAAAATTCCCAAATTGGCTTTAATTTCTTCCTTCAAATAGCCCCTCTTTTTTTTTCAATTTTATTAAGGTATAGTTGATTTACAGTGTTGTGTTAATTTCTTCTGTACAGCAAAAAGTGACTCAGTAATTGACTGAAAAATTTCATGTACAGAGGAGTCGCCGGCTATAGACCGTGGGGCCGTAAAGAGTCAGACGCGACTTAGCATAGCACACAGCACATATACTCATCAAAGATACTGGCCTATACTTTTATTTTTTGGTAGTGTCTTTGTCTGGTTTTGGTTTCAGGGTGATAGTGGCTTCATAGAATGTCTTTGGGAGTGTTCCTTCCTCTGTGGTCTTTTGGAAGAGTTTGGGAAAGATCAGTGTAAGTTCTTTGTATTTTTGGTAGAATTCCCCAGTGAAGCTACCTGGTCCTGGACTTCTGTTTGTAGGGAGTTTTTTAATTATAGATTTTATTTAATTTCTTATGTTTGGTCTGTTCAGTTTACCTGTTTCTCTTCTTCATTCAGTTTTGGTGGGCTGCATGTTTCTAGAAAGCTGTCCATTTCTTCTAGGTTGTTGGATTTGTTGGCATCTAATTGTTCATAGTATTCTCTTATGGCTTTTTTGTGGTTGTTGTGATTTCTTCTCTTTCATTTATTGTTTGGGTTTTCTCTCTCTTTCTCTTTTTTTTTTTTTTTCTTTTTTGCTGTGTGGTATGTGGGATCTTAGTTCCCTGACCAGGGATGGAACCTGTGCCCCCTGTATTGGAAGGCAGAGTCTTAGCTACTGGACTGCTGCGGAAGTCCCTTCTTTTTTTTTTTCTAGTAACTGATCAAGCATGTTCATGTCTTGCTTTATTTATTCCTCAGAATAACAAAGGTGAATAGGCAGAAAAACTATATAAAACTTCTTAACTGATAAAAAAAACTGAACCCTGAGATAATCCAGATCACTTCTCCAAACCACATTGGTACTGTGTGGCAGAGCTGGGATGCAGATCTGATTTTTCTTGCTTAGTAGTCCTGAGAACTAGCTCTTGCAGAACATAGTACTGCCTTCCTCTCATCATTTGCCAGCTTCTGTCAGTCTTTACAGTATCTCTTGTATCTGTTTCTGTTTCCATTATGGTCATCTTCCCCTCTACCTTAACTCTTACCTGGTCTAAATTAATTCCCTCCTTTCTTTAGGCTCTCTGCTCTCCTATTCATGTAGTGGACAGCTACAGAGTAATTGGGCTGAAGCGTGTTTCTTGTCATATTACTCCTCTTACTCAGAAACTGTCGCTTCATTGTTTATGAAGTAAAGTCCTTCTAGATTCCTCAGTTACTTGTTACCTGAAGTCTTCAGCCAGAATTCATCTCTCCTCTGAGGAAGCAGGGGGGGAAAAGAATCCAGTAAAGATGTGGTTTTGTTTGGTGTAAACGATGCTTTTTAAAAATAGGAGCCAACATTTTTTAAGATCCGGAGATTTTTGTCTAAAAGATCAGTCTCCTGAAAAGTGAAAAATGTGGCAGGACTGGGACTGCATTCGTGTGTGGCACAAAACAGGCTGTTGCTGACAAAATAACTGCCTGCTTTGGGCAAGGCAGGCTTTTTCTACTTCGCCCATCAGTCCCTGTTGTCTTCTTGACACTGAGGCCATCGCTTAGAGCCTTTTACCGTCATATTTGTGTTATAATTTTCTTATAGTGGAGAAGTAGATTTCCTGAGTGTGGGTCTGTTGTCAAATATCCGAAAATAAAACTCAGGGCTATGTGTTTAAAAGAAAAATTAGAGCATCCTTCTTTAGAATATTCAGGGCTTCCTCTGGTGGCTCAGTAGTAAAGAATCTATCTGCCAAGCAAGAGATGTGCATTTGATTCCTGGGTCAGGCAGATCTGCTGGAGAGGGAAATAGCAACCCACTCCAGTATTCTGGCCTGGGAAATCCCATGGACAGAGAAGCCTGGAGGGCTACAGTCCGTGGGGTCACAAAGAGTCAGACACAACTTAGCAGCTAAACAAAAACAACTTAGTAAAATGCAAGCAAAACATGTCCGTGTCAGAAGTATAGAACTTTCCTTATCTTGCCTCACTTCATTCATTGTGAAATTGCTACCCATTGAGTATTTTGGGTTTCCCACCTTTGATTTAGAATAAATTACTTTCCAAAGAGTGTATACCTAAAAAGTAGCAGAGCCAGGATTCAACTCCAAAGCCCATGTTCTTTTTGCTGTATCATTCAGCATCTGAGTTCTTGTGTTGTGTATTTCTGCATAATGCTTACCAGAACTACTCAGAACATACCTGTGCTTTGCAAGATGGTAGCAATTTTGTAAATACAGTGTGTTAAATGATTCTTTCTAGAAGTAAAGGCAATGGATAAATGGTTTGTTTTGTTTGAGATATCATATACATATTGGTTTAGGTTTTTTTTTTTAATCTTCTTGATACATGGACATTTCCCAAAGGGCTGTGTTTCTCATTATTTTTTCAGATCCCTAGTGATGAATTAGAATAAAAATCAACTCTTGATTTTTGAGGTTTAAATTTAGATTTAATTTTTGGTAGTGCAAACTGGCATAGCCCTTTTTGAGTAGGAGTATCCAAGAATGGTCCAAATTCTCTTGCTTGGAATTTCAAGTAGTTGAAGCTGTTTGGAGGTTAAATCTTTTTGATACAACATCATTCTTCCAGATATTTTCTGCTGTAGTATCCAAAGGCATTTTGCTGATTTTCGGACGGAGAGATTGGATGTTATCTGATCTTGGGGAGAGTGTTGTTGCCAAGGTATTGCATTAATGCAAATCAAAGAAGTCAGAAAAACTCACATTGCTTTACAACAAAAAACAGTTAGCAGAATGCGTTTTAACCTTGGCGAAAAGTAGTTTATTCTTCTACCCTTGATTTTCACGTGTATAAAGCAAAGAATTAATTTAGATCAATAATTATCAATTTGCTATATAAAAATTACCTATGAAAAATGGGAAAAGTACATGTATTTCACATGTAAGTGGGGTGGACATGTAAGTCCACCCCAAAGGGTTCTGATTTAGTAGATTTATTTGTTGTTTTTCCGTTGCTAAGTCGTGTCTGACTTTGAACCCCTGAACTACAGCATGCCAGGCTCCCCGTCCTTCACTGTCTCCTGGAGTTTGTTCAAACTCATGTCCGTTGTCAGTGATGCTGTCTGTCCAGACACCTCATCCTCTGTTGTCCCCTTCTCCTGCCCTCAGCTTTTCCCAGCGTTAGGGTCTTTTCCAGTGAGTCAGCTTTTCCCATCAGGTGTCCAAAGTATTGGAGGTTCAGCATCAGTCCTTCCAGTGAATATTCAGGGTTGATTTCCAGTAGGATTGATTGGTGGTCTTGCAATCCAAGGGACTCTTAAGAGTCTTCCCCAGCACCACAGTTCAGAACACCAGTTCTTGGGTGCTCAGCCTTCTTCATGGTCCAGCTCTCACATCTGTACATGACTATGGGAAAAGCCGTAGTTTTGACTATACGGACCTTTGTTGGCAAGATGATGTCTCTGCTTTTTAATATGGTCATAGCTTTCTTTCCAGGGAGCGAGCGCCTTTTGATTTCATGGCTGCAGTTTACTTAGTGCAAGGTTTTCACCCTAAGGGCATTTAGGGCTGGGTAGTTCTCTGGTGGGCTGTTCTGTGCGTTGCAGGATGGTTAGAGGCATCTGTGGCCTTCACCCACTGGATGTTAGTAACAGCTGCCCCCACCCCAAGTTGTGCCCGCCAAAAAATGTCTCCTGATATTGCCAGATGTCCACGGGGGATAGAATCACCCAAGGCTCAGAACCACCTTTCTAGAGCCAGATACAGAAATCTGCATTTTTTTACTAGCCCCTTTGGTAATTACGGAGAAGGCAATGGCACTCTTTAAAAAAAAAAGTCAATCAAGCATTTTTACTAATTTTTCCACACATGGTATATTTGCAGATAAAAACTATGGAATCTGCATATATAGTCAAGTTTTTAGAACATGGGTATTTCTCTCTAAAAAATAATTGTCAAAAAACAATTTGCATCAGTGCAGTTGTCAAAATGCATAGCTAAAACTGTGATGGTGCTTGTTTGAATCTAAAAATTCTTTATAAAGAAATTTTCCTTTCAATGTTTTTAGTTGGTGATTCCATACGGCCTTTTGTTTCATTAGGATCAGGCGGCTAGAGACATGAAGAGGCTTGAAGAAAAGGACAAGGAAAGAAAAAACGTAAAGTAAGTTGTTTTCTTCTCCTTCAGAAAGGTTACATGACAATTGCTACATTATTGCAAAGCCTGTTCCCCCAAAGTTTATAAAGAAAAATTAAACTGCACAAATGTCCTGACTTAAAGTTATTACCTTAAATAATATTTTTGTAGGTAATAGAGATGACTGCATTTGCATTCTCTTTGGTATTCAACTGTAAATAGTTTTTAGGGAAGCAAGAGAGCATCATTACTAGTTTGGGTTCATTTTTCTGAGTTTTGTCCCCGTAACTAATATAAAATAGGTTTATGCATATGTGATTGATTTTTAAGATGTAACCGTAATTATATACAAAAAACTATGTATATTATTAATAAATAATAAAATCTGATTTGAGGGCGACATGCTTTAGCATCTAGTCAGAGCTTGAAATACTTTTATTTTCTAGGAAAGAGAATTCTCCTCTTTCCCTTGCTGAACATACTTTTGTTAAGGCTTTTGCTACCAAGCACAGGCAGGCAGGTTGGACTTTGCCCTCTGCTTGGCAGTCAGTGCTCAGCCCCTCCCCAAGGCTCCTGTGCCAGACGGAGGGTCTGCCCTCGCTTGGGTGCTTATTTTGTGTTGTGTTCCCTTCCAGCTACCCTCCACTGGTGGTGTTGCTTGCCCTAGGGATAGCAAGTGCTCTAGGGTAGGCAGAAAGTCTGATTAAAAAGCAATGGTTGTGGGAATTAAGCAACTATACTTTCATAGTTCCTGAGAGATGCAAGTGGAGAAGGTCCACTTCTCCACATGAACTGTTTTAGTCCCAGATTTTAAAAAGAGTTGATGTAGTTTTTCTCCCTGTCCCTGAGGATTTTGGCTGAATGCAGTTACTCAGAGCTAAAAACTCTGGGGCACCTTAAGGCAGTTGTGACCATCTTTAGTGTATACCAAATGCAGGTGTTCTTCTTGTTTCTGCTTTTAATACAAAATCCTTTTCACAACTGCATTGTGTTTGTTGTGTGGGATATACAAAGCTAGGGCCCTTGGGTATCTCTTCACAAGTTTTTACTCCCTATATTCTTGTTAGTATTGATATATTTGATGTTTCTAGGGGTACCACATCATCCCATTCAAAAGAAATGCAAACTGCAGCTTATAGTGTGAAATCAGACATGCGTGGTGGATGGATGGCTTCCAGTGTGCTTACTGCTACTTTGTTATTGTTAGTGTTGAGAGTTCCTGTCCTGTATGGAATTCAACACTAATGTGCTATAAGTATGGAGCTGGGTATGTGGAACATTTGCAGGGAAGTTTGTTTCTCCGCTTGTTTTTCCAGGGGTATTCGAGATGACATTGAAGAGGAAGATGACCAAGTGAGTTCCTATGCAGTATTTCTATCTTTTACTTTCACCCCACAAAGTCTGTCCTGGGGACAAGCTAGAGCTTGTCTTCACTGAAATGGCCATTCCTGACGTTCAGCAGGGAATGTCATTTGACTTGCTCCTTTTCTACCTGTGTGACCAGTTGGTAATATAAAGATTCATGTGGCTTTCCCCCATGTTGAAGATGGAAATTTTGGTCAAGTACGATATCACAAATAAAGATGAGCTTTACTCAGCGTGATTTTTTTTAATCCAAAATTAATGTTTATTCTGATAAATCAAGAAGTAGAATAGTGTGGGATCTATAGACAACCTCTCGTAACACCTAACCTTGACCTGTTTCTAAGGGTTCTGTTTGTGATTCTTGTGTTTCAAGATGGAACATTCGTTAAATGACAGTCCTTTAGTATTTTTTCCCCATTCAGTTGTGGGATGGAGAGAAGGGACCCAGAGTGAGCCCTTTCTAGGTTGGTGACCCTTCTAATCAGTGTCAGCTTCCAAACTTGGATTGGTAAAGCCACAGCATGTGTTCCACAGCTCTCAGCAGGGTAGGTAGTAGACACTCCACCCCAGGAAGGCTGTGGAACTGACAGTTTTATAAGTCTTCTGTTAAGCAACCTAAATCACTTTAGGGTAGTAACTGTCTCATTTCCTCTGATTGTCCCTCTGAATACTGCTATTGTTAAAGGAATTGCTAGTAAGAGTCTTATCTTACTGGGTAGGTATGTATACTGTGCAGTCATCTGGTACGCTGTGTGCACTAATTACAGGAGCAAAAATGTTCTGTTATACTTGGGTATGATTATGATCTTGTGCTTTCCTGCAGGAAGCTTATTTTCGGTATATGGCAGAGAATCCAACTGCTGGTGTGGTTCAAGAGGAGGAGGAAGATAATTTGGAATATGATAGTGATGGAAATCCAATTGCACCTTCAAAAAAAATCATTGATCCTCTTCCTCCCATTGATCATTCAGAGGTATGGTATTGCTGAATTTGACTCTTCTTTCAAGTTGATGCAGTTTTCTCTTTCAAGCTGATGCAGTTTTCTTCAGCTTTAATATTTAGATTTTCCCAATATCAGAGTACTCCTCTGATTCGTACTCCTCATTATGTCATGAGAATATTTCTTTGGAATTTTGTCGTATTTGCCAAGTGATTGAATCAGAAGGTGACTGAATGGTTGAGACTTTGTAGCCTGTACTATTCAAGGTACAGCTGAGTCTCTTGCTCACATTCAGTTTTAAGTGAAAAATTGTATTCAAGCAATTGTACTTGTTTTCCATACCATCACTTACCATCTTCCTTTAACTGTGGGTCCCTGGACCTGCATTTGCTTTTTAATTGCTGTAAATCTTTACTATTTCTCCCAGATCTGGGGCAGATGAAAGGCTGTTCTTAAATCAGGAAAAGGAAATGAGGATATCTGTGTACTCACTTGGGGGAAAAAAATCAGTATTTCATCCAGGTTAAATATCAGACTAGAGCTTGCATGCCCTAGTGATTCTAGATCTAGAGCAGTGGTTTTCAGAGTGTGGTCCAAGGACACCTAGAAGGGTCTTTGCACGGAGTCTACAGAGTCAAAAGAGTTTTCGTGGTAATGCTGAGGTGATTTGCCGTCTTCACTGCGTCGGCATCGGCACTGATGGCTGAAGGCAATGCTGATACCTTAGCCTGAATCGGGACAGTGGTGCCCGTTGTCCCGGTGGTCACTGCCTTCTTCCCTGCCTGACTGTCACAGTACCGAAAATAGAAGCCAGCTTCACGTCAGAGTATCCTTGATGAAACAAAAATTATTTACATTACTCTTACATTCCATGTGACAAAATGGGAAAGGGCAGGTAAACATTTTTATTGCATGCTGAGATATGACAGTTGTCTCAAAGAAAGACACTTAGGTGCTCAAGTTGTGAACTGAGCTGCTGCTAAGTCGCTTCAGTCGTGTCCGACTCTGTGCGACCCCATAGACGTTAGCCCACCAAGCTCCCCCGCCCCTCGGATTCTCCAGGCAAGAACACTGGAGTGGGTTGCTATTTCCTTCTCCAATGCAGGAAAGTGAAAAGTGAAAGTGAAGTCGCTCAGTCCTGTCTCTTAGCGACCCCCATGGACTGCAGCCCACTAGGCTTCTCCATCCATGGGACTCTCCAGGCAAGAGTACTGGAGTGGGATGCCATTGCCTTCTCCCGTGAACTGAGCTAGCTGCTTTTTTTCATGGGACACCATTTTCACTTAAGAAAATGAATGGCACATCAAGGAAAACAAAAGTGTCTCTTGTCAGTGATAGAGACTCAAGTTTTCATGCAGAAATTAGAATTTGGGACACTGTATTCATCACAGTGAGTTTGACAGCTTCCTCCCTTCCAAGTACTAACCAGGCCCGATCTGCTTAGCTTCCAAGATCAGACGAGATTGGGCGCTTTCAGGGTGGTGGCTATAGGTGACAGCTTTCTAATCCTTAAAGTCTGTTGATAATCAGCCATGAAATGTGTATTTTTTTAATTACACAGTGAAATGTCTTGGATGATCTTCAAGCCATCTCAGTGAACCAGTATTTTCAGAGAGCCAATGCATGATGTTACAGAATCATGCATGAGTAAAGGCCCCATTCAAAGTGCAGGATAGACCCATGAATTATAGTGTGACAAAATGTGAAAATTCGTCCATATGGTTTTGGATTACACAATGAAAATAACCTTTAAGAAATGTGTACCTGTCAAGGTTGAGTGTAGTGTCAAGAGTAAAAGTCTGCAAGCATCTGAAAAGGTTATTAATAAATATTCTTTTTCCCTTTTCCAACTACATATCTTTGGGAGGCCAGGTTTTCTTCCTTGGCTTTAATCAGAACAACACATTGCAACAATTTGAATGCAATAGAAAATAATAAGATTTGGAAAAATGTGAAATAGTATTATAAAATAAAAGTTATCTTTATTAAAGCATATATGTTAAAGTGTCATGAGGTTTGCTATTTTAACATGAATTATAAATTTACAAATTTTCTTTTTTTAATACAATAAATAACGGTAGATAATAACCATTTTTAAAATCAAATCTCATTGTATTTCTGTTAAGTGTAGAGGGTACCTGAGACCAAAAAGTTTGAGAGCTACTGGTCTAGACTAGAGTGTGGGTTATATTCAGTTCTTTAGATTTTCCTTTTGCGCAGCTGTTAACCACTTAAGCAGTTGGCATTTTACATGTGGCAAATGAAGCTACCTAAATGAAATCTATCTAGGAGGCTGCATCCGTGATAAAGAGTGAAAATATAATAAGGAAACAAGTACAAGTATTTGAAATAGTTGTCTAATAAGATATTTGAGATACTTGACAGAGTACTCGAACTTCATCCTGCCTGGGGTATATCCCATGGTTGTCCTAATGTAATGAGAAGTCTGCCAGGAGAGACCAGAAATGAAGAAAGAATACCCTTTCTTCACATTCTTTTTTTTTTCCCCCTCTTGCTTGGAAACCAAAGGAAAAAAAGTGTGTGTGTAAAAAAACTTCGATATTTGTAGATTTTTGTTAAGACAAAAATTGTTACCCTCATAGAGCTTCTGTTTTGATAAGAGAACTGAAGAAAAGGGCTTGGTGCAGCATTGTGGGGAGCGTAATAAAAGGTCCTGTTAATAATGCTAAAGGAGAACTTAGTTCTTTCTCTTTGTTGATAGTACCATAGAATGATAATTAATTTTAAGCTATATCTAGAATTATGAAGTTTTTGACCACCTATCAAATGCTTAAGTTCTCCTTAAAAAAAAATAGATTTGTTGTAGACATATCATGTCAGAAAGAGAATCATTTAGCCAGATTCATATGTGGTGATATGCTAGTGTTTCATTTTCTTGGTACAGTAAGCTATGAGAGGAGTAGCAGAAACGACTTCTTCCCTCTTTGGAATTGGAAATGCCCGACAGTACATTTTTTTTTAAGTTAACAAAAACATTTCCGTGTTTTTAAAAAGAATGGAACTCCTTAGAAATATTATCAGAGGCCTAGATCTAGGTGAACAGCTTACCGGAAAGCATATTTACATGTTACAGGGTGGAATATCTGAGTCCTTTGGCATTAGAGATTCCTTAGTCTGCATCAAGGCTGTTCAAACAGGAATGGGAAAAAGTTCTGGTTGTACTTTGAGGATTTGTGTCATGAATAAGTGAATTCCTTTTTTCTCTCTAGCTGGTTATGGCTTTACTTGTATAGTATTTGTGAAAGGTGATTTTGCATTAAAATCAAACTTACAGGATCGAATCTTGAATTCTAGACTAACTTTGAATAATTGGACCTGCAGATTGACTATCCACCATTTGAGAAAAATTTTTACAATGAACATGAAGAGATAACCAACCTCACCCCACAGCAGCTAATAGATCTCCGGCATAAGCTCAACCTTCGGGTAAGTCAGCTAGTAAGGCAGAGATTCATATTAATGTTAATTAATTAGTTCAGGGTTAGTATTATTACTTATCCATACTGAAATAATCTTGAATTTCTTCTCCAAAAGTCCTTGAACTGTCTTTGGTAGAGTAATAATTAGACCCCTTGGACTCTGTGTCTTGATTTTACTGTTTTAGTTTTACAGCTATTTTAGGATAGGATTTTTTTTATTTTATGTATACACATGAGTTGCTATATGTATGTGTTCAGTCAGCTTTGTGTAGTTTTTTTAACTGTGTGTTGTGTTGGAACAATAGGTCATATGACCTTAAAACTAATCAGTAAGTGTTTCTGATTGCCATGAGAGCAATGTGCTAATTAAGAACTGTTTTGGGTGGGCTAAAGGCAAGTGGTCCCCATCTTTAGAAAGAGGAGACAAGATTAACTGATGTGAACAATATGGGAAGTCTTAAAATATTTCAAGATTAAGATGCACTTGCTTTTCACATTATATACAGCACGATTTTCTAATTAGATGAAGAAATTAACAACTTTACAAAATATGCATGCACTAATATCAGAATAATAGTTTTAAACTGTCCACTAAAAAGCTTTGGGTTGTACCTTGACCACATTTGTTTAAGGTGCTGCTAGAGATTAAGTGAAACATACGGATAGTACAATGATGTCTGCTCTGGTGTGGACAACTTTCTGGCCATACCAGTTGCTACGTGATGTTTGAACTTGTTTCCTGAGGGGTAGGTGGTTGAGTGGTTTTGTGTGTGTGTATGTACTTGTCTGTTTTCTAAGAAATACCCCTTAAAAAAAAAACTTTTAAGTGAAACACTGATTGGAAATAGCAGCATTACCCCAGAAGCATTGAAAGCTTAGCACTGTTGGAGTCAGCATGGAGGTGGAGCCCCATTCCTCACCTGGGTACAGTTCAGACACTCAGCGTTTGCAGTGTCTGCATCTGCACTAAGCAGGACACTGTCTCTTCAGGCATGACTGAGATTGGAGCAGTAGATAGTATCTTTGTAACCAGTGGGTTATAGGTGTGTCTGCATTTGGACCTCATTTGCACTCTATTTCTAGAGTAAATTTTATTTTTTCTACCACTTGGTTAATAGTTATACACATGGAAAAAATATATTGACTTTTTCCAGTTTTTTGAACCTGACTTCTGTTTATTTTTTATGAGAAAATTAATTGTGATTGAAGAGATTTCAGGGCCCGTAATCATAAAATAACCTGACCATTATCTCAGAAATATTTATTTTGGAGTTTTTTTAATGCGAGATTTAGGTCCGTTATTATTTGAATTTTACCTTTTCACACATTGTAAGCTATTAGGTATAGACTTAGGTTTTCACTTCTTCATATTCCAACTAAACACTGGAGAGCTACAGGTAAATATTGTTGACCTTCTAGTGCTATTTATATTGAAGTACAAGTCATTCCTGCAAGTCGTCTTTGTCTCTAGGTCTCTGGTGCTGCACCTCCTAGACCAGGAAGTAGTTTTGCTCATTTTGGGTTTGATGAACAACTTATGCACCAGATTCGGAAGTCTGAGTACACACAGCCCACTCCAATACAGTGCCAGGTGAGTAAACATGGTCACAAAGAGTTGGGCAGGGCTGAACGACTGAACCGAACCGAAGTAAAGACAGCGAAAGAAAAATGAAGTGGAATGATATTGTGATCTTTTTTTTTTAAACTGACAAAGCAATAAAACACTTTAATACAGAACTGTATTGAAACCTTTAAAAATTAAAAAAAAAAAAGAGCAGAAGTGAATATTTTACCACTCTTTAAGTTACTGACTGCTGTCACCTTCTGAGATGGACAACATTCTGTCCGTCAAACGTGAATCTCCAAATAAACTGCCTTCATTTCACTATGGCTCGCTTTTGAATTCTTCCCTGTGCAAAAGCCAGGGGCCCTCATTTGGTGACCTGTCTTAGGGACTCAACTGAGACCTAGGACATGAGGTGTTCTTCTCCCCTTCGTCACTTTTCTTTGATTATAAAAATGTAGCCCACTCTGCCCTCGGGTCAGAGCCCTGTTATCTGGCTACTTGTATCTTTCACTAGTGTGCTGTATTAATCATTCTACTTCTTACCTGTTTTAAAAAGTTGCTAAAGGACTAAGAAGTGTTCTTTTGTTTCTGATAAATGTCTTGAAAATATGATCTGAAGAAAACTGTTCATTAAGCCTAAACTAAACAAAAGTTTGTGTGTGGAGAAATGTAGCACTGTCAATTAAGAGGATTCCTTTGTCCATGGCCTGAAACTTCTCATTTATAACTGAAAGTAATAGCTTCCGTTTCCCATTTATAAATGGACTTCATTCTTTTCCACACAGTTCAGTATGTGGATGAGACATTCTATACCTTCATGGTGAGGGGGGACAATTTTTTGTTAAATTTTAGCAATGATAATGTTTCCTATAAATGAAGTTTATGGGAATCCAGATGTTTCATTCTTTTTTTTCCCCCATGTATTTCTTGTTATTTCATAACCAGTGTGCATAGCCTAGGACATTTTTGTCCCATTGGAAATAAATGTCATTATTAGTCATTTGCCCTTTCTCAGGGTTGCCTTCAGTTCATCTTTAAAATTGAAAGTTTAGAGTGGATTCTACTTCTCTTTTTCCTCTAGGGTGTACCTGTGGCATTAAGTGGTAGAGACATGATTGGTATTGCCAAAACAGGCAGTGGGAAAACCGCTGCCTTCATCTGGCCCATGTTGATTCATATAATGGACCAGAAAGAACTGGAACCAGGTGATGGACCAATTGCAGTGATTGTGTGTCCCACTAGGGAGCTCTGCCAGCAGGTATGTGCTTTATGTAGAGTGCCCCCTTCCATATGTCAACTAATGAGGACTAATCAGCTGGGTAGAATCACCAGGAAACTTTGTGTCTTTTTTTAATAATTATGTGAAATACACAAAATTTACTGCTTTAACCATTTCTAAGTATACAGTTCAGTGCCATTAAGTAGATTCACATTGTTGTGCTCTCAGGAAACTTCTGGAAAATATTGCATGTTATGTATTTTCTGTATAACCAAGTGATTTGGGAACCAGTTGATTTGCCTTTTGTTCGGTGAAAGGCAATAACGGGGTCAGGAAGAGAAGTGAAAAAGAATAATCACAACAAGATTTTAGATAGCCTCTTAAGATGTGATAATGGTAGCCTGTTTATTTTCTCTATGAATAAAATTGTGTTTGTATTTTCTACCTTTTGATTTTCTATTGACATCACATTTTGTGTGTTTTTCATAACTCCTTTTTGGACTGTGACAGAGGTTAGTGTCACAGAGGTGTGTGTTCATATGCCGTTATGTTACCTTTGCAGATCCATGCAGAGTGTAAGCGGTTTGGGAAGGCATACAATCTTCGATCAGTGGCTGTGTATGGAGGAGGGAGCATGTGGGAACAGGCCAAGGCCCTTCAGGAAGGGGCAGAGATTGTTGTTTGTACACCAGTAAGTATGTCTTGGGTTTAAATAGCTTATCAGCCTCTCGGTATGGAAAAAATGTCAGTTGTTGGAAGGCATTTCCCCTGAAATGTGGTGAAGCAGGGTTGAGAATACTCTGAGGCAGTGATAGCTGTGGCTTTGGTTTAATTTTGGTTGCTGTACTAAAATAGCAGTCTAGTAAGATTCTTTATATGCTACAAATTTCTGTCTGCATCAAACAGTTTTTCTTAACACTGTCCTGGAAAATGGATCCGTGCTTATGGAGAGCCTAAGTTCAGAATATGGTCAAAACTGCCTTGAAGATTGTAGTTTAAACATTAAGACCCATCAGTAAGGCTTTAACTTTGGTCATTTCACAAAGCCTCACAAAAAATAGTTTTCACCTTCTTTCTACAGTTTAAATCACAATTAATGTAAAGGAGGAAGCCAGTGAGTTTTCAGATTTTCTGTTCTTTTGAGCGCAGTAGTGCATAAATTCCAAGGCTGTCAGACTAGTTGTATATTGCAGTCTGAAACTGGAGTGTTATTTTTTCCAGGAGCAGAACTCTAGAAAGTTCTTGTAAATACATTTAATTAAACAGCCCTCAACATTGGCAGGTTTCCCTGTGGGATCCGCCAGCCAAGGACTGAAAATCTTCAGGGGAAAAAAAAGTCAAGAAAGCAAACTTGAATTTTCCATATGTTGGCAACTTTTTATGTAGCATTTACACTGTGTGTTATAAGTAATGTAGAGATTATTTAAAATACACAGGAGGGTATGCATAGGTTGTATGTGCAAATACTGCTTAATTTTGTTTAAGGGACTTGAGCTTCCTCATAGGGAATGAGGCTGGAACCAGTATCCAGCAGATACTGGGATGACTTGACTTCCTGTTCATTTTCTGGCTCTCGTAGGGTCGACTGATTGATCATGTGAAGAAGAAAGCTACCAACCTTCAGAGAGTCTCCTACCTTGTGTTTGATGAAGCAGATCGAATGTTTGACATGGGATTTGGTATGCTTTGAATACCAGATTCTTCTTTCTCTATCTTAATGACACTAGTTTTTTCCATGTCTTTCTAGACTTAATTTTTTCTCTGTGTGAGAAGCTAAAAATACTCCTGGGTAGGGTTGGACCGTAGAGATAAAGCTAAGACATTAGCTATTTTTAGGAGTTCTTTCAGGAAAAGTATGTTAGGCTTAACTGGGTTGAGGACATTTGAAAGTGCCTGTGAATATAGGGAGAATATTCTAGGCTTTATTTTTATTCACCTGCCTTTGATTGTGGAGGTCAAGGTCTGTGTTATTCGGGAGGTAGGTGCCATATCCTTCAAGGCCTTTGCTTTCCTGTCCTCCTTGACTTAACCAGCTGTGTGAAAATTCTGAATAACTGTCTTTGTTGAGTGGAGCACCACTGAGCCTAACCCAGCTAGGTGTTGGGCTAAGTGTTTCTGAGTTTCACACTGAGTGACAGGTCTGGGAGTTCAGAACTTCCTTAGTTCCTATAATGTCTTTATAGAAAGATTTTTGCTATTAATAAAATGATTTTCCAGGTATCCCAAACTGTCCACGCAGAGTTATAATACTGATTTTATTCTTCTACTTCTTCCAGAGTACCAGGTGCGATCCATAGCAAGTCATGTCCGTCCTGACAGACAGAGTACGTATGAAGCAGTTTCCTTAAGCCACATTTGTACTCAGAATAAACACCTATTTATTTTATAACTCTCAGTTATGGCAGTAAAAATAATCATGTTTGTACTTGTGAGGAACCATAAAGGGGAAGATAATGACAGTTTATCTGAGCTAGACAGGACCTTAGAGATCACCAGATAGAACTCACTCATTTTTACACATGATAGTCCCGAGACTGAGAATTAAATGACATGCCGCAGTTCATAACGTTTTATCACTGTCTAGAGGCGATACACAGTGCAGATCTGCTGACTTGAAGTCGAGAGCCTTTTTCTGAACCATACTGACAGCAACATCTGCCTTAACTGAAAATGTGTAAAAGTAAAACAATGGTAATTTTTTTTCCTTAGTGAATTAATTTGTAAACTTCACTGGGCTTTCGTTTTTCAAAAACTGAGCAGTGAATGTCAGTAGGAGCTTTAGTGAGTATTCAAAAAAGAAGTGATACTGTTTCTTTAACATGGTTTACCTTTTAGCTCTCTTATTCAGTGCAACTTTTCGGAAAAAGATCGAAAAACTGGCCAGAGACATCCTGATTGACCCCATTCGTGTGGTACAGGGAGATATTGGAGAGGTAAGCCTGAGCAGGGCAGATGGAGTCCCAGTGGGTTATTTTTCACACTGGTGACATGGATTTCATTTCTCACTATTGAGAGAAAAAACGTTACGCACTTACGGATGAGGCAACGTGTTTCAAATTTGCTTTAAAAGCACAAGGGTTGGGGGCAATAGGTGAAATATGTTTCGCAAAATGTTAATAATTGTTGAAGTCTGGTGATGGTTACATGGGAGTTGATTTTGTTCATTTTATTCATTTTGAGTGTTAAAATTTTTTCCACAATAAAAGGTTTCTTTTTAAAAAAATTTATTTTGGAGAAAAAAAGAGCAAGTCTTGTCTGAAAGATGCTGGTCGGTTTGCATGGAAGTAACATCTTCAGTGATTGTGGGAGGCGGCCTGCGCAGTGTGGAGCGGGGAGATTTGAAAGGCCTATGGAATTAAGTTTTTGTTTTCCTCACCTATACATATGCCCTATGTGGAAAATTTCTCTGAATTGTGATTAGGAAATCAAATAAGGCAACCTTGAGAATTCCTTAATATGCTTAGTACGCTAGTAAAGTTCTGTGCTGCTTCTGCTAAGTCGCTTTAGTCATGTCCAACTCTGTGCGACCCCAGAGACAGCAGCCCACTAGGCTCCCCCGTCCCTGGGATTCTCCAGGCAAGAACACTGGAGTGGGTCGCCATTTCCTTCTCCAATGCCTGAAAGTGAAAAGTGAAAGTGAAGTCGCTCAGTCGTGTCCGACTCCCAGCGACCCCATGGACTGCAGCCTACCAGGCTCCTCCGTCCATGGGATTTTCCAGGCAAGAGTACTGGAGTGGGTTGCCATTGCCTTCTCCAAAAGTTCTGTGCAGTTAGCTTTTAAACATTGTCCACTTTGATTGCTGAGTGCCTTCTATGTGTGGATATGAATTGTACTAGGACCTCTTACTCTATTGGGAATAATCTGAATAGGCATGTAGAAAAGTATTGCAGAGCATTGGGGCTTAGAGATTATCTAGGTGTATGTACACATGTTAGTGGAGGGCTTCCCAGGTGGCACACTGGTAAAGAAACTCGCCTGCCAATGCAGGAGGTGCATCAGGGGAGGTGGAGAGCACTGTGATTTGAGAAGGGATGTAAAATTTGAGTTGCACTTGACTTGCTGAAGGAAAGCCCAAGGATACAGGGATTGTTCATGGTTCTTCTAGACGCAGGTGGAAAGTGTGGTGTCGAGTTCTTACTCAGGTGCCCTGTGGCACAAATGTTGCCGTCATCTTTTTCATTTCTTTTCAGGCAAATGAAGATGTGACTCAGATTGTGGAGATTCTCCATTCTGGACCTAGTAAATGGAACTGGCTCACCCGGCGTCTAGTGGAGTTTACCTCTTCAGGGAGTGTCCTCCTGTTTGTTACTAAGAAAGCCAATGCTGAAGAGCTGGCCAATAACCTTAAGCAGGAGGGTCATAATCTTGGCCTGCTCCATGGTGACATGGATCAGAGTGAAAGAAACAAGGTTATTTCAGACTTTAAGAAAAAGGACATCCCCGTCCTAGTGGCCACAGACGTTGCAGGTAGGGTATGCGTTTCCCCAGTAACCCTCGGGTCCTGTGTTGTATGGGTTGCTCTGTCTGGCTACGTAGACCTGTAACGTCTGAAGAGGCCAGTTGAAGGCACTCTGCTGGCCCGGCTGTCCACACCCCATGAGGCAGCGGCTCAGAGCACGGTGATCACAGTCTGGAACTCTGAGTACCACTTCCCACTTAGTATTCCTCTCTGAAAAAAAAGAATCCCTGCAATTGGAAGACACTTGAGGATGAAACTGTTAACACAGTTACATCGTAGGCTGTGTCCCTAAATGTAGTAGATATCTTAGTTTATGTAGTTTGACATATTTCACTCGAGATCAGAAAAAAATTTTGAAGTGTGATTTTTGAGTTTGTTCTGATGAGTTTTAATAGCTACACTTAAAAACTTGGTATTTTCTTCCAGAAAGGTGATCACTTCTCAGCCTCAAGACACATTTGATGTTGGTTGTAAATTTTTTTTTTCCCCCAACGTATTTCTGGTCAAGAGAGAGGCCACGGCAGGTTACTGGTAGTAGAAGATAGGTGTCCCTACACACTTAGTGTACCTAGCATTGTAGAATCTATAATAGTAGCGTTCCTTCTAGAAGGGTGGCTCACGTACCTATATCTCAGCACATCAAACCGTGTGCTTTGCTTAGATAAGAGGAATGTGGCTTCTTAGGAAGTAAGCATTTTGGGTGACTTTGGTGTTTTGACTTCTGATAAAGAATAAAAGAATTTGGTATTTTATTTCAGCCCGTGGTCTGGACATCCCTTCAATTAAGACTGTCATTAACTATGATGTGGCACGAGATATTGACACCCATACTCATAGGATTGGCCGCACAGGACGAGCGGGTGAGAAGGGCGTGGCCTATACCTTGCTGACACCCAAGGACAGCAATTTTGCTGGTGACCTTGTTCGGAACTTGGAAGGAGCCAATCAGCATGTTTCCAAGGAGCTCCTAGATCTGGCCATGCAGGTGAGTGGCTGGACACACTTCAGTGAAAAAACTTCAGTATGCCAGAGGCAGGTAACCTAGAAACATGACAATAAAGTTGGGCAGGTAGCACTTACAAAGCATAGATTGGTATTGTAGGACATTAAAACTCATCTGATTTGCCTTCTCATTCTCTCAGCAACATACACATTGAAAAGCTATCCTTTCTTGTGCTAAAATCTGTCCCTCAAATGTCTTCCTTCTTGCCGCATATCACACTTGTAAGCAATTTTACTGTCAAAGTTACTATTCCCCTCACTGCCCTTTACCCCAGTTTTTTCTGATGGGGGCTAAAAATGTATGATGTCTTTTTTAAAAAAGCATTTCACTACTTCTCAGACCTTTGACTACGCTGGTTGTTTAATCAAAACTGAGTGAGGCATTCTACTGAATTAAATCTTGAGTCATCTTGATACACACAGTTCCCAAATTGCCAATGTATTTGGGATACATGTTCTGATAGTAGAGACTTCTGTGTTTTTCAGATTCATAGGTCAGCCTGCAGGGCTGTTCACCTGTAATGCAGTTGTACTGTGGTATTACTGCCCATGCTTCCCACCCTGGGAGTAAAGGACCGGCATTTCAGGGGAGAGTAGAGTGATGGTTCCTTCCCTGTCCTGGAGAGCCAGTCCTAAACTATATTTTGTCTTTGGTGTTTTCCTACATCTCATTGTGTTTCAGACTTCCTGTGTTGTCAGACTGATCAGCTTCTCTGATCATCACCTTGCCACCTTTCCCTCTCCTGGGGAGCCAATCCTAACTAAGTTTCTGAACCAGATATATTTTGTTTTGGGCGTTTTTACTACATCTCATTGTGCTTCAGGCTTCCTGTGCTCTCAGATTGATCAGCTTCTCTGATCAGCACCTTGCCACCTTTCAAGTACTTTTGACTGTAACTTGTGATAGTCAGATAAAGCTCTAAGCTCCCCCAGAGATTTTACATATAGATTGTCTGAGAAATAGAAAATAAATTCATTTTCCACGAGGAAGTTAGAAATGGCCCAGAGGAACTGCTCTGCATTTGAAGTGTGTTGTAATCATTTCCCTTCCTGGAAGCTCTGAAGGAAGAAAGGAGCAGTGAAAGGAAGCCTTAGCTAAAGGCTCCTGGCAAATCTGACGGATTAAGCTACCAAAAAGAAGCTGACCTGTGGTTCCTGCGAACAGTTCCTCCTTTGCTGCAGATACATTGGCTAAAGATTCTCCCTCCCCTTTAGTTTCCTCTTTGACTTTGTTCTCTTTCTCTGGGTGCCTCTTCCTCCCGTGACTTAACCTTGAATTGTGTTTGCTGCAGAATGCCTGGTTTCGGAAATCCCGCTTCAAAGGAGGAAAGGGGAAAAAGCTGAACATTGGTGGCGGAGGCCTGGGCTACCGGGAGCGGCCTGGCCTTGGCTCTGAGAACTCGGTGAGTGCAGACTAGAGCAATGTCCTTCAGACTGGTCCTGCGCCTTTCATGACGTTAGGACTGTTCTTATTTACCTGAGTCTCAGTTCAAAACGCTGTCATCTGCTGAGTTAAGTCAGTACAGTGCTGGTTCTTAATGTGACTTTATATTAAAGAAGTAACTGTGTGTCCTTGACTGACTAGATGTGCTCAGGAAATCAGCGTAGATTAGCATTGGTTCTCAAAGCGTGGTCCCTGGACCTGGAGCAAATGCCGTCTCATGGCCCACCCTAGACCTGGTGAATCAGACTCTGGAGGTGGGGCCTAGCAGTCTTTCTACACGCCCTCCAGCATTGGCCTGAAGCCAGAGGGTCCCTCTATAATTCAGCTGTATCTTGTAACTAAACGCACAAACGATACTACACCCTGGGAAATTGGTTCAGATACGAGAGCTGGCTTTTCTCACCAACCAAATAACAAAAGCTCCCCCTGCCTGGCTCTCATAACTTTCTTGTCACTTTGATTCTTAAGCCAAGGAAGAAAGATGTCAGTCTACGTGTCTGGATCACTGTAGTTAACTTGGTGTCTTGGTGAAGTGGTCTGTCCCCTTGTCACAGTGATGCTGCTGCTATGGGTCATGCAGGTGATGGTGGTAATACCGAGCACGTAGTATGTGCCCGGCCAGTTCAAGCAGCCACACGTGTTAACTCAGGCTTCACAGTCACTCAGAGTAAACACACTGGCACACTGAGGCACCCAGGGTTACACTGTGGGAAGATTGAAGCTGAGGTTCAGACTCCTCGGGGTTTGGATGTAGAGCCTGAGCAGTTATGTATGTGCTGCACTGCCTTGTGGTCAGCTTTGGGCATAATCTGACCTCATTTCTTATTGTTAGGGTGGGTTCTCAGAAATAGATTTAATGGGTTGAAAAGCATAAAAAAATCCCACACCTATTTCAGCTCCCTCATGAGTTTCCAGCATATTGAGGCCCTTCTGTGGCAGTGGGCGTCCCTGCTTACTCTTCCTTACTCATGCGTGTGTTTATTTTTTAGGACCGAGGAAATAACAACAACGTAATGAGCAATTATGAGGCCTACAAGCCCTCCACGGGAGCCATGGGAGACCGGCTGACGGCTATGAAAGCGGCTTTCCAGGTGTGAAATCAAGCACTGGGGGCAGTGGTGAGGGGCCCTGATCTTCCCGAGATGGTAGCTGGCCTTGTAGACTAGATGCTGGATTTCCCGAGGGCCTTCCCCCATTTTCAGTTCTGAATATCGGCTTAACTGCAGCTTACCTAGAGCTGCAGGTGTAGAGGCTGGACAAACCCCTGTTGCTGGTCATCCCCTTCAGGCACGCTCAGGGCCCTCGACCTACAACAGTATCAGTGTTCCCTCCCTGCTCTAAGAAACATCAAGGTGCCAAGGCTCTTGTAATCTAGTTGAGAGTGATTGCCATTTTTCAGCTGAGACAAGTTTGGTTCTGTGTCTCTTATGCCCTGAATCGCCTCTCATTCTTCTGTACCTCCAGTTAGCTAGCTGGGCCATTAGGTTTCTTAAACTTACTGTCTCACCCACTGCTCTTGTCTCTCTTAGTCACAGTACAAGAGTCACTTTGTTGCTGCCAGTTTAAGCAACCAGAAGGCTGGAAGCTCTGCAGCTGGGGCGAGCGGATGGACTAGTGCAGGGAGCTTGAATTCAGTTCCAACTAATTCAGCCCAGCAGGGCCACAGCAGTCCTGACAGCCCCATTGCCAGCGCCACGAAGGGTATCCCAGGCTTTGGCAGTCCTGGGAACCTCAGCAGTGCCCCGGTGACCTACCCTTCTGCCGGAGCTCCAGGGGTCAACAACACAGCTTCAGGGAGTAACAGCCGAGAAGGGACTGGGGGTGGCAATGGGAAAAGAGAGCGATATACTGAGAACCGGGGTGGAAGTCGTCACAGCCATGGAGAGAGTGGCAATCGGCATGGCGATAGCCCACGGCATGGAGATGGGGGTCGCCATGGAGATGGGGGTCGCCACGGAGATGGATACCGCTACCCAGAGAGCAGCAGCCGTCACACCGATAGCCGCCGTCATGCTGATGGTCATCCTCATGGAGAGAACAGGCATGGAGGGGGCGGAGGCCGACACGGGGAGAGCCGGGGTGCCAATGACGGTCGGAATGGTGAAAGCAGGAAGGAAAGTTGTAATCGTGAAAGCAAGATGGACCCCAAGGTGGACAGCCCCAAGGTGGACAAGATGGACAGCAAGACAGATAAGACTCCTGATGGTTTTGCTGTCCCCGAGCCGCCCAAGCGCAAGAAAAGTCGGTGGGACAGTTAGAGGGTATGTGCTGAAGTGTGAAATCAGTTGTCTTTAATTTTATTTTTAGATTTGGTAACTAGGTGTCTCAGGGCTGGGTTGGGGCCCAAGGTATAAAGACCCTGGGCCCTTAGTGGACAGCTGGAGTTTGGAGACGTGACCCATTCACCTAGGGAACGTTTCAGGTATTTTCTTGGGAAGCTGCTTTCGTCTTAGAAGAAGCCAGAGTCGGCAGCTTCTTTTGGCTCTGGGTGAGTGTCACGAGGGTCAGTTGAGGATACCTTGGGAGAAGGGGCCTTACAGGGCACAAAACTCACTCTAGGTTTATATTGTATGTAGTGCATATTTTTTACTAAAGTGTCACCTTAAAAACATCAAGTTTTTCTGTGGCCAGGCAGTCCTCATTTGAGGCTGGATTGATGGTGTAGATCAGTCATTGGAGGTGTTGGGATGTGCACGGAAGCGCTTCCAATCCTCTGCAGGGGAGGTGGGGGGAGGGGAGGGGCCTGATGCTACATGAGAGTTGACGCTCAGGTTTCCCAGCCAGCTTAGTGTCCAGCCCTGAGGCAGGAAGCAGCAGCCTACCAGACCCAGAGTCCCTGCAGCTGAGGGGTAAAGATGATCCTGGAAACAGGACTGCTCTGGGCCTAAACTGTTGCTAAATTTAAAATGGAAAAAAAAAAAAAAAACCCAACAACAGCTTTTAAAGTGTCTTCTATTTCATTGTATTTTTTTTAACTTGCCACGATGGTAGAAAAATCTTTTGCTGAAATGATTTTGATGATTTTTGTTCTATCTTGTTTATAAAAGGAAAAGAAATATACATACTTCAAATTTTGTGACTTTGTGAAGGTTTCTTTAAGATGTGCATTCCTTTCTGCTTGCTCTAGTAAATGTTTTACTACTGGGACCTGTGGATTGCTTGTCATTTCTACTTCACCATGAGCTGGAACATAGAAATACGATTAGCACAGTGCACAGGGGTGCGAACACCCAAGTGTTGGATCTGTCACGTTCCCAGGAACTGAACTGTCAGACATCTATCCTGGTTTTATTCAGATGATAACCGGGGAAGACTCGAGAGAACCACTTGCCCAGGCACAGGCTGCAGTGGCTGCCACTGTGGTATGGGGCTTCCCTTATGATTTAACGGTGGTGAGACTTCTTGCCCAGTGCCCCACGTCCTTCACAGAAGGGTTGTGGGCTCTGATAGCGCCAACGGCATTTTTAGTGGGGCTTTGATGGGAGCCCTTTCTTCCAGTCAGTATGACGCCCCCCTCACTGCCCAGGACCACTAGAGTGCAGGTAGCTGGAACCTGTCTTTTCAAAGACTGAGGCAGGCAAGGGCAGGGCTGGCACCAAGGAGGCCGGAAGGGGCACTGAACCCCTCCTCGTCCTCACAGTCCCGCAGAGGCCCTAGCGGCCCCGCTCACTTCCGCTTGTGCTTTTTCTTCTGCTCCTTCCTCTGCTGTGCTCTTTGGTCCTTCTTCATCCTCGAATCCACCACCTTGAAGTGACCTCTGACCCCAGCTGGCCGGCACACTTTGCGGCCCACACCTTTTTTGGCTACCACATAGGTGACCTGGCGTTTCTCTTTTCCAAGCCCGGCCTTCCTGTAGAGACTGTAAGCGGAAGACACAGGTTAGAGGCTTCCTGCCGCTCCCTGATTCCGTGTACCTTTGTGGGTGACCCCCGGCCCCTCACCTTCGAAGCTGTGCCACTTTCTCCCGTTCTGAGATGTCCACCGTGTTAACCACAGCTTCTGCCTTCTTCTTAGTCTGCTCCAGCTTCTTGAGCATCTGTCGGGGGACCTCACAGTCAGGCCAGCCTCTTCTCCTACCCCTGCCCAGCCCAGCCCACCCAGCATCTCAGCCCCAAGCTCACCCTCCGTTTCTTTCTGGCCTTGGCCTCAGCCACTTTCTTGATGGGCCGTGCATTGATTTCCCGCCAGCGTTTGCGGTAGTGTTCCACTTCCTTCTTATTGACAGGCAACTGTCGTATCCTGTGCTGCTTTTCCTCCTGCACAAACCAGTCTGGAAGCTCCCCCTCGTCCTCATTGAACGTGTACCTAGGTGGAGAGAACACCAGATCAGGATTTCACAGAAACCAGCCCTGCCACACCCTGCCCAGGTCGATTCTCATGACTTCTGGCCCCTCACCGGCTGAAGGAGTCGTCTATGAGGTCCCTCTTGGCTTTTTTGGAAGAAGCAATAAGTGCACCTAGAGCAAGGCCTTCAGGGTCCAGGATCCGATGCTTCACTAGGGAGGGAAGCAGAGGTCACAGCTCCGCCCCAATACCCACACCTCCGGCGGCCTTCCCTCCCACTCAGTGCCGCGCTCTCACCGGGGTCCTCGATAGGCACCACCTCAAACCCATCGTCGTCCTCTGACTTAGGCCCACGGCCGCGCTTCTTCCCGCGCTGTGATTTCCAGCTGTGCAAGAGGGGAAGGACGTGCACCCATGTCCCACCGTACCCCACGCCACCCAGACCCAACCCTAGTTCTTAATTAAAACTGCCTGGGGAACTTCCAGAAACCTTGCCCTCAGGCTGCACTGCAGATCACTTAAACCAGAACCATCTGTATTTAGCTCTCCAGCTCCAGCTCCCAGACGATGGGCCAGAACCACTGCTGCTCCTTGAGCCCTCCCGTCAGCCGCCACCACTCACCTCTCCTCGTCCTCGCTGCTGCTGTCGCTGTCGGAGCTGCCATCGCGCTCCTCCTCTCCAGGCCCAGGGGCGACCTCTGATCCCTTAGGAGCCCCCACCTCCTTAGGGGCCTCACCCTGGCATGGGGGAGGCTTGCTTTTGGTCTCCTCATTGGAAGGCGGTGGCGGCGGCTGCTGCCCCTTGCGACGGCTCTCAAACAACAGCTGGGCCTGACTGATCTCCAGGGCCTCGTCGGCGTCGTCCTCAATCCCACTGAAGCCGTCCTGCGATGGGGGAATCGTCAGGCACCCCCTCTCTCTCGGGGAATGCCAGCCCTGGTCTGTCTCGGCCCCTAGCCTCTGCTTACCTTGGAGAACCACAGGCTGGCCTGTTCTTCCTGCAGCACCGCCTTTTCCTCCAATGGTACCAACAGTGGATTCTCTTCTTCCTCCTCTTTATCATCTTCCGCTTCAGCAAATCGTACACTGTAGTCCCAAGGTCAGTGGGTGCGTCAATGCCCTGGAGGGCTTGCTGCCCCCCACTCCCACTGGGGACTTGAGCTGAGGGTGCCCTATAGACACCTCTGCAGACACACACACACACACACACACACACACACACACACACTCACTCACTCACTCACTCACTCACTCACTCACTCACTCACTCACACTCACACTCACTCACTCCTTACCACTTTCGGTCCTTTAGACTCTGAGGTTCTTTGACTCCTGCCAGCTCCTCTGGATCCAGGTCACTACCCAGAGATGCGTCGTCGTCATCCTCACCATCTGATACATAGATGTCATCTCGTGGCAGGTCGGACAAAAACGCGTCTGCAGCACTCATGTCCCCCTGTGTTACCTCCTCTAACAACTGAGGAGCGACAGAAACAGAGGTCAAGGGCACGACAAGGAACACACTGCTGTAGCCCTCCCGGTTCACCATCTTAGTCTCAGCAACGTTAGAAAACACACTGTGGCAAGTACATTACCTCCTTTTATAGACAGGGAGGTGACGGGGTTAACTGTTTAAAACACCCCATCCTAGGCCACGCCACTCAGCATTCTCTTCTTCAATTACTGGAAGGAACAGGTTTATGGAAAAGCACCCCATGGCCTAACTGGTGCCAAACTTTAAAATGTTTTAAAATCACTGGTTTTCGAATTACTCAGAAGGCACCTTATCACTGGAGAACGTCTACAACTGTTGTTTCCGTTGAATAAAGGAGCCCAGCAACATACATCTAACAGGAAGAACTGTTTCACTTATAAACCACTTGTCAACTCCAAAATCTGTTCTCATGGCAAAGACAGCTACTATTTCCTGACTTACACACCAGCAATCACATCTAACCATCTTTGTTTATTCCTTCCTAGCACCCTAGTAGGTGGTTTCTGTTAATATCTTTTACAGATGAGGAGAGAGGCAAAGCATGCGAAAGGCATGGTCCGCTCCAGGACCAGCATGCTCTCTGGCTCCAGTATGATGTGACCCAGCTGTTACCTTTCCACACAAGACCCACAGAAGCTCATTTTATTTGTGATGCTGCTTTTACCAGAAAAAGCAGACTCTCTAGCATTCAGCAGAAAGCACCGTCCAACAGCCCAGTGCAGCCAGGCGCTGACTTGGTCCCAGTGAACTGAGCAACACTGTGCCCGCCTCCCCGAGGCAGACCCCCGAGCATACGCGCTGGAAACCCAGGAACCCTGGCTGCATCACTTATCACCTAATCTGGCAACGAGAGCCTTGTGGTTCTGATACTCTAGTTCTACAAGGACAAATAAATCTACATCACACTCACAAAGCTTCCTCAGTTCAGTTCAGTCGCTCAGTCGTGTCCAACTCTTTGCGACCCCATGAATTGCAGCACGCCAGGCCTCCCTGTCCATCACCAACTCCTGGAGTTCACTCAGACTCATGTCCATTGAGTCAGTGATGCCATCCAGCCATCTCATCCTCTGTCGTCCCCTTCTCCTCCTGCCCCCAATCCCTCCCAGCATCAGTCTTTTCCAATGAGTCAACTCTTCGCATGAGGTGGCCAAAGTACTGGAGTTTCAGCTTTAGCATCACAAAGCTTCCTACTCTACCATTATTTTAGATGTACGTCTCCTCCTGGTCTTTGAAATACAAGGCTCTTGTTTTTTCCCAGCCTCCCCTCACCAAGTCATTTATGGGCGAAGACAGCAGCCACGAGCCATTCAGCGTACCAAACCAAAGGCCTCCAGGGCGCCCACCTCTAAACACCCACACAGGTCCTGCCATCTCCTGCGGGGGCCCCACTCCACCTCACCTGGTGACCCCGGATGGTACGCAGGGAGAACATGCCAGTCTCCCCCTCATCTGCGATAGAAACCCCGGGAAGATCCATCTTCAGCTCCACGCGCTCCCGCTGCTTCCTCTGCTCACGCAGCAGCTTCTTCTTCTTCCTGAGGGGCAGGGTTGAAGAGTTCCAGCTGCCCAGTTCTGGAGACTCCCCAGCCAGGCCTTCACACTCTTCCGGATCTTTACCCACCAAGGGACTCGGCCGTGGTGGTCCCCCAGCTCCCCTCACCTCTTTAATTCTGCCACCTCCTGGGCCTTCATCTCCGCCAGAGTCCGGTTCAGCTGTTCCTCCTCCTCCTCCTCCTGAGATGGCTGCGGCCCAGTCCCGGCTGCGGCCTCCTCCTCCTCTCCTTCCTCTTCCTCCCCGGAGCTGAGGCTGACACAAGTGTCCCAGGAGCTGATTATCTCCACAGACGCCTCCCGCCAACACCTGCTCAGCACCTGCCCTGGCTTAGCTCCCTCCTCACCTGATGTCCAGTGCCTTTGCTTGCTCCTTCAGCTTCTTGGCCACGTATCGCCGAAGCTTCGTTCTCCAGTTCAGTAGGGACCTGCCCCAGAAATACCATTCCTGACCCTACTGTCGCCGTCCCAACCTCCTCCTGGTTTAGGTCCATACCCCAAACCTCACGTGTGAGCCACATAAGTCCGAGGACTCAGGCCCCGACCCCACATCTCCAGCACAGCAGCATCCTGTTCCCCAAGATCCAGCATCATGTCCCTCCCAGGCCTCCCCGCTGCCCTCGGGGCTCCCAGAACTTCTGCCCACCCCCAGCGTGAACCTGAGCTCCTTGCGCCCCAGCACTTTGATGTCCTGACAGCACACCCGAATGTCCTCGGTGGTGGCTGGATGCTGTGCCAGCTCTTCGTCGTCTAGTGAGATCTGTTTTGGGGGGAGAAGAATAGGGAGATGCTCAGGCCCTGTTTCCAGGGCTCCCCCACAGCCCTCAAGTCTGGGGACTCACTTCACTGGCTTTGGAGAGGAAGTCAACAGGGTTGGCAGCTCGGAGGAAATCAGTGACGGAGGTTCGATGATAGAGAGTAAGGTCACCCTCAGCGTAGCCTTCAGCCTTAAGAAGGGAAATAACGAAGGTTGAGCAGTCAGTCCCTTCTGGGCTGTCTGTAGGACCCACCAGGCCCAGCCTCCCCCATGTTCCATGACCTGAGAGTGGGCCCACTCCCTTAACACACCTTTGGCTTCTTCTTAGTCACCAATTCTGTAACAGTCTTGGCCTGAACTTCAACTTCCTTGAATGCAAACTTGGGGTCAAAGAATTTACTGTCAACCTTGTCAGGAGCCAGGAAACCTAAGATAATAGGATTCACAAGCAAGTGTACTTTGGTAGGTAGGAGACTGAATCAAGAGAACAAATGAAGTTACACCCACCTTGGCAGACTACAAAGATCTCTGCAGATTCATGACGAGAGGCTTGGGGCTTGGTGGCCTGGACACGGCGGAAGAGCTGCTGGAAGATCCACAGTAAGGGCTGATAGTCCCGGGAACGGAAAACCTTTGTGATGAAGCAGCCACCACGGCCCAGAAAGTCACAAGCCAAACGCAGAGCCATCAGCGTCAAATGGGCTATGGGACAGAGATGGTAAGCTGAGGACCTCCGCAGCCTGAGAGGGCATGCCCGCCTCCACCCTCATCTCCACGTCCTCTGACCCCGGCACCTTGTGAGTAAGCATCATGGGCCCAGCTAGCCCCGACGTTGGGGGCCCCATCATTGAGCACAACATCAACCTTCCAGGTTTTCAGCTCCTTCCTCAGGGCCTACAGAGAAGGAAGAGATTACTGTAACTGAAATACAGACATGGCTGTGAACAGAATCACTGGGTTCAGCCATCTGTCCACCCAATCATTTGTTGAGTGCCCGCCACAGGCCAATTCCTGTGCCGTGGACAGGGGATACAACGATAAGCAAACCTATCTGTCCTCGTGGAGCTTAGTCTATAGAAAACCTGCTGGAAAGGATTTCATGGAAATCTCTGCACTTCCTCTAACTCCAAAGACCTCTTTCGTGAATAAACAAAGGCTGGATGGACAGTGTCTTTGGGCCTTGTCAGAGAGAGAATCTGTGGACACTGCTTAGGGCATGGTAAACAGGAAAAACGTGCCTTCAGGGGATCAGGGTGGGAAGAGGGATGGATGCAGATGTCTACTTATCAAAAGAATGGGACAAAGAAGGTTCCTATTACCTGCCTACAGCGTTCTGTTGTGATGTCCTCCTGGAGGGTCACCACATTGGGAAGAGGCTTGATTGGGACCAGATCCACTCCTGGAAGAAAAGAGGGCAGAGGATTCCAAAAGGCTGCCTCAAGCAGGGAGGAAGGAAATGCAGAACCATAGTGTGTCACTCTCCCACCCCCTGGCACACCTAAGAGAGCCACCGGTCACTCACCCACAATAAGGCTGGATACGGGCATAAACTTGGCAGCCACTTGCAGCCTATAAAAGAGAAGTAAAGATTAAAATACCCTCGACCACCTCTCCCTCTCCCTTGACAATCTGATCTCCCACCCCTAGTGTTGGGAGTCTCTAGGACCTGGGACCTTTTGCTGCAGTGTTTGCAGTTGAACAAACAACTCCTCAAGTAATAAAATACAAACCACAAGTGACTAAAAATAACTGTATGCATGCCCAGCTGGGGTAAATTTTGGACAAGATACAAAAGACAAAAAACAAACAAATCCACTGCCACTTATGAAGAGCTAGAGCAAAAGCAGGGTCCTGCACTTGCCCCTGACACTCACCATCACCAAAGGGGTGAGCAAACCACCTAAGCCACTCCTAAGGCTGGGCTCCTAGATACACAGCAACCCTCACCCCATATAAAGAATCAGCTCATACCCCTCCGGGAGCTAGCAACCAACGGAACGTGTTACTCGTTCTCATGCCCTCCTGCTGCAGCAGGGGCCCCAATAAAGCTTTGCCTGAATTTCCTGTCTGGCCCCTAATCAATTTCTACTGATTGGGGAACGCAAAGAACCCTGGTCTGGGAAAGATTGAAGGCAGAAGGGGACGACAGAAGATGAGATAGTTGGATGGCATCACCAACTCGATGGACATGAGTCTGAGCAAGCTCCAGGAGTTGGTGATGGACAGGGAGGCCAGGGAGGCCAGGTGTGCAGAAGTCCATGGGGTCGCAAAGAGTCGGACACGACTGAGCAACTGAATGGAACTGAAGAACGCTGGTCAGTACCAGTCAAACGTATGTACACGTTCTAAATCCCTCCTGAAGCTTACAGTTCTGGGGTGTACAGAAATTTGAGGCTGGTATTATTGTATCCCTCCCGCCCCTCAACGCAATTCTCAGTCATCCAAGGCTGGAACCCAGAAAGTTTCCATAAGGAGCGTCAGGTGCCAAGGTGTTACCCACCATCCACCCGGTGCAGCGCACAGGTCCAGCAATGCTCGGGCTTTTTGCAGAAATTGAAAGCGGCGATTCAGCTGGATCAGCTTGAAAGCAGAGCGGGACCGGTAACCTGGAGGCGGCGACAAAATACTGTAACAAGGTCCGCGAAGCGCTTTCCCAACGGGATTTCTGCGGCCTCCCGACCCACTACCCCTTCTGCGGAAAAGAAACTCAATATTCGGAAAGCGGGGCGAACCGACCAAGGTCGGTGGCTCGCCCGCTCTGACAGCACGAACCCTGACTCACCGGTCTCCTTCGCCAAGTGATAGAACTTGTCCCGCCGGCTCTTTCCGACTTTGCTCTTTTTGCCCATGGTGTAACGTGGAGGCACCACTCAATCGGGAGAGAAAGCAGAATTTGGAACGTCTCTTCCCGGAGCACTAGATTCCGCTTTCCGTTTTCCACTCGCCGTCGCGGAGACACTCAGAGTCCCACTCGACACCACTCACCGGCAACCAGCACCGTTTTCTCCACCCTGGAGAGACACATGTGGGCAGCATACGTACTTCCGCTTCCGCTTGCGTCCCTCGCGTCCCGGCTCCAAGTTTTCCGCCATTTAGAGCGTGGCCACAAATCTTATTCTCTGTAATCCTTCCCCAGGTTTTACATGTTGGAAGCTGGCACCACGAGAAATGGCGCCAAAACCGAATTTCTAGAGAGTAACTAGGAGTTCTGTGCCTTTTACACCAAAGATCCTGATCTCGCGTACCCCCGTCTCTCCCCTCATGGCCCTTGTTATTTGTTACCTTCCGTCCTCACACCCCGCCCATTGACCCGGAACTGTTCTCTTCCCGAGTCTTTGGTACCCCCACCCCAGCAAGCGCCGGCTTTGCGCCTGCGCGCCAAAGCGGCTCTGATGCCGGCGGTCTCCGCGGAAGAGGGAAGATGGCGCTTGACGGACCAGAGCAGGTATGGCGGCGGCGGCCGGGCGGGGACTGGGGCTGGATGCGAAGCAGGTGCGATCCGAGGTGGGCAGCCAGCCGGGGCCAGCGGGTCGGGGGAGCCCGGGGTGGGTGGGCCAATCTAGACTGGGCCCTGTCTGGGACCGGATCTGCTGTGTCAGCGCCGCCCGCGGCGGGTCACGGCGGGGCCGGGAGTGGAAGACCGGGTGGAAGCCGATTGAGTGAGGAGGAGTGGTGAGAGCAGTGGGAGCGTGAACCCACTCTTGCGGGAGTCGGGGGCCCCGTGCTTCCTGCTGGCTGCGCCTGTACAAATAACATCTCGGGATTGTGTAGCGTTCCGGGTGCGCTGTTTCTTGATCCTTCTGAAAGTCTTAAGAGGTAGGCGGCATTCTCATTCTGTTTTAGTTTAGTCTTAAGGAAATGGTTGTGAAGAGATGGAGTGAGGGACGAGAACACAAACCTTAAATCTCCGAAATCAACGTGGAAGTAGCTTTATCCCCTGGATGTTTAGCCTTTTGGTTAATAATTACACTTTGTCCTCAGATGGAGCTGGAAGAGGGGAAAGCAGGCAGTGGACTCCGCCAATATTATCTGTCCAAGATTGAAGAACTCCAGGTGAGAACGGACTTCAAAGGTCCAGAGGGAGCTAGACGGGGGATGAGCGGATCTCTACAAATCCATGTAATTCCACTGCGGCGCAGTGGAAAAAGTAGTATTGATAACAAGTTAATAGTATAAAATATATGAAATTAACTGTCTCGTGTTCCCCTCAAATCCCACATTTTTGAAGATAATTAATGTTCACAGTTTCTTACACATCTTCAAGAGTCAAATTTTAACATAAAAGTACCCCCTAGCCAAAAGTCGTTCCTTTTAAAACCCTAATGAAACAGTTTCTTGTGAAGAGAAGACATAGGGTCAGGAAATGACATTTATCAGAGAAGGGTTGGGGCAGAGTGAGAGAAGAAAGAATTGAGGAGTCTGGAAAATGCTGATTCCATGGAACTGAATGAAATGAAACTGAACAGCCCAGTGCTCTAGCCTAGAGAAGCAGCAAGGACCACAGAAATAAGGAAAATAACGTAAATTGGATGGAGGCGTGCCGCAAGGGAAAATTCTTCAGGTACATTTCTTCAGGAAATAAATTCTTCAGGAACTTCAGGTACATTTGTGAGTATCATATTTGGTTTGTCATTTTTGAAATGCTTTACCTGTGTAACAAAGGTCCATATAGTCAAAGCTGTAGTTTTTCCAGTAGTTATGTATGGATTTGAGAGTTGAACCATAAAGAAAGCTGAGCACTGAAGAATTCATGCTGTTGAATTGTGGTGCTGGGGAAAACTTGAGAGTCCCTTGGACTGCATGGAGATCAAACCAGTCAATCCTAAAGGAAATCAACCCTGAATATTCATTGGAAGGACTGATGCTGAAGCTCTAATACTTTGGTGACCCAACATGAAGAGTCAACTCATCAGAAAAGACCCTGATGTTGGGAAAAACTGAGGGCAAGAGGAGAAGGAGGCGACAGAGGATGAGATGGTTGGATAGCATCACTGACTCAGTAGACATGAATTTGAGGAAACTCCAGGAGATAGTGAAGGACAGGAAAGTCTGGTGTGCTACAGTCGATGGGGTCACAAAGAGTCAGACACGAGTTAGCGACTGAACAACAATGTGTGCTTTCCTTTGTTCCTTATGTTAATCCTGGAAAGAGCCAGGATGGGGGTGCTATACCCACTTGCAGTTTGGTAACAGATCTAGACCTTTCTCATGGTTTTCTTTGGCTTTAACTCAGCTGGTGATTGCCAGCAGTGGGGCTGGAACTTAGCATTCTGACTCAGAAATCTTCCCTCGATACCCAAGTTCCCACTCTGAGAAACTATGTTAATCAGCTGTTACTTGTCTCCGTTACGGTGTGTTATTCCTAGACCAGTATTAGACAAGCAGCTCCCCCCACCCCGCCCCCATGGTTGTCCTGCGCTCCAGAGGTGCTCTTGGAGGACAGGGTCAAGGCTGAAGTCATATTGGAGAATCTGAATGGGGAATGCAGGTGCCCTGTGCTTTCCTCACTCAGCTCATATCAGCCTATGAGGGTCTTAGCCAAGATTTTAACCTCCTCCTGTTTTCCACCCTTTGCTTCTTGTTCTCCAATAGCTGATTGTGAATGATAAGAGCCAAAATCTCCGGAGGCTACAGGCACAGAGGAATGAGCTTAATGCAAAAGGTGAGGAGGGAAAGATGGGAGGGCTGCATGGAGGCAACTGGTGTGAGGTCTGAGTGTTCAGTCTCCTTGAAGCGAGTCTTCACCTAAGTGCCCACTGCTTCATCTCTCTCTTGAGTTTCATTGTAATCTCTTTAAACACGTGAATTCTAGACTTTCTTTTTTGAGTCCTTCCCTTCAAAACTTCTGATTAATCATGGTGTCTGCTTCCCATCTAGTTCGCCTGCTGCGGGAGGAGCTACAGCTGCTGCAGGAACAGGGCTCCTACGTGGGGGAAGTAGTCCGGGCCATGGATAAGAAAAAAGTGCTAGTCAAGGTAAAGGCAGCAGGACCCGGCACCAGCCACCTGCCTCTGCATTCCCGTACCTTTATGCGCCGTGAGGACATTGTTCTCACCTTGGTGTAAGACTCATGGGTCTTCTGGGTGAGGTTAGTGATTTGGTAACTGTCAGGGACGGTCATACGCCCTTGTTTCTGTAGGTACATCCGGAGGGCAAGTTTGTCGTCGACGTGGACAAGAACATCGACATCAATGATGTGAGTGCAGCCCGGGAGGTGGGAGGTGGGGGTCAGCTCTCACCACACCACTTCCTGAACCTCTGTCCCTTGCCCAGGTGACACCCAATTGCCGGGTGGCCCTCAGAAATGATAGCTACACTCTGCACAAGATCCTGCCTAACAAGGTGGACCCGCTGGTGTCCCTGATGATGGTGGAGAAGGTGCCAGACTCAACTTACGAGATGATTGGTGGACTGGACAAACAGATCAAGGAGATCAAAGAAGTGATTGAGCTGCCTGTGAAGCATCCTGAGCTGTTTGAAGCACTGGGCATCGCGCAGCCCAAGGTGAGCAGAGCTTCTGTGCGAGGGCCATGCTGCTACTGTACAGCTACCCCACCCCGGGTAGACTGGAGCTTGCTTCCACTGGTCCTGCTCAGCCAGGGGCTGGGGGAAGAGACGCTACCAGGCCATCGAATGGTTTGGGTTTACGCTCCAGAAAGGACTTTGACGTTCACTTCTTTATCTCTAGTGTCTAACATGGAATCTGGTACAGTGCAAACACTCAGTAAATGTTCCTTGAATGAAACATGGGGGCCAGCTTCCTTCCCTGAGCCCCACCCTTGCTCTCTAGGGGGTACTGCTATACGGACCTCCGGGCACGGGGAAGACACTGCTGGCCCGGGCCGTGGCACATCATACAGACTGCACCTTCATTCGTGTGTCTGGCTCTGAATTGGTACAGAAATTCATCGGGGAAGGTAACTGTGGTCATAAACATGAAACTAAGGTGGGGAGGGGGCGGAACTCGTTAGCTCGTTGACACCCGGCTTGGTCTCCGCACAGGGGCGCGGATGGTGAGGGAGCTGTTTGTCATGGCCCGAGAACACGCTCCATCTATCATCTTCATGGATGAAATTGACTCCATTGGCTCCTCGAGGCTGGAGGGGGGCTCTGGAGGGGACAGTGAAGTCCAGCGCACTATGCTGGAGCTGCTCAACCAGCTGGATGGCTTTGAGGCCACCAAGAATATCAAGGTACGGTGGGGTCGGCTGGGGGAAGGACCAAGGGAAGGCCCTGGGTGAGGTGCAGCCTGCCTTCGGAAGGGCTTAGCTGACGCCACCTGCTTTGTCCACTCAGGTTATCATGGCAACCAATAGGATTGACATCCTAGACTCGGCGCTGCTCCGCCCAGGGCGCATAGACAGAAAAATTGAATTCCCACCCCCCAACGAGGAGGTTTGTAATAAGCAGCATTGGCAGCGGCCCCAGCTGTGGTGGTAGGCCCTGGGCTCAGGCTTTTCCCCTCCCATCGCTAGGCCCGGCTGGACATTTTGAAGATCCATTCTCGGAAAATGAACCTGACCCGGGGGATCAACCTGAGAAAAATTGCTGAGCTCATGCCAGGAGCGTCAGGGGCTGAAGTGAAGGTAACAGGAGTGCCCAAGGGAAAGGGGGCAGAGGCAGGAAGCACTGGGTTCAGGGCACAACGGCAGCGCCGCCTTCTTCCCTGCTCAGGGCGTGTGCACCGAGGCTGGCATGTACGCGCTGCGGGAGCGCCGCGTCCACGTCACGCAGGAGGACTTTGAGATGGCAGTGGCTAAGGTACGGGGCCACACCTTTCTGCCTTTGCTGGTGGTGGCTCTGGAGCAGTGGGGTCGGGTACTTGTTCACTGGCTCTCTAACTCAAATGCTCTCTCTCTCCAGGTCATGCAAAAGGACAGTGAGAAAAACATGTCCATCAAGAAACTATGGAAGTGAGGTGGATGTCCTTCGTGTGGATCCCTCAAATAAAGCTCTGCCAGTCAAGACCTTGAGGACTTGAGTCTGTTAATCAGCGGCCGCACTGTTCAATCACCAAGTCTGGGTACCACCAATAAACAAAGATTTATTTGGAAATTTCCAAACCTGCCAGATGTGGCGTTTGCCAAGCCCTCGGCCCACCCTCCTTACCAGGCTCCAAAGAGCAGCAACAGTCCTCCCCGTCTCCCACTGCCCTCCACCGAGCACACTCACACCCATGCCTCGGGCCACGCCAGAGAAATTAGGGTGCCCTCTCCCTAGGAGGCGTTACCCTCTGGGCCCAAGAACCGGGGTGGCAGCCCTCTGGCATCGCAGGAGATGATGGCGGCCAGAGCCGCTTGCATAGATTGAGAAAAGAAAATAAGGAGGGACCCCCAAGTAGGGCTCCCTGAAAACCCCTAACACATCCCCATAAAAAAGTGGCTCCCGCATAGAAAATCCTGCTCCACAAATAGTGCAAATAACCCGAAAGAAAGGAAATTACCAGCAGCAAGGCTGGGCTGGTGGAATGGCAAAGAACTTTGGTTTGGAAAGGCTGGGAAGAAAGGGAGCCGTGCCCCTCTTCCTCTCCCCGCTCCCTGGAGCCAGCATGGACACTCGCCCCAAGGGGGTCTGTAAACAAGCAAAGCCAGGGGCCTTTGGTTCCAAAAGGTCTTGGTTACAATGTCAAAGCAGAGCCTCCAGGTCCTTCTCGGGCCTGCCTGCAGGGGGCATAGGAGGCTTCTCGTGAACCCAGTTAAAGCCAATGTGTAAGTAAAAGGCTTTGGAGGACCAAGCAACAAGGAATCCTATCACTACACTTAAGAAACTAAAGCCGGGGAGCCGAGGATGACTGGACGTGCCCCTCACCCCCTCGTTATCCTACGTGTCTGCGCCCCAGAGGGTGGTCCCCTTCCAGGCTGAGGGTGTGGCTCCAGTCTGGGAAGAAAAGAAGGGGTCCCTGAGCAGTTAGGTCAGGCGGATTCCCAGCACCTGTTCCAGTTCCTGCCTTCGTTGCTGCACCTGGAGGAGGGACAGACCAGCGGCTCAGGCCCGGCTGCCCACCCTGCCCTCCGGTGTGCCCTCCAGGCCAGCCAGGGCAGAGCCGCCTCACCTTGGCAAAGATGTGCCTCCCCACTGCTTCCTGGGCCCAGGGCTGGTGGTAGAAAGCTGCTCGTCTCTCCTCCTCCGGGTTCCCAATCACATCAGTGATGATCTGTAGAGCGCCAGGAGGAGAGCTGAACACGATTCCCACCCCTGAGCCAGAAGAAGGGTGCTGGGGACAGAACCCCCAGAGCTTAACGTGGGATCACCCTCAGGAAAAAGGGGCACACCTTGAGGTCCCGGCGCTGGGAACGGAGCCACTCCTGGATGAAGTCCTGGGGGTCAGTGCTAAAACTGAGCATGAAATCCCTCTGGGTCTTCAGCTGGTTGATGGACTCAATAGTCTCGTGGATCTGGGCAAAGGGGTACATGTCAGACTGGCTCCCACCCCGACAAGATCCGCTTCCAGCCCCAACCCCAAAGGACTCAGGTCTCATCCCAAGGTGCTATATAAATGGAAATGCCCGACACCTGCCCACGCTCACTGGGGCCCAGAGGAGGTTGGGGCCCACCTTGACATCAAGGGAGGCGATCTCCTGCTGATTGGTGGTAGAGGCCAGAAAATTGCTCATCTGGGCCTTGAGCGGGTCATCCACCTCCACATCAATGTCGTAACAGGCTGTCTTCTTCTGGTCGTTAGGGTCCACGCTACACGGCACACGGGAGAGGGAGCTAACTTCCCTCCCACCCGCCCGGGGCCAAACCACACACACCCAGGGAGCAAGAAACCAAACGTGCTGCTTTGCTTTGGCTTTAATTCAAGCCAAAGGTAAACTGCCCTGCGAGCAGCCTTCCTCCCCTTCCCGTTTACCTGATGACGTGGTTGATGACAATGGGGTCTGGATGCTGCAGCAACCCCGCCAGCTTCATGGGAATCTCAGAGAAACGTAGTCGGCCGCAGCTGAAGATCTGGGGAGGGCGCCAGAGGGTGGGTGACGCCCTGGCGGGCACACGGGGCAGTGGCCCGTCCCGGGGCGGTGTGGCGCGACAGCAAGGCGGGGGCCGGTGGGGAGGGGGCGGTGTCCCCGCTAACCTGGCGGAAGTAGCGGTTGCAGTTGATGTACTCGCGCTCGTGGCCGTCCTGCAGCTGGTTGTGTTTGATGTAGAGCCACAGGGCCTGCATGATGGCAGCCCTCGTCTGCGTGTGCACCCCTAGCAGCCTCGCCAGGCGGGGGTCCAGCTTGTACTGCGGGGGCTGGCATGGACAGACAGGAGTCAGAGGAGGGAAAAAAAAAAACCAAAGCAGACTAGGGCAGGGACAGGAAGGGTTTACGATAGGCACCTGCCCCTAGCCCCAGACGAGAGTCCCCGCGACCCCAGACGTGGCCTCAGGGCACTTGTCACCTGATGATCCAGCATGAGCAGGAGGGTGCACTTGACGTTCAGGTCTCCGGGCCGTTTCACCTGGAAGCCATCTGTCTCCTGGGTGGTGGGCATCCGGTGCCACTGGCAGGAGGAAGGGGAGTCAAGCTCATCACCAAAGGGGCGGGCAACATACGCACCTGGCCCTGCGAGGGGACTGAGGCCATTTCTCTGCCCACCTGGCACGGCACCCTGTGCTCCCGAGCCCCAGGCCCGCTCTCACCTCCACCAGGTGGTTGTCAGGCCCGTACAGTTCCTTGTCCAGCTCGATGACAAGGCTCTTAAAGAAGGAAGAAAACTTCCGCTTCTGTTTACTAGGCTGGGGATGTAAAGAGGGTGAGACGCGTGCCGCTGAAGGTTCGAGCCTAAGCCACATACTAAGCCCTGAACAGAGGAGTACTGTTTCAGTCCTAAAGCTCAGGGTACTGAGGATTCTCAGGCCCCAAAAGAAGCGGGGAAAAGTGAGACCTGAGGCACGGAAAGGGGCCTGAGGCAGCCCCGCTGTCAGTCAGTAAAGGACCGGAATTAGCAAGGGCACCCCTTCCTCAGGACACTCTATTGCCATCTGCAGGAACACCACTGTAACAACCACACAAACCTCCCACCTCTGGACTGGGTGCTGTGCCCTCTCCCTCCAGCAGGATGACCCCGGAAGTGCCCAAGTGTCTGGCCCAAGTCTGAGACCCACACACACCACCGCCCCTCCAGACACCTCCTTCCCCAACTCACATCGTCCAGCAGTTTTCCCTCTACTCGGAGTTCCCAGGAAGCCACCTTGTCCCCTGCAGGGGTTCCTCCGGGGGTCCCTGTGGTTCCTGCAGTGTCACCTTCTGCCTTGCTGGGACTGAATGTATTGGAAATATAGATCCGCAGCTTTCGTTTTTGCTAAAGAAAGACAACAGGTTAACTAGACAGTGACCAGCTGCTACCCAATCCTCCCGTCTGAACTCGTCTCACACCTATACAGAGGGCTGTGGGTCAGGCCCCTAGTGAGGCCCTGGGAACTGGGCGAGGATATCTCATCCCTCACCTTCAAGGGACTCACAACTTTACGGGGAAACAGATGCAGTACCAACAGGTCCAATACAGGGGATCGGTGGTATGACAGACGCACAGAGGGTGCTATCAGAAGTCGCTGGCTCATAGTTTAAGTGAAACTCAAACACTCATCATGGCCACAGAACATCATCTCCTGGAAAGCCTCCACCATTCAAGGAACTGTTATCTAGATAAAATTTCTCTAGGGACAGGGAAGAAGACAGGAACTATCCTTATCTACCCTCCAGCTTTGCCTTTCAAACGTCTGACCATGATGTATAATATTAATGCTTTAAATTACGATCCAGGATCTGCACATATATGCAAATACATAAAACAAAAATGTCATAATTCCTTTGCTACTGTGAAGTTTTATCATTTCTACAACCCTAATGTTCCATTAAAAACAGGCTGGCCTCACCACATTAAAGCAAATTCATGCTAAATGGGCTGTATCCTATAGTATAAAACATCCTGCTCTAGCCCATCTGAGACCCTCACTTGGCCCCTGGAAAACAAGGCCAGGGAGAGGGAGAGAAGCTTGGCAAGGCCCAGGAGCGGCTGGGGCTGCACACACCGTCAGAGGCTTTTTGATGGCCTCCTGGATCTCCATCCGCTTTCTAGCAATGGTCTGGTCCAGCTTCCGTTCAAAAGCCAAGAGGTCCATGTACGCCTGAGACTCTGGAACAAGCTCCCGAATCTGGAGGTGTGGAGGGAGCAAGGATCCATCAGCTCATTTCAGCTGCAGCTCTGGCTCCTTCCTCACTTCCTCCCTCACCCCAAGGTGAGGGGAGACTGAGTCCACCCTCAGCCAACCAGCCCTTGGGTGGGCCTCGTAGGCCCTCTCCCAACATACTCACTCGCTGAGGTAGAACTTTATCTGCCATCTTCCTCCTCTTTAACCTAAGAGGACAGAAACCCAATGAAGAGGTCCATGGTCCAAAGGACCTCCCCGCCTCCCCACCGCTCCAGTCCCCAGGACCTTCCCAAGACAACCAGGAGTCTTCCTCAGTCATCACAGCCCTTAGGACACGCGGAAACCCTGTTACTGCCAGAGCTACGCTAGAAGGGAAGAAGAAACAGGATGGTCTTACCCCCGGCGCTGGGCAGGCATCGGGGGCTGGGCCTGAGGCACAAGCAGGCGTTTTCGGAACGGGTCCATCATGGTGGGTGGCATGCCAGGTCGAAGTGGAGCAGCTGTGCCAAAGGGGGAGCCGGCAGGGGGTCCCACCTGCAAGCCAGCCATGGGCATCCGGCTCCCTGGGGACATGCCAGGCCGCTGGGGGAAGTGAGCCAATGGGGATGCATAGGTCAGGGGTGGGGCCCAACGGGGCCCGTAACCCATTCCTTCCATCCCTCTCCTCGGCAGGGTCCAGTCCTGAGCAGCACACGGCAGGGCCGCCGAGCCCGGGCAGGAGTGCCAGGAACAAAGGGGAGCAGGCGCCTGAGAGCAGGAGTGTAAACCACACCTGCCCCGCCCCCTTCAACCGCCCTGGCAGCCGTGCCAGCGAATGAGGCCCGCAGAGCCCAGGGGGTGGGAGGAGAACCTTGCCTGAAGGGAGAAGAAGGGCCTGGGGGAGTTTTTCAGGGCCCATCGCCACTTGCAACCACCTTCTGGCCCCAGCAACACTCTGCCTGGCTCCCTGGACCAGCTGGCCTCAAGGCTCTCAGATGGTCCCACCGAGCACTCCATCCTCTCCTCCCCCAGCTTAAGGCAGAAGCCGGGGGCAGTGTTGTAGCCAGGAGGTGGGCTGTGGCTGTGATGCGAGCAGGATGATGGGGCACAGCCCCAGTGCCCGTCCCCGTCACCAGCCTGGTGGTGAGACCGAGCAGGGAACGGCAGTCCAACAGGCTGGCAGGCCCATCGGCAGCGGTACCCCAGGTGAGCAAGCTGCAACAGGATGGCTTGGAGCCTGTCCCGACGGGTGGGGGCGGCCTCAGGCAGAGTACACAGGCCATCTGGTCGCCATATGGCCCCTACTCTACTCACCATCCAGAACTGGACCCTTCTCTCACCTCCCTGCTGCCCAGCCCCCAACCTCTAGGCCTGAAGACTCCAAGGGGAAGCTGTGGCTCCCCAGTGGTCTGCGGAAGGGAGAGCAGCTGGCATCTGGCCTCTGCCTGCGGTCCGCACGCCACCTGGTGGCTGGGGCTGCTTGGCAATGCCAAGCTGGAGAATGGAGATAAGATTAGCCTGGGATGCAAGGATCAAAGTCTTAGGATCAGCAGAGGAAGCTGGGTGGGAGGTGGCTCCTTTCAAGGCCTGCAGAAGGGATTTCCCACTGAGGTCCGGCTCCCCAACATTACTGTGGAACCCACTGGGGAGGAGCCCCCACCCCCTTCCTCGTGGCTGCTGCTGCCTGCAAGGCCTGTTTGGCAGCTCTGCCTCGCACACACTGTCCCTGGCAGCTTCACAGGGCTGGCCCCAGGGCCCAGATTATGCAACCAGCACAACCAGCCAACCAAGCCAGGCTGGGTGGGGACTCACACCAAATCAAAGGACCCCCGCCCCCCCAACCCCCTTCCCCGCCAGCATCACAGAGATGAGATTCCGGCTCCAACTCTTCATCCAGCACTCATCCCACGTTCTCACCAAGGACGGTCAGATTCTTGACCAGAGGCAAACACAGAGAAAAACATAAGAAACACGACCCAAAGACAGGGGGAGGGGAAAAGGAGTGGGGTGGGAAGGAAGCGTTTGGGAGGATGGGGTTCAACGTGGGGGGCTCTGTCAGGGACCTCTGGAGTCCTGCCACAAGTCTCCTCATCAGCAGGAGGCTCCTCTGAGCTGCTGAGAGGCAAAGACAGCCTGCTTCTCTGCCTTAATGAGCCATAGCTACACAGCTAGAGATGCTAGGAAAAAAAAACTCAGGGTGGTCACAGCTGAGAGCCCGGCCCCCTTGCACCCTAGACTCCAGTGTTTCCCACCAGTGCCTGAGCTGAGGGGGTGGAACGACTGAGGCAGGGAACCTGCAGAGTGGGAGGTCCTGAGCACCACGCAGCCCGCCTAGGCAGGTGCTCCCGGAACAGGAAGTCCCAAAACCAGGCGGCACAGGCCTGGCCTAAAGGAGGCCTGCGAGGCCCCCCAGCTCGCCCAGGGCCCCAGGCTTCTCCCGAGGGGGTAAGGGGCCCCTGGAAAGGCGGCTTACAGTTCCTGCAGTCCCAGCTCAGCCTGGCCAAGCTCCACACCTGGGCTCTGAAGCACCAGTAATTCCTCCTCTTCTAAAAAACAACCCAAGACTTAAAAGAAAAAAAAAGACCAGAGCCCTGATCTCTTAGGCTCCCTGACCCCTTTCCTGCAGCAGGGCTAGGGAGGCCTGGCTCCACGCCCTGAGCCTCAGATGTGAGCAGTAACCTCCTCTCCCTCAGCCTAGCACAGCCCATGTCCTCAACCGGACTCTGGCTCCACCGCCCACGACAGCAGGGGTGGGAGGCCAGGCTGATGCTGCCGCCTCCAGTCTGGCCCCTGGTGCCTCTGAAGGCTGGGCCTAAGGACCAAGAAGAGAACCTACCTCTGCAGACATACAAAATACCTTCAACTCTCTGGTGTGAACCCAGCAATCTGTGTTCTTTGCGGGGGGCGGGGGAGGGGGTGTAGTGGTTTTTTTTTTTTTTTAATTATGTTTTCTTTAAGCTCCTTAGTAGACCGTGACCCACAGCTTGAAACACTCTGCAAGGAGGTGGGGTCATCACTTCCCTTCCATCAGTAAGCTCCCCTATTTGCCCCACGTGAGCTTGAGAGCCTCGCTCCTCCAGCTCACCTCACATGCCCCAGCAGAGACACACCCCCTGCTCCTCAGATCTCAAGTCCCTTCTCCCAGAAGTCACGTAACTGGACTTGGAAAGAGGCCACACAGGATCCTCCTTGAAGTCAGCAGACGTGAACTGGGCCCTCCCTCCCCAGACATCTATCTTTACTTCTGCACCCCTCCCCCTACACGTACACACATGCCCCTTCCCTGGAGGAGGAGGAGGCCGTGAGAAGCTGCAGGGGAAGCCCAGGGAGGCAGAGGCTCCGTGCCTTCCTCAAGGTCCCCTCTCCTGGAAGCCTGGGGTACCCAGCCAGTTCGCTCAGCCTTGCCACAGGTCCAAGGCCACTCCCTCAAAATCATCCTGGAATCCGTCCTCTCAGGGATTTCCCCAGGCTTAGGAAATTAGAGAGGCTCCTATCTGGTTCTTGGAGCCTTCCCCGGGGCCAATGGCCCCCAGGGAGGCTCCTCAGCTAACTCATCTAAGAGCTGGAATGACAGACACAGGGATCCCTCAGTGACACTCTGGGCCCATGAATCCCCTGGAGTGAGAGCAAGATGGGAAAGATGAATCCCAGCTGGAGTCTTGGGGACCAGGTCTGTCTCTGTCAATAGCCAGATCCTTGGTTCAGAGAGAAGAGGGAACATGAGGAGCAAGGAGGAAAAATCACCATCCCAGTGAAGCATCTCTTCACAAAGTGGGGACCCAGGGCTCCTACTCTATGAGGATCCACTTACGGGACCTCTACCTGGGGGCGAAAGGGAGAGGAGACATGAGAATCTCCCAGGTGCCCTGAGAGACTAGCAAGACGTCAGTGTCAAGTGCTAGGGCACACAGACTGGGATATGTCCTTGTTTAGAACCTAAAGGCTAATTAAAAGTGGAGAGGAGGGCGGGGGGAAAAGGATGAGGGCAATTCCCAAGCATTCTGGGGCAATCAGAAACAATGGACTTGGGGACTGATGAGCCCACCCCCAGTGTCAGGCTGATTCCTCACACACTGACCCCGCAGTCTCTTGATGGCCTTTGAAGCTGCAACCCGAGAAGTCCTCTGCAAAGCCAGACCCAGAAGGGGTCAGACAGAACCCTTTGAAGCAACTCTCTGCAGGCTCCTCCAGTCCCAGACCAGCAGTACTCAGTGGTGCCTCTCTGTTCCTCCAGACTAATCAACTCCTGGACACTCTGACACCAGGCAGAAAGCCAGAAAGTCTGTCCAAAATGGACTAAGCTTTCCTCCTTCCTCAGGCCTGTCCACGACCCTCTCTGATCTAACCTAGAGGCATCCCTGTGTGAAGGTGCCAGGGCCTGGCCCAGGAGTAGATTCCCCTTGCACGGGGTGCAATCCCCACGCTCTGCCTTCTGTGCCCCTGGGAAGCCAGGCCCTTCTTCCTCCTCCTTAGCAGCTGGGAGCCATCTCAGACACGCTAAAACTCTGCCAGTTCCCAACTAGGGGGAGAAAAAAAAACCCAGAGCAGACTTGGAGTAGGACCAAGACCGATGCAGGGTAACCCTGCTTTCTCAATGAGGGCTCTTTCCCAAAACTTTCTCATCACTTCCCAGGACCCTTTACCCGAGAATCTATACTAGATCTCTCATTCTCACTAGCTTCGACTACGCCTCCCATCTCTCACTCAGAATCCCTGTTCCAAGGAAGATCCCGAGACGCTCCCAAATGCTTCAAACCCTCCACCCGAGTCGTTCTTACATTCTCCCTCAAGTCCTCCACCCCCACCTGGCCGAGCCCGAGGGTCCCCAGCCTTGCCCCCCACCATGCCCCGTGAAATCCACATGCAGAGCCTCTGTGCCCCCTATTCAGGAGGCTGCCCCAGGGCCCTCACTCGAGGCCCCCTGACCCGGGAGTGCTCGCTGCGCCACCCGCCCATCCGCCCTCCTCACCTGGTACTGCGCCGCCGGGCCCGCGGGGCCCATGGGGCGGAAGGCAGCGGCCCCGGGGCCCCCCACGCCTCCAGCCGGCCCGGGCCCCCTAAGCGCCGGTCCGGGCAGCATGCCGGGTCCCGCCGGCGGAGGCGGCGCTCCCAGGGCCGCGGCAACCGCGCCGCCGCCAGGGCTCAGCGGGGGCAGCGGGAACCCGCCCGCGCCACGGCCCGACATCGCTCCGTCCCGTCCGGCGGTGTCTCAGTCCGGACTCCGGGCTCCGCGCTGAGTTCGCTCCGCGCTGAGTTCGCTCCGCACTCCGTGCTCCGGGACTTTCCGATCTAAATTCCGGGTTCTGGGGCTTGTTGATCCGGATTCCGGGCTTTCCTAATCCAAGTTAGCGAGTTCTTCAGAAACCCACTTTGGGGCAGGGCCGATCTTGATTCCGGTCCTGCCCGGAAAATTCCGGATCCGGGATCCGCTACGGGCCCGCTGCCTCCCCGGGCCTCCGAGGTTTGGCCGCCAGCGTCCAGTTACCCAGAGGCGGTAACTAACTCCCTGCCCCGCCTAACCCAGCCCAGCACTAAGCCCCGCCTATACCTAGTCGCCCAATGCGAGGATGTCTCCTCAAATCCCGCCCCTCGCGAGACCCGCCCCCAACAGGCACCGCCCCTAACCTCCGGCCCCCGAAGCCCCGCCCACATCCCTTGGGTCGGCCCTCCACCGGAGGGGCGGGAGCGGAAGGGGCACACGGAAATGCCGGGGGAAGGGGGGCAGAGGTCGAAGGTCAGGAGGTAAGACTACGGTGTAAGAGTAGTTGCTGATTTCTCATCGGTGCAGTCGAATCCCCGAGGTACCGGGTCACGCTCCCTAAAAAAGTTTTGTCCTCGTTTCTACGTTTTTAGAATTAAAGACAACGAGCTTCTCTCTGCGGCAGGGCAGCTGCCAACTTGACTTTAAAAGCCAGAGCTGCCAACGGACTTGGCTGCTCCGGACCCGATCCACTGTGTGAAGGGTTGAATTGGCCAAGCGCCGAGCTCTTATCGCATATTTTTAATGTGCCTCTGCCTCCCATTAAGGAAGCCTAGTAATAACTTTAATCCACAAGAGATGTTTCTAGGCAAAGGAATTTTGCATTCCGAGAAGACTCCTAGAGTTAAATAAGGTCTGTCTCCAAGATTTATAGCGACTTTCAAAACTTCAATACTTTTTCAGAAATCAGCCCTATGTCAGAGGTACTCAAAAGTGCTTCAGCCTTGCCAGGTGTTCTGTGACTTTCCATGATACAGACCAGTGCTCCTCAAACTCTAAGGAGCATAAGAAACACCTGGGCTTTTGTTTAAAATGCAGACTATGATTCTGTAAGCTTGGGTTCTAGGCTAGGGATCAAGATTCTGCATTCTTAACAGGCTCTCAAGCAATGCTGTTGCTACTCAGTACACGAAGATAGAATTTTTCATATAAGTTCTCTGTTTTATGTTTTCATCCCCAACCAAGTCTTGCACCAAAGCACCCCAGATCCTGTTCATAGTGCAACCCTTTTTTATTAGTTCTACCCATCTCTACTTCCTGGTAGCTTTATCCTTCAGTGATAGACCCTGCTGTTGCTGCTGCTGCTCTCCTGTCTTCTCAGAGATCCCTCTCCTCTTTCTCCCTAAAAGTGGGTTACCTGCGAGTCTGAGAACAAACCACTGGAATTGTTCCACCAGGGCCCTTCCCCACCACTGCAGAGTGGGTAAAGAATTCTTGACAATGCAGTTGATGTCCATTTCAGCCCTTTCAAGCTGCTAGAGCAACAGCAGTTCCAGAGGAAGTAGTAGGGGTGAATCCGCTGGGGAGCTATTCCAGACTATCCTTGCCAAGCCACCCCCCTATACATACACACACACAACTACTGGATCCCTGTGCTGTATTCAGAAAAAGACCTCCCAAATAATTCTGGTACAACCCTCTGTGTATGTGTAAACAAGTGAATGATCTTCAAGTGCAATGAGATAAAATGATAATGTCAGCAATGAGTTAATTGCTATGAAAAAAATATCCTCAAGGTTTTAGGGGGAAAACATATATCTAAGACATGGTAGAAATTGAGAAAGATTTCCTAGACAGTAGGCAGAGAATAGCTAACATTTATTAAGCATTTACTACACATTACCTCATTTAATCCCTGCTGCTGCTACTGCTGCTAAGTCACTTCAGTCGTGTCCGACTCTGTGTGACCCCATAGACGGCAGCCCACCAGGCTGCCCCGTCCCTGGGATTCTCTAGGCAAGAACACTGGAGTGGGTTGCCATTTCTTTCTCCAATGCATGCAGTGAAAAGTGAAAGTGAAGTCGCTCAGTCGTGTTGGACTCTTAGCGACTCCATGGACTGCGGCCCACCAGGCTCCTCTGTCCATGGGATTTTCCAGGCAAGAGTATTGTAGTGGGGTGCCATTGCCTTCTCCACATTTAATCCCTACAATGTATATAATGTAAATACTACTTTTACATTTGTTTTAGAAATCAAGGCAGAGAGATTCAGATACTTGCTTGTTCTTCCTGTGATGGTGCTGAGATTCAAATCTGGTTCTAATCTGACCTGAGAATCCACAATCCAGGCACTTACCCACTGTATATGATTTCTTGTTGGTAGTTGTTATTGTTCCATTACCTCTGGTCTGTTATTAGCTGCAGAGGAACAGTGCTCCCACATTCGTGTCTGCCATCACCTTCACTAGTGGGTTTTAAACCCACTGGGGTCCTTTGGGTTTCTCAGCGCTCTTGTGGAGAGCGGAAAGTGAGGTTGAGAGGGCTGAGCTAGGAGTTCCTCCCTTGCTCCGCCTCCATATCCCTGCTGTAACCAAGGAGCTCTACTTTTATTGTTTTTTATGTTGAGTGACCTTGAAAAGATATCTTTGGCAGAAAAGGTTTCTAAAATGTTAAAAGCCAATGGCGTACAGAAAAGTCTATAAACATGGCACAATCGACTCTTTATTCTTTGTCCTCCTCATATCTCTATAGCTTTATTCCCCAACAATATCCCATGAATTCTACCATCAAACCACACTGAACCTGCCCTTCCCTGAACATGCCTTTAATGCTGTGGTTCTTCTATGACGTCACTAAAATGTAAGCTCGTTTAAGCTGGGGACTTTTTCGCTGCTGTGTCCCCACTGCCTGGAACTATACCTGGCATAGAGTAAAGTACTCAATACATATTTATTAAGTGAGTAAGTATTCTTCCCCAGTTCCCTGCTATGCAACAGTCTGTTTATTCTTCAAGACCAACTCAAATGTCACTGCCTCTAGAAGTCTCCATCATTTCTGATCCTCACCCACCAACACTGTAAATCTAAGAGTACTCATCCTATTGTGCTGTGACTTTTGTGTGGGGCTCTGTCTCCATCCACACACTCCTGCAGTGTGAACTCCAGGACGGTGCAGAAACAATGCCTGCTCAGGAAATAACTCTAATAAAAGTTACCTCTGCTTCCCCATCCCAGAACTCTGTTTCAAGTTGTTTCCAATCAGGAGGTAATCCATCAGGACAGAAGGTTCAGTAAAACCAGCTTAACCATAACAGTTCTGAAGGCAGGAGGAGAAGGGGATGACAGAGGATGAGATAGTTGGATGGCATCACCGATTCAGTGGACATGAGTTTGAGAAAGTTCCAGGAGATGGTGAAGGAAAGGTAAGCCTGGCATGCTCCTGTTCATGGGGTCACAAAGAGTTGGACAAGACTGAGTGACTGAACAACAACCATAATAGTTAACTTTGACTCAAATCTTTCTTGAGCTTTACAGTCTCACTCCCGTGGACGTATTGTATTGACTTGTGACCCTCCACCTGAATTCCTGGATTTTTCTTTGTTTACTCCCTACTCAGATCTTATCCTTACCTTGACTCTGATGGGTCGCCAGGGTTGATTCACTTCATACTAACTCCTGATGTTTAAGCCTTAATCATAAGCTCTTCTGATTCTGGTTAAGGCTATATTGATCCTAACTAGCTATTTAGCCTCTATTAACAAGTTGCCCTGAGTCAGGTATTGCCAGTCCCAGGAATAAAAAGCAGGTAAGAGAGAAAGAGGGGGTCTCCCAGGTAGCTCAGTGCTAAAGAATCTGCCAGCAATGCAGGAGACACGGTTTCAATTCCTGGATTGGGAAGATCCCCAAAGAAATGGCAACCTACTCCAGTATTCTTACCTGGAGAATCCCATGGACAGAGAAGCCTGGTGGGCCACAGTCCACTGGGTCACAAAAGAGTCGGACATGACTTAGCAACTAGTCAACAACAAGAGGGAGAGAGAGAGAGTCTTGAGGGATCAGGGAGGCAGCAGATTTGGAGAACATAGAAATCAAGTAAAAAAGTAGTCAAATGAGAGACACAGGTACAGGAAAGGATAGCTCTCTAGCTGGGGTTTCTTCTGCTTTTGTCAGGTTCAGACCTGCTGCTTCTATAACCCAGTCACGTGACCATGAACCACCTGAACCAAAGCAATTCTACATCTGAAGGCATGACTTCTCCACTTCCCTAGGAAAGCACCATTCATAAAAAGGAAGGGTGGGCTGGAGTGAGCTTACTTGCCAAAATTCAATTCACTAAGTGATCATTTTATAAAATTATCAGAACTTTAAGAACAGCTATATTTACATGACACAGCTATTTTTATTACATGGGATTATATAAACAACCTTAAACATGTTGAAGCTTAAAATTTTAATTGAAGAAATTAAAGTTAAGGATGATATGCTGCTGAGGAACTGGAAAAAGCATAGTAAAAATATGAGCATATGACAATATAGAAAATGACATTCAAAAGTACCTGAAAAAAGTAAGCTGAAAAAAATTCTGCCAACTATAAGTGCTGAAACTTTTATTTCTCACAAGCAGTGATTAGGAAGTTGACTTGGTACCACTTTGCAGAAACAGTTAACATAAATGAGCAAAACTATTCAAAGCCACAAAAGAGAAATGAGGGTGGCTTGAAGAGGTTACTGTGCTAGAGCTTATGAACTAGCCTTACATTTGATATGCATTAACCAGGAAAATAAATTTGTAAAGGACCAAAAACAAAAAACAGTGAACATGCTAAAAATTAGGTAAAGCAACAGAAGCATCACATCAGAAATACATTTTGCTAGAAATAACATACTAAAGTAATGTGTTAAAAAACTGAAACATTCTCACACGAAACTGAAATTTGTTTACTAATACTGAAAAAAAAATAAGAGTTTTAATGTAGAATATTAAGTATTTCTATGTGCTAAGTCGCTTCAGTTGTGTCCAACTCTTTGCAATCCTATAGACTATAACCAGCCAGGCTCTTCTATCCATGGGATTCTCCAGGCAAGAATACTGGAGTGGGTTGCCATGCCCTCTTCCAGGTGATCTTCCTGACCCAGGGATCAAACCCGAGTCTCTTATGTCTCCTGCATTGGCAGGTGGGTTCTTTACCACTAGCACCACCTGGGAAGCCCCAAATGTTTCTATAATGACTTTTTAAGACGTTTTGTTGAATTATGATTGACAATCAACTTCACATATTTAAATTGCAGCTTGATAAATTTTGATATATACTCTATTTTCATAAACTCTTTAAAAATACTTATTTTTTAAAAAATTTACTTATTTATTTAGTTGCACCGGGTGTTAATTGCGGCACAGGGGATCTTCGGTCTTTGTTGCCTCATGCAAACTCTTTAGTTGTGGCATGTAAACTCTTCTTTGCAGCACGCGGGATCTAATCCCCAACCAGGGATTGAACCCAGGGCCCCTGCATCAGGAATGCAGAGTCTTAGCCACTGGACTACCAAGAAAGTCCCTATTTTCATAAACTCTTTAAGTTACTCTATAACTTCAGACAAACGAAATATTTCTTAAAATATTCCCATGAAAACAAAATAGAAACCTATCAATTAAAACTTCTCAGAAATCTCCAAATGCTTTAAAAACTGCTGCTGCTAAGTCACTTCAGTCGTGTCCGACTCTGTGCGACCCCATAGACGGCAGCCCACCAGGCTCCGCCGTCCCTGGGATTCTCCAGGCAAGAACAGTGGAGTGGGTTGCCATTTCCTTCTCCAATGCATGAAAGTGAAATCGCTCAGTAGTGTCCGACCCTCAGGGACCCCATGGACTGCAGCCTTCCAGGCTCCTCCATCCATGGGATTTTCCAGGCAAGAGTACTGGAGTGGGGTGCCATTGCCTTCTCCAAAAACTAGCCCATACAATAGTAATTGTTGGGAACTTTATGAAGAGGCAAAAGAAATACTTCTTTGAAAAACAGTGTTAGGGGTCATCCCCGTTTTGGCCTTTTGAGTCATCTGGGGTTAGGATAAGTTGAAAGTATGTGTCTGACAAGCACAAATCTTCCACTCTCTCCTACTTTTAAAGGACACCAAGGGTGGGGATGATGCACCAAGCTTGTTGCCTAAAAGAGGGTGGTGGTGATATCTTTTCTTGACAGATCCAGATTCTCATCCTCGCCCCTACCTTTGGCAACAATGGATGAGGAAGCAGAGGGAAAACGGAAAGCAGTCAAAGAGGCTGGCATCATAAAACTGGAAGTCTTCTTAAGGAGTTACGTCACACCTCCCCACAAAGAAAATTAAGGTATGAAATCACCACTCTTCACAGACTCCTAGCTCACTCAATTACTAAATATTTAGTGCATGCTATGTGCAATCACTGTTCTGAGTGCTAAGGTGACAGCAATAAATAAGATAGATGAAAATCATGCCCTCGTGTTTTGACACAAGATTCTAGAGAGAGGAATTCCTTGGTGGTACAGTGGATAAGAATTCACTTGCCAATGCAGGGGACACGGGTTTGATCCTTGCTCGGGTAAGATCCCACAAAGATTCCACATGCCATGGAGCAACGAAGCCAGTGCGCCACAACTACTGAGCCTTCTCTCTAGAGCCCTCAAGTCACAACTACTGAGCCCATGCACCACAACTAATGAAGCCGGTGTGCCTGAGAGCCCATGCTCTGAGATGAGAAGCCCGCGCGCAAGGAAGAGTAGCCCCCGCTCATTGCAACTGGAGAAAGCCCTGGTGCAGCAATAAAGACAGAGCACAAACAAATAAAAAATAAATTATAAAAAAATATTCTAGAGAGAAAATAATAAACAGGTAAACAAACAGATATATATGGTGGTGTACTAGTGAATGTCTACCAACCATTTCTCAGAAAAATACAATCAAACCCTAATTTGTAACCTCTAACAATTTCAGTGATATATATGTATCATACATATATGTATATATAATATACATATACTTCCATTATAATAAATAATGGAAAAGAATATGAAAAAGAATATACATAGTTTATTCTATATACATGAATATGAATATATCCAGAAACTAACACATTGTAACTCAACTATACTTCAATTAAAGAGTTTTTGGTTTTCAGGTAACCAGCCAACATCACTAAATGCAGACTTGGGAAGAGAACAGCTCACCCATTTAAGTTGGTCGCTGGATATTTAGCTCAAAGTCAGGTAGTGTTAAGTGCTATAAAGAAAAATAAAGCTCGGCAGTTTGAGTAATCAGGAAAAGCCTTTCTGAGATTGGAAAAGGAAAAAACTAATGACCATTTATTGCACACCTATGTTTAGTGTCAAAAACAATGGTAGGCACTTTCATATAAACAAACTAAACGCCACTCCTGTTGGCAGAGGAGGACACTGTAAGTTACCTACATTTCCCGTAGTCCTAAAGCTAGTAAGATATTCATGGACAAAATTGTTTAGCCTCAAAGCTTTTCTTCTATCCAACATTCTCCCTGACACTGTGAGTAGGGAAAGAGAGGAGGTAGTGGTACTAGGTAGTACTAGGGTACTAGAGAAGTAAGCGCTCCAAAAAAACCTTCCAAATCTTCAAATTTCACTCCATCAAGAAACTCAGCCCACGGCTTAGGATCAGACCAGTGGTTACAGGAGAGCCAGAGCCGCAAAAGGATGCCGAAGCAAATGGCCTAATTTCGGCTCAGGGAAAGGGTTTTGAGACACGACCCTCCGGAGACGTTCCACGTGGAAGTTGACAAAAGGGTGTCAGGGTGGAAAGAGGCAACAAAGTAAGATTTATAAGCTCACCCCAGTTTTTTTTGCTTATTGATAGGACCTGACTGGGGCAGGTGGGGAGCAAGGGCGCACGCATATTGGGTAGGAAGTGAAGCCTGAACCAATATTTCTCTCAAGCGTGTTACTTCTATGTGGGGAGTGGGCTACAGAAACGGGAGCAGGCACTGGCAGGGCATCCCTTTCCCAGTCCACCCAGGAAGAGCCGGGAAGAGTCCCAGTTGGGCTTCGTGCGAGTCACTAACTTAGACACAACGCCAAGCCCGCGCTGAGGACCAAGGCAGGAACAAAGCTGCGCGCGCAGCCCACTCCCGCGCGGGAGTCCACCTGTTCAGGCCGCACCACCCCTCGAATAGGCAGGGCTGCCTACAATCCCTTGTTTTCCTTATAGGGCCATTACTTGCTACAGCGACCGTTTACCTTTTGTTTTCACGTTGTTTTATGCAGTAAGCATTACCTTGAGTCAAATATGTGCTCTCTGCCAAGCAGGATACAGGCAACCCTACTTTCATCTTCTCCGTAACCCCCTTCGGTCGTCTTAGCTTCCTGCCTCAGCCAACCCTCGCTAAGCTTTTGCGCAAACGTCATGGGTTTCTAGGCAGAATAGGCAAATCCTCCGGCTAGGAGCGTCGTCTTGCGCCCTCGCCCGGCAGTGCCTACCAAACGGTCTGAGCGCGTGGCCGGCTCTTGAAGGCGTAGCGGGCGAAGCCGCGGAGCTGATAGAGGAGCGGCTGGAGCAGCGAGGAGCGGCCCTCAGTGAGATTTTAGGTCTTGTTTTCTTCGTTTAGATTCCTGCCGGGGTCTCCTCCCGGCTTTCCTGTCAAATTTTGGGGGGTCTGACCTCGGCTTTCCTGTCAAATTTGTGGGGGTCTGACCTCTTGGCGGGCTTTGCCTCCTCACACTTGGGAATCGTTGAGGAGCGTTCACTGAGTATATTTCCCACATAGTTAAATTTTTTAAATACTATATGCTTTTAAAGGCCTTCAGGGCCTGTGGGGCAGTGCACACGCTTCTCAGGAAACTCCATCTGAGGCAGAACTGACCTTTATACTCTCTTATACGAACGATGGGCACAGCCCCTCACTCACATATTTGTCAATATATATTTAGTTCATTCGTTCATTTTATAGTCGTTGAACGTCTGTAACCGTTCTGGGTGGTTGGGATCCATCAGTGAAAAAGGCCTTGCCCTCAGAGGGCCCTTACAGTCCAGGCCGGAAGTAGACCGGACTCCCAGGCCTAACGGATCAGGAGGAGGGTGTTAGAAGGTGGTGCCGCTGAGGGAGAAGATAGCAGCCGAAGCGTCCGAGGGTGTGCTGGGATACGGCCTTGGAAGCTCGGGCTTGTGGGTCTTGTTGCAAAGATACATTGAGCTGGGTGAAGCAGTGTTCAGGGAGGAAGAAGTGAATTCCAGGCAGAGGCAAGAGAGAGTGATCAAAGAGTAGGATGTGACTCAATCTGTATAAGAAACTGCAAATACCCTTGGAATGTAAATGGATAGTGAGCATCCCAAACTTGGGCAGGAAGTCCAGTTCAGCTACACAGCCAAAGCCATCCAGCATCCCTGAAACCCTGCACTGGAAGGGCGGAGTTCTAACCACTGGACCAGGGAAGTCCCGCCCACCATTCTCCTCGCAGCCTTTTAGTGGCTGGAGTACCTGCCTGTGTACTCCCTCCCAATAACGCTCAGCAGAGTATATTGTTATTTGTATTTACATTTGTCTTTCCTACTAACTCCCAGGAATTCTTATGTAATAGGATAAATCTTGGTAACTTCAACATCTTACTACAAGCCTGGCTCAATAATTGTTTGCAGAAAGAATGTATGAATATAAATATAAGTAGCCCCAATTGGGGATTTTGTACTTTTTTCACAGAGCTGTTATTACTCAAAACTCTTGTTTTGAGATTTCCTTCACAGTCTGATGTTACTTTATTATCTCTTCCATGATAGGACATCTTCCTTTGAAAGAGACGTTAAGTCACTCAAAGTTAAGTTTGGGGAATAAGATGAGTGAATAATATCACTTTTGCACAAAGAATAATAGAATAGCTTAATAAAGAGACTGGTGTTTCTTATGTAGCTTAAAATCTAGTTCTAGATCACTTTCCAAAAAATTTTTAAATAATGGTGTCGTTACTGGATTAAATTTATAGCCTGCAGAAGTGATTGTTTTGGATGTTAGTGTTTACTTGGGAGGGTAAATTTTGATAAGCCTATTGTTTTATGTGTGAATAAAAGAGACCGAAAAAACCCTCTTTCAGACCAGCATACAGGTAATGGTAGTCTTGTACAAAACCTAATGTATGAAAAAATGCAGAATTATAGGGCTGTCATTTGTTTATGGAATACGCATGATGTGCTAGAAACTGTGCTAGGTGCTGCAGAAGCAAGGTAATAAAATTATCTTTTGTTCTTAAGGAATTCCAGTCCCATGGATGGAGGAGCCTGGTGGGCTGCAGTCCATGGGGTGGCTGGGAGTCGGACACGACTGAAGTGACTTAGCAGCAGCAGCAGTACAGTTATGATTACATCATTAAAATAACCCACTGAGGTGAACTATATTTTAAGGTAGATAGCTTCAGAAATCACTTTTGGAATCAAGTGTACAGATAATGTGTAAAGGGATTATGAAGTAAAATAGCATTAGTCAAGAAATTCCTTTCTTAAAAGAAATTAGCTTGAATTGGATTTTGAAAGAAACTCTTGGTATAGATTGACAGAGAAAAGAAGTGGACGTTTAAGACTTGACTCAGCCAAAGTGTAATCCAAGTGTTGCTTGGTGAGCCTGGAGGCAGATCAGAAAGATGGATTATTTTGAGGGATATTTCATGAAGCCTGATGAAACATTTCTCCCATAAGAGAACAAGAGTCTAGTGAACATGTTTTCTTGATTCTGGGTCACTTTCCACTGGACAGGGCCAGATAAACACTGCCAAATTTCATCTCTCTAAACCTCATTTTTCATATTTCCACGCTGACAGCCATTTTCTATTGACTCAAATAGAACCAAACATGTAAACAGATAAGTGCAGCACAAACTGATACAGAAGTCTCACTTAACCTAATACCCCTTCATTATTTCCCATATTTTCCTGTTGTCTTTTTGCTGTGTACATAAACCAAACTGAAATGGATAGATGAAAGAATTTCTTTTAATACAGCCACAGCACTGATACTCTTGCTGCAGTTTCTCCAGACCCTGTAGGTTGTCAGGAAAGGAGGTAACTTTTAGCAGTATCAAAGAAAGAATTTCCTACTTCCTTTTCCTCTTTATTTGGTCACTTTCTCCAGCATTGCTGCTTTCCTTCTTCCTCTCCAGCTTTTGGCCCTTCTCATCAGGATGGAAATGCTACTGTTTGGTGTCTGGGCCTTGCTGGCCTTGATCCCTGACCCAGGTGAGTCTCTTTGGGAAGGTTTCTTTAGCTTCTATGGGCATGATTTTTAGCAACACCATAGTTTCCATAGGGACACTAATGGAGAAATCAATCCCTAGAAGATGACAAGGCGGGGAATGGTGGTAGAGTCAGGATTCTAACTTGTCCTTTTAGGGCCCTTTTCTTGTCCTGTCCCCTGTTCCTGTTTATTCAGAGTGGGTTTCCTATTCTCTAACCTGTACATAGGTAGACTAGGCTCTGTATTCCCTTTAAGTCTTGTGGTCCTCACCAGAGACTTTGGCATGTCTGGTTGACCTTTTCAGGAGCCCCAGAAGAGCAATTTGAGGTTTCTGTTTGGCCAGATCAGGCCCTTGTAAAGTATGGACAGTCCCTTATGGTCAACTGCAGCACTACCTGTCCAGACCCAGGACCCGGTGGAATTGAAACCTTATTAAAGAAAACCCAGGTGGGCAAAGGGCCTCAGTGGAAGGAGTTTCTGCTGGAAGATGTCACACAGAATTCCATCCTGCAATGCTTCTTCTCTTGTGCAGGGATCCAAAAGGACATAAACCTTGGCATCACTGTGTACCGTGAGTGGAGCCGAGGGCTGGGGAGGAAGGGAAGCGAGGGGGTACGTGACTACTATGCCTTACATAGGGAATAGTTAGAGAATTTCTTTTAGGGGAGAGAATTGGGGCCCTTACTAAAGATTTTTGTCATACAGTAGGGATTCTCTAGCCAATTATTTCTGTCTCCCTTTGGTGTAGGCTTTTAAATTAGGAGCAGACCACAGAGTGCATCCTGGCATCTGGGCTTGAGAATATGTTCAGATACAAGAGGCATATGCTAATGATGCTGATCTGTAAATTACAAAAAAAAAAAAAAGGTGTAAAATTAGTGTTGAATTGTCACAAATTCTTAGAATAAATAGGGATTAGAGAAAAGAGGGTCTTTATAGGCTGTGGTAGTTGGAGAAGTCTCCACAGAAAAGGAGGCTCTTAAACTTCACCCCTGTGTATGGTTAGGATTTGAAGTGATGGGAATGGGTAAGAAGAATCTTTCAGGTGAGCAAATAGCATCGGCAAAGATGTAGCCATGAGTGTGGCCTCTGGGGTTGGAGCTTGGTTAGCTATGGTAGAGTTTTCATGTGATGCCCAGGAGCTTCTCAGATGCTGCTCACACCTCGGAAGCACTTCGGGTAAAAGAGAGAAGCTCTCCAGAATGGCAGCAAAGGGGCCCCTCCAAAGCAAAGGGGCTCTCCAAAATGGCAAAGCAAGGGGCCTCTCAGCAGTCACATGTCTTGGCTCTGACTTTAGCCCCGTTCGATGGGAAGAAGCCTGACTCATCTCATCCAGGGCAGAGAGCTGATGCTGTTCGTCAGATGGTCTAAGAGTAGCAGTCCTACCTTCTATCACAGGCTTCCTGTCCTCTTACCTTCTCTCTGGAGAGGTAAGTATCCTTCTCTCATCAAACCTATCTCTTGGTCTTAAAGAGCCACCAGAGCAGGTGATTGTGGAGCTGCAGCCTGCGTGGGTGGCCGTGGATGAAGCTTTCACGGTGACATGTCATGTGCCCAGTGTCACACCCCTGGAGAACCTCACCCTCACCCTTCTCCAGGATGACCAAGAACTACAGCGGAAGAATTTTAGGAGCTTAGCTATGGCTTCCCAGAGAGCTGAGGTCACCATCAGTGTCAAAGCCCAACGGGAGGATGACAGGTGCAATTTCTCCTGCCGTGCAGAACTGGACCTGAATTCACATGGTGGGGGGCTCTTTCACAGCAACTCAGCCCTCCAGGTACTCCGAATCTTTGGTGAGTCAGAGCCCAGGTGTGGAGGGAATCCTGGGGCTCATTTTCCTCATCTTACCTTGGCCTTTAGGACTCATTTCCCATATGGTTTAGGATATGGGTGGAAGAGTAATTGAGCTTCTTTACTTGAGTTTTAAACTCACTGTGGGGAACAGAGAGCTTTTAGCCGCACTCCCTACGTTGTGGGGTCCTATACAATTTATCATGGCCTTTCTCCTTTCTTCCCTTCTCTTCATTTCTTCACAGAATTTTCTCAGAGCCCCCAAATCCGGGTCTCTTCACTTCTGGAGGTTGGGATGGCAGAAACGGTGAGCTGCGAGGTGGCTAGGGTGTTCCCAGCCGAAGAGGTAATGATCCACATGTTCCTGGGAGACCAGGAGCTTAGCCCCTTTCTCTTCTGGGAGGGAGACACAATATGGGCCAATGCCACCGTTCGGGCCATGGAGATTGGTGATCAGGAGCTGTCTTGCCTTACATCTCTGGGTCCAGTGGAACAGAAAACAAGCCAGCCAGTGTATGTCTATAGTAAGTGACCTGCCTCTTCCCTTCCCTTGAAGGTTCTCTGCCATTGAAAACTTCCAGAGTAAAGGCTTGGTTATTCAGCTGCAGGTGTCCCCATGAACCTTTGCTTGGTATACTCCAAAGTGAACTCTGGTCTTCATCTTTCTCAGATAAGTGCAGGGATGCATTGAGGCAGCACTTCTATCCAGCCTTCACCCTGTTTCTTTAGACCATCCTACTGACAGAGTGATTGTGGACGCTTGAACTTATTCCTAGGTACAGTGATTTGAGGTGAGAAAGAAATCCGTAAGATGAAAAGACATCTTGTTCTCCTTGCCACAGAGGCACAGCCAAATAGGCTCATGTGGCATTTGTTACAGAGAAGTTCTCAAATTTCCAAAACCATCTCATTGCTCCTGCCAGTCAGCATAGAAGCAGTAATGGTATCCAAAGCCTTTCCCTTCTTGTCTGCCTACCCAAGGGGTACCACCAGCAGCTGAGTACAGAAGTCGCTGCCAGTTTTGAGAAATATGTTTGATTCTCTTTTTCCTTTCCTTACAGGCTTCCCTCCACCAATCCTAGAGATAGAAGAAATGTACCCATTGGCAGGAACAGAAATTAACGTGACCTGCTCGGGGCATATTTTAACATCCCCGAGCCCTACTCTGCGGCTTCAGGGAGCCCCAGATCTTCCTGCGCCTGGGGAGCCTGCCTGGCTTTCACTTAATGCCAGTGAGGAAGATGATGGCCGGAATTTATCCTGTGAGGCCTCTTTGGAGGTTCAGGGTCAGCAGTTGAGCAAAACCACTGTGATCCAACTCCATGTCTTGTGTGAGTAGAAGCCTGATCTTTCTTGTCAAAACATGGATTGTTAGTCTCACATTTCCAGAGATCTTAGCCAATAGCTGCATTGTTAGAGTTGCCACATTTTTCTCATTAAAAAAGAAAATCAAAGGAAAAAATAAAACGTAAAGCACTGCAAGCTTACCTTACTCATGGGAAAATGAGTAGGGAGAAACCTGGGGGAAACTGGAACAAAAGAGAAAGTGATCCGGCTGAGGGCCAAAGGCTGAGAACATAGGGAGTAAAAACAGCTGAAGCCTATGCTGAGGAGGGTGATTTCTTCATGAAAACTTGTATTTTGAAAAGTAGAAAAATCCTTGTCTCTAGGTTCACCTCTACCCATGATATCCCTCACAGAGAAGCAAAGATGAGGAGCAGGGACCCCAGGACCACCACTGAACAAGCTCATTTAGTATTAACCCATTAAAATGCCCTGTTGCATCTCAGATTCATCCAAGGAGGAAAAAGTGTAGTTCAAAGCAGGGAACTGATGGTCCTCCCCTTGGGAAAGGAAGCTGTTGGGTGGAGGGGACACATCATTTGGGTTAGGGGAGGGAGAGGGAGCTAATGCATGGCGGTCATGAGGAAATGTGGCACACTGAACTGACTCCTCTGGGGACTCTCTTTCCAGACAAGCCACGATTTGAGGAATCTGGTTGCCCTGGCAACCAGACCTGGCTGGAAGGGATGGAGCAGATGCTTGCCTGTGTCCCAAAGGGAAACCCGACACCGGTCTTGATATGTACCTGGAATGGAACAGTCTTTGACCTTGAAGTACCACAGAAGGCGACCCAGAACCACTCTAGAACCTACTGCTGCACAGCCACCAACCAGCTGGGCTCTGTCAGCAAAGACGTTGCGGTCCTTGTTGAAGGTGACTTCGGCTCCCCTGCTGCCAGGCCCAGGGTGGAGATCCCTCAGGGGGTTGGGATTCTTAGGAGACAAGAAAGAGCTCAGTGGGCTGGGGAGGGTGAGGCCGACACTTAAGCCTGGTGGGCTGAGGCAGGGTGATTGTCCTGCCTGCTAACCCTCCCAGTTCTCTTGTATTCTGTGCTTCCGCAGGACTGGATGAAGGAATCAGTTCTACCGTCTTGGTGATTATTATTGTCGCCCTTGGAGTGGGTGTGATCACCGTAGCACTGTATCTAAACTATCGGCCCTGCAAAGTGGAGAGGAGGAAATTGCCCTATAGGCAGAAGGAGAAGAACAAAGAAGAGGAAAGCCAATTTGCTGTTCAACAAGCAGAAAAGCACAATGAACATACTTGTTAATTAGAAAGTTACTTGGTTGAAGGCAACCTCTACCACTGGGGTTTCCTAAGGGAGGGAAGGAAGGAGGGGGTGGAAGAGAAAGGGAGACGTTATCTTCTGTTCTGTGGTCCCATAAAGCAATATTTCTGGTCCTCATCCTGAGGATCCAATCCAGCCACAAGCCCAGCTCCTGTAAGAATCTGGTCCCAGTGTTCAACTAGTGAGCGGGCCTTTTGCTCCTTGTGTGTTCATCAGTCCACTCTCAGATTCAGAAAAGAAGTGCCTTGTCATCCCCATTCCCACTGCCCTTTGCTCCCAAACATCAGATGGAAGAGATAGCCAGAAATATCTCTGAAATACAATGCATTTCTCATGATTTCCTCATGACTAAATGGGAACCAATTTCTTAGTCTAGGGACCAGAGTTTGAAGGTAGTCAGTACCCAGCAAAGGGCTAGGAATCAAAAGCCAGTTCCCGCCTATATATTACACATTCTGGGCTCCCCTAATGGGGAATTCAGGAATATTGGCTCCAGAGCTGAGCTTAGTAACATCATTAAGGCTCAGTGGCTAGTTAGGCTTCAACTCCCTAACCATCTGCTGCGTTTCCTAGAAGAGTATACAGATCATAAGAAATTCCACATTGGGTCAGACAAGCAGCTTTCCTAGCCCAGTGTTCTGTCCTTGAAGTGGAAGATAGAGTTCTTCCTTGAAATTGGGCTCTAAACATCTCTGAATTACTCTAGAAATCCGTTACAGAGTAAATCATCTGAGTTCATATTAAACATATTTTTTTTTACCTGTACAAGCTCTTAGGGTAGAATCCCAATGTTTATTCTACTTTTCCATATATAAGTATATATTTTTATATGTCTGCAAACTTTCCTTTAAGCTTCAGGAGGACTCCTCATATGACTGTTCACCATATGATAGAGCTTGCTTTTCTGTTCATTGGAAAGATTATATTCAACCCTTAGAGAAGATATAAATATTTCTAAAACCAGTCTTTTCTCCCAAATCAGTTATATATGGGTCACTGAAGTGTTGGATATGATAAAAATAAAAGTGATTTTACATTATCTGAAAGTAGTTTTCTTCTGTGTGTGAAAGTTTTTATTAAGTCACATAGTTGCATTTTGAGTAAAATTTCTAAGAAAAGAATGTTCATAGCCAGCCCAGGGCAGGTGGTGCAGTAGTTCAGGAAGTAGCATTTTTGGCTTGCCTTCAAAACTAAAGTTCAGACTTCCAGATAGAGGGCAACAGCCTTCCCCAAATTGAAAACACCACCTAGAAAATACAGCAACAGGCATCAAAGTAAAAATAGTTTCATTCTTCCCAGACCTTCCCTGAGTCTGAGTTGTGGATTAGGTATAAAATAATCCTTTGGTTTTTATACACACAAAGCAGTGGGGATATACTAGTGAACAAAGCCCTGTCCCTGCCACTGGAAGCTAGAGCTTGTCAACAGCAAAGCACAGTCCTGGGAATGGGGCTGCACAGACCCTTGGCAGAACACCCAACTCAGGGTCAAGGAAGGCTTCCGGGGGGAGCTGGGAAATACCTTGTTTGAATTTGTACAACAGCAACCCTCCAAATGACCTCCGCTTCCATTTTTCTAATTAGGCACTGCTCTCTCATCGTGTGAGTAATAGCAATTATCCACTTTTCTGAATTGAGCGCTTGGGGAAGTAAGAAAACAGGTTCGAGAAAGGAGTACAGAGTTACATCATCCAGGAATCTTTACCCATTTCAGTGTCTTGGAATCAGCTGCATCAGGTCTGTAGCTGTCATGTGCGAACCCCACCTCATGAGCCCAGAGCTCCATGGAACAGTGAATCCTAAACAGGAGGGAGGAAGGGGTCTTTCGGGCTCTTTGGTCCGCCTTAGAGAGCCTGGAGGCTTAGCCTGCTCCTGCCTTTGCTTCTCACTGCCACGTGGTGTCACTGTTGACAGCGTCCTTCCCAGCCCATACAGATCCAGATTCCCGGTGGGCTGCCACTGATCCTTCAGGGAGGATGATCTACTGTTCAGGTCCAGCTTAGGGGACACCTTGCGTGGGGTTCTTAGAGCAGGGTACTTTGGATGGCCTGTTCCCTAAGTCTCCTCAGATTTGAGTAGGCTCTTCCCCTTGCAGATTCGGAACTTCTATTTCCTTTCTCTGTCCAGAGGAGGTGGTCCCTCTTAGTCAATTCAATTCTTAAAGCACAAAGGATCTTCTTACATTTCTTTTCCGAAACAATTGAGCTGGTCTCTGCTCACCCTACTAAGGGCAGTGTCTCCAGGAGACCCCACACCCTGAAAGCTTTTGATCATACTCCTTTTCTGAAAATAGAGCAACCAGCTCACACTTAACTGCATTTATCCTGATTTTCTCCAGGTGAAGAGCTACCTTTAATACTCCAAAAGTTTACCCTGTTAGAAAAGTCAAGGTGACTTTCTTTTAGACCTGAGAAAACACAAATCTTCAGTGGGATAATAATAACATTTATGTAGTATACAACTATATTTGGAAAGAGATGACTTAGTGCTTATAAATACACTAGCATGGTGTCATATATGTGTATTTACAAGTATTAGCTTGTGCTATATAATGATGGTGATAATCATAATAAACTGAAAGCAAGAATCAGAAATCCATGACAGCCACTGTTTCTGTGTATGAGCAAAAGTCATACACATCATCAATACTTCCTTACTCTTTTTTCCACTGTGTTCTCTCTTCCTCTTTTTCTACTGTTTTCTTTCCTCTACTTTTTCCTTCTTTTTTTTTTTAAGTTTATGTTCCCTAAGATTTAGAACTACTGGTAGGGTGACCAGTTGTCCTAGTTTGCATAGAGCTGAGAGGGTCCTGCAACATGGGTCTTTTGGTGCTAAAATTGGAAAAATCTCATACAAACTGGGAAGAATTGTTCATTCTAATACTGGTATCCCTCAAAATGTTTCTCAGCTTTGCCAGGGCATTCTGACTCAAAGAAGTCACAAAGCAGTATCATTTTTGCTTCTCCCAGAAGCCCAGGGCCTGTAAATCTGAGGAGGACTCATGAAGAAAGGGGAGAGTGTCCGTTCTCTCAAATGTGTATAAAAGGACAAAGCTCACTGTATGTATTTCAGCAATAATGATGGAAAGAATTCAGGATGGCCATTTCCGGTTAAACTTAAAAGATTAAATGAAGTCAGGAAAACATTATTCCAAAGGGTCTAGGATTACTGGAGCTCTATCTATTGAATTCTTTCTTATGTACATCTCACTAATCATAGGGAAGTTGTTTTCATTAAAAAATATTTAAAAAATTTTAAAATTATGCATTAGGATGTAATATACAACATAGTGACTATATTTAATACTGTATTGCTTATTTGAAAGTTGCTAAGAGAATGGATCTTAAAAGTTTTCATCACAGGACTTCCCTGGTGGTCCAGTGGTTAAGAGTTCACCATCCAATGCAGGAAATTTGGGTTTGATCCCTGGTTGGGGAGCTAAGATCCCACATCCCTAGTGGTCAAAATACCAAAACATAAAATGGAAGCAATATTTTTACAAATTTAATTAAGACTTTGAAAATGATCCATATTTTTAAAAAGTCAGTTCTCATCACAAGAAAAAAATTTGTGATCTTGTATGCTGACAGATATTAGCTAGACTTACTGTGGTGATCACAATACACACAAATATGAGATCATTATATGAAACATACATATAGCTTATGTATTTAAAAATATATAAACTAATACATTATATGAAACTAATACAATGTTTTATATCAATTATACCTCAATGTGAAGATTTTAATTGAGGTAAAATATACATAACATTTACTACACACTCATATTGTTGTATAACCCGTCCCCAGAACTCGTTTTCATTTCGCAAAACAAATCCTGTTAAGCAGCTCCCTGTTGACCCTCCTCTCAGCCCCTGGTAACCAGCATTCTACTTTCTGTCTCTATGAATTTGACTACTCTAAGTACTTCATATGTAAGGGCTCATCTAATATTTTTCGTTTTGCTCCTGGCTTATTAGAACTTTTAAAATTGACTGGGTATGGACTTCCCTGATGGTCCAGCCTTCCAGTGTAGGGGGTACAAGTTTGATACCTGGTCAGGGAGCCAAGATCCCACATGTGGTCTACACATCAAAGCATGAAGCAGAATATTGTAACAAATTCAATAAAGACTTTAAAAATGATTTTTTAAAAGCCTTAAAAAAATAAATAGAAAATAAAATTAACTGGCTAGAATCAGAAACAGAAAGTGCCGAAACTGGCCCAGGTCTCTCATCTCCTTTTGTTCCTTTTTACCAAGCTCACATGTGGACATGTGCAATTCACCTTTCTGGTTCCAACTCAGCAATTCTCAACCTTCTCACATAGGGAGCATTTAAAAATTCTCTTGTCCAGGTTCCACTCCCAGATTCATTGAATTTAGAATCTCAGGGAGTGAAGGCTACTGCAAACATCCCAGGCATTTCTAATTTGCATTCAAGATTGCCATCCAGTGCCCAGCTGGAGAGCTGAAAGGCAGATGTGTGTGTGTGTGCTGTGTGCTTAGTTGCTTGTTGCTGCTGCTGCTAAGTCGCTTCAGTCATGTCCAACTCTGTGCAACCCCATAGACGGCAGCTCACCAGGCCCCACCATCCCTGGGATTCTCCAGGCAAGAACACTGGAGTGGGTTGCCATTGCCTTCTCCGGCTTAGTTGCTTAGCTGTTTGCAACTCTGCAACCCCATGGACTTCAGCCCATCAGGTTCCTCTGTCCATGGGGATTCTCCAGGCAAGAATACTGGAGTGGGTTGCCATGCCCTCCTCCAGGGGATCTTCCCAACTGAGGCATCGAGCCCAGGTCTCCCGAATTGCCCTCGGATTCTTCATCATCTGAGTCACCAAGGAAGCAGATGAATAGCTGGCAAATCAGAGAGTTTAGGGAAGATGATCTTCAAGGTCTCTTTTTTTAAAACAACTTTATTCATTTATTTATGGCTGCACTCGGTGTTCCTTGCTGCATGGGCTTTCCCTAGTTTCAGTGAGCAGGGGCCACTGTTCGTTGTGTTGTTCAGGCTTCTCATTGCAGCGGCTGCACTTGTGGAGCACAGGCTCTAGGCACGCAGGCTCAGTGCTTGCAGCTCCCAGGCCCTGGAGTGCAGCGGACTTTAGTAGTTGGAACATGTGGGCTCGTCAAGTTCTTTTTAAATTCAAAAATTTTGCAAAATCAACTAGCATCTTTGTAATTCTCAACCAGCAGTGGTTGAGTTGCTTCCGCTAGGCTTGGAAGGAGATGAACCAGAGCCGTCTGGAGTGTGGCTCCCCCTGCAGTTTACTGCTGTCTTGGCAAGCCCACTGTCCTGTCCTACTCTTTCCCACCCCATGGATTGTAGCCCACCAGGCTCCTCTGTACATGGAATTTCCCAGGCAAGAACATCGGAGTGGGGAGCCATTTCCTACTCCAGGAGATCTCCCCAACCCAGGGATCAAACCCAGGTCTCTTGTGTCTACCTGCGTTATCAGTCGGGTTCTTTACCACTAGCGCCACCCAGGAAGCTGCATAGAGGCCTCTTACTGGTGGCTATAACACCCCTCTCCTGCCGCATTCATTCAACGCATACTTCTTAATATGGCTCACTTTCCCTTTAAAACACTTTTTCAAGTAATCAGATCAGATCAGTCGCTCAGTCGTGTCCGACTCTTTGCGACCCCATGAATCGCAGCACGCCAGGCCTCCCTGTCCATCACCAACTCCCGGGGTTCACTCAGACTCACGTCCATCGAGTCCGTGATGCCATCCAGCCATCTCATCCTCTGTCGTCCCCTTCTCCTCATGCCCCCAATCCCTCCCAGCATCAGAGTCTTTTCCAATGAGTCAACTCTTCGCATGAGGTGGCCAAAGTACTGGAGTTTCAGCTTTAGCATCATTCCTTCCAAAGAAATCCCAGGGCTGATCTCCTTCAGAATAGACTGGTTGGATCTCCTTGCAGTCCAAGGGACTCTCAAGAGTCTTCTCCATCACCACAGTTCAAAAGCATCAATTCTTCGGTGCTCAGCCTTCTTCACAGTCCAACTCTCACATCCATACATGACCACAGGAAAAACCATAGCCTTGACTAGACGAACCTTTGTTGGCAAAGTAATGTCTCTGCTTTTGAATATGCTATCTAGGTTGGTCATAACTTTCCTTCCAAGGAGTAAGCGTCTTTGAATTTCATGGCTGCAGTCACCATCTGCAGTGATTTTGGAGCCCAAAAAAATAAAGTCTGACACTGTTTCCACTGTTTCCCCATCTATTTCCCATGAAGTGATGGGGCCGGATGCCATGATCTTCGTTTTCTGAATGTTGAGCTTTAAGCCAACTTTTTCACTCTTCACTTTCACTTTCATCAAGAGGCTTTTTAGTTCCTCTTCACTTTCTGCCGTAAGGGTGGTGTCATCTGCATATCTGAGGTTATTGATATTTCTCCCGGCAATCTTGATTCCAGCTTGTGTTTCTTCCAGTCCAGCGTTTCTCATGATGTACTCTGCATAGAAGTTAAATAAGCAGGGTGACAATATACAGCCTTGACGTACTCCTTTTCCTATTTGGAACCAGTCTGTTGTTCCATGTCCTGTTCTAACTGTTGCTTCCTGACCTGCATACAAATTTCTCAAGAGGCAGATCAGGTGGTCTGGTATTCCCATCTCTTTCAGAATTTTCCACAGTTTATTGTGATCCACACAGTCAAAGGCTTTGGCATAGTCAATAAAGCAGAAATAGATGTTTTTCTGGAACTCTCTTGCTTTTTCCATGATCCAGCGGATATTGGCAATTTGATCTCTGGTTCCTCTGCCTTTTCTAAAACCAGCTTGAACATCAGGAAGTTCATGGTTCACATATTGCTGAAGCCTGGCTTGGAGAATTTTAAGCATTACTTTACTAGCGTGTGAGATGAGTGCAATTTCAAGTAATAGATAATAGTATTTGTGCTCAATACATCAACTTCTAAAAGACCTTGAGATTTACAAATAATTCTAAAGTCAAATGGGGACATTACAGGGATATTGATTTCAGCTGAATGTAAGCGATACTTTATTGAAACTTGAGGGGTTTAATAGAATAAATTGCCTTGTGAATAGTGATTCCCTTGACACCAGTGCTACACGAGTGAGTATGACCTGTGAGAGATACTATAGCGTAAGAATCCTAAATTAGAAGAAATTAGGATGACCTTGAGGAGGCCCTGTGCATACATGCTAAGTCACTTCAGTCATGTCCGACTTCCAGACCCAGGGATCAAATCCATGTCTTCTGTGGCTCCTGCATTGCAGGTGGATTCTTTACCACTGAACCACCTGGGAAGCCCCTGTGGGGCCCTCCTAAATCCAAAATTCCATGATTTTTATTTATTTATTTTGGCTGCACTGGGTCTTGGTTGTAGCATGTGGGATCTTTTTAGCTGCAGCATGTGGGATCTAGTTCCCTGACCAGGGATCAAACCCAGGCCCCCTGCATTTGGAGCTTGGGGTCTTAGCCACTGCACCATGAAGGAACTCCCCCAAAGTCCATGATTTTAAAGTCAGACAATTAAAGATTGACCTGAAGCAGAGGGATGGTTTCTGAGCTAAGAAATGGAGCTCCAGGGTTCTGATTATTCCAACTTTCAACCACTCCCCAAGTATATTTACATTAACTACTAAATGTAAGATATCCCAAGTGAATACACATGTGTGCCATTTGGAATAACATTCATTACAGCATCTAAGAACTTCCTAAAAGCTTTTAAGGAAGATTTGCTGATTATTTTCATTGTAAAAGAATTATTGATTTTGTAACATCATGTTTTACAAATATGGATAGAAATAACAAAACATAAGAGAAAAAAAATGGAGAGATAAATTAATCTGCAATTTTAGTCGGAGATTTTAAAACTCATTTTTCAGTACTTAAGTGTGTAAATAGGCTTCCTCCCCAAAAATCATCTTTGTTGTTAATTTCTTAATTTTCATTAGAGGACATCCTCCATATTAATTCAATATTGTTAAATGCTTTGATACTTGTTTTATGTTTCTGAAATACTTGGAAATTAAGCAACATAATTCTAAATTGCCATAGTTAAAGAAGAAATCCCAAAGAAATTTGGAAAATATTTGAACTCGAGGATAATGAAATCACAAAATATCAAAATTTGTAGCATGTAGCTTAAGCACTGATTAAAAGAAAACTTATACCTTTAAATCTTATATTTGAAAAGAATAAAGCTCTAAAGTAGTAATCTAAAAATCCACTTAAAGAATATAGGCTTTTAAAGACAAAAACTTAAAGTGAGTAGTAAAGTAGAAATAATAAAGTTATGAGCAAAATTTAACAGACAATAGAGTTACTTTGAACATCTAAGCATTGATTTATAGATCACCAGTTACTTAGCCAAGGTGCTTGGGTGACTAAAAACAACTTTAAAACTGCCCTTTGAAGTGCATTTAGAAAGAAAAAGAAACGTTCAAGCCGCCATTAGGGAAGCAGAGTGTGATTCAATTCCTTTGGAAAAACACAGAGCACCCCACAGTTCCATGCAAAAATAGCTGAAGCTTCTCGCATGCTGTAATGTGTCAATAACTTTAGAAACCCCTCTGTGCTGTATCCTTCACAAGCAGCCTAAGGGCTGGTTGCTATTTCTCCCTTCACATGCAGCCCTTGCCACTTATACCTGGCACCTGTTGGCACTGAATTTGCAACCCCTCGTTTAGAATTGGGTCTCAGGTGGCACTAGTGGTAAAGAACCTGCCTGTCAACGCAGGAGACATAAGAGACACTGGTTCGATCCCTGGGTCTGGAAGATCCCCTGGAAGAGGAAATGGAAACTCACTCCAGTATTCTTGACTGGAGAATCCCATGGACAGAGGAGCCTGGCAGGCTGTGGTCCATGGGGTTGCAAATAGTCGGACATGACTGAAGCAACTTAGTATGTACACATGCATTTAGAATCTCTCTTCCGCATCTCTTGCCCCAGTTCAGATCCCAAATATTCTGGTCCTATTGGTCCCAAAGCCGTTTTTGCATGGTTCCCATTTCCCACAGGGCTTCCCTGATGGCTCAGAGAGTAAAGAATCTGCCTGCAATGCCGGAAACTCGGGTTTGATCCTTGGGTTGGGAAAATCC